>NC_136429.1:172517976-172972976 GCF_052849685.1 Lactuca virosa
CTAGAGTAAGGGTACACCCTAAGTATATGTCATTAGTGCTTTGTGATTTTCCATTAGCCATCTCTACTACGTATGTATCTTTTAGTGACTGGGAATTTTGTTTTAATAATTGTTTGAATTTGTGGCTAACGAAACTCCTCTCCGCTCCACTATTGAATAATATGCATGCATATGAGTTATTGAGGAGAAACGTACAGGTAACTACCGTGGGATCCTCCCTTGCTTCTCCTTGCCCTATGGCCAAAATCCTTCCGACACCGCTGGCGTTTGCATTTCCAGCCTCTGGGCAATCCCTCTTGTAGTGCCCAGTCTCCTCACAACCGTAACAGGCTCGGCTTGCTCCGGCGTTGGCGGCTAGGTTGGCTTGTTGGGCAGACGCCCTGCAGAAACGGGCGGTATGCCCCTTTTTGTTACAGCGGTTGCAGTGCATTTCTCGGCAAGGACCGTTGTGATGAAAGTTGCACTTGTTGCACTTGGGAAGGGTTCCAGCATATTGTCTCAGTGGTGCTGGAGTGGAAGGAGTAGTGGCAGCATGGATGGCAACAGTTTGTTGCTTCTTTGTGGGGCCTTACGCTGGTTGGTTCTTTTTATTATCCCAGAATTTCCTCTTGTTGTTCCCTCGTCGTGCTTGATCGGAGGTGGTTGTCACAGTGGTATGGCTGGCCCGATGATCAATGAGTTGTTGTGCCAACTCCTTGGCACTCTCGAAAGTAGTTGGTCGTGAGGCCAACACACTATTTTGAATCTGGTAAGATAATCCCCAGAGATATCGCTCCACCTTCTTGCTTTCCGGAGTGACCATCATCGGGCAGAGGAGTGCTAGATCATTGAATCGGGCAGTGTAAGCTGTAAGGTCAGAGCCCTTCATCTTGAGGCTCCAAAGTTCCTGTTCTAATTTCTGCACTTCACCCATTGGGCAATACTCCTTCAGCATCATGGTTTTCAAATCTTCCCAGCTTATCGAATTAGCCACGGCGAGAGTTAGGGATTTTACGTGGCCATTCCACCAAGTAAGGGTCCTACCGGTGAAAGTGCGAGCTGCGAATTTGACTTTGTTTGCTTCGCGGCACGCACAGATTTCGAAGACAGATTCGGTCCTCTCGAACCACTGCATCAAATCGATGACTCCCCCGCTACCATTGAACGAATTGGGTTTGCCATTAGTAAAGTCCTTGAAGGAAAACTCTCTCGAACACCCTTGGCTATCTCCTTGAGTAGAGTTATTAGTACCGCTCCCGGTCCTTCTGGCACCTTCGGTGCTGATTTGGGACATAGCAGCTGTCACCGCAGCTGTCACCGCAACTTGGAACATTATAGGGTCATACTGGGGAGGCGGCGGTGGTGGATTTGTTTGTGTTCCTCCGGTGCGCCTAGCAGATCTACGAGGCGGCATTTTTCTGTTATAGAATTTCAAAGACGAAATGAGTATAAGTCTTTTAATAATGGTTATCAGTCAGGAGACACAAAACTAGGTTATTAGTTTTTAAGTATAGTATTTCCCGATTTTCGAATGTTGCAAACAATTCATAGCAGAAGTCTATATAAATAAACTTATGAATTTAGTAGTAATGATTCAAATGAAATCTTGTAATCTTTGTTCCATGCCTGACCCACTCATAAGACCACCTAATGTATACTAGTTGTGTGTAACTAAGGTCCAACAGACCATCGAACTTAATGAGTCTGCCCTAAGCCCACAACCAAACAAGGAACATGATCCAAGGCGGACTCACCATTTCTAGGTCGATCGCCTCTTGATTACACATAACCTCGAGGTATATATTAAATAATCTCAGAGTTACCATAAGCAAATCGTTTGTTACTGCCATGTTATGCAATTTGAGGTGAACTTTCAATAAATAAAATGTCTGTCAATTTTCATTGATACAATTTAGTACATGTTTTTAGGAAAATTTGACCTTGTAGAAGGTCTACATTATATCAATGCAACGGAAAATTTTGACAACACCTAGACCCTTCGACTAGTGTAATCACTTAGACGCAGGGTTAAACCTACTTGCAGGGAAGAGTAGCCCCAACGCATACCCATAAACCTAGTTTATAATAAATCGTGAGTAGTGCAACGCTGCTTGAGGCGGGTGGTATCAGCTAGTCCATCGTGGCCATGAGACAAGGTCGAGACTCCCTGTAACTCTGCAATCCGGCATTCGGCCGCGATCACTCTCTCCACGAGAGCTGCATGCCTTATCTGGTATTCCCTTACCTCCGCCCGAGCGGTGGTAAGGTCCTCGATGAGTTGGTCCATGGGGTAGAAGTCTCTTTCCAGGTCCCAGGTACGAGCATCGGATGCATCCACTACAGCGTTGAGGTTCCGAACTTGATTTGCCATATCTCGATTCTGGTCCCCAAGATTCGTGATCTGCTGGATCACGACTGGGAGGGCTCTGTCAGCTGGTCCCCCATGACTGAGATCGTAGTAACCTCGTTGATCGCCAAATGGTGATCGTTGTCGTTGTTGACGGCTCCATCTCTCGATCACTGTTGCCCAACGGGGCTCGGGCCCGTTGTAGCCAAATCGGTTCGCAGGCACCCTGGCGATGTAAGGAGGGTTGATGACTTCCTCCTCCGGCTCCTCTTCTTCCTCTTCGTCCTCCAATTCCTCTTCTTCTTCGTCCTCTTCGGGGTCTTCTTCGGGTTCCTCCTCGAATACTTCCTCGGGATCCTCTTCTGGTTCTGCTTCCAACCAACCACCGTTCCCCTGGTTCGGAAAGTAGGGGTCTCCGGTTAAATGAAATCCTGCCATGTCGTATGTACGAGAAAGGGGTGTAAGAGGCACATAATGGATCTTAGAAATATTGTGCTTAGTTAATCATAAAATACTCCTATAGTATTTTAACGGTTGTGTTTGATTCTTAACGTGTTTCTTGTATGGATGTTGGTAAGTTGATAGACTTGTTGTCCACTATGACTATCCCGTGGAATATGCTAGTCACTTCTCAGACGAATATAGTTGATCAGGCTATATTCCTCCCAGACTTGATTGCATATCCCAAGGCATATTCACATTGCACAACTCCTCTATTTTTAATTTTTGCATTTTCCTTAGACGTGACACTATATCGGTATGCATGTATGTACTTATACTTTTTCATAAAAATAACGTTTTTATTATTTTTAGAAGTATACTTGGAGGGAAAACCTTTAAATCAGAGAATCTGAGTCCCTTTGTGTTTATAGTTTGTATATCTTATGTGGTTTGATATACTATGTTCACTATAAACAATGCTCTGATACCAATCTGTCACACCCCCAAACCAAGGATGGCGGAAACGTTTAGAGGTGGAGGACTTCATGTATAGTATCAAAACAACGAGTATAATAATGCGCGTAGTAAATACAACCATCATAAATATAATTGAAAAAGTTACACCATAGTATGATTTTACATGTTTCAAAATCAATTACATTATGATGACGAAAATGATTAATTTGACGTCTTGCGTCCCATCCTCAAAAGCAGTTGATTACCTGTTTCACTGGTTTCTTGAGAATACAAGTAGTTTTGAAAGAGTGTCAACAATTAAGTTGGTGAGTTCATAAGCTTTTGGGTGAAATGTTGGAAAAACCTTTATTGGTAAAATGTAATGTATGCACAAGAAAAATCCAATATTTTCCTTATAAAATATTATGTAGTCTTAAATCCCAAGACCGAATGCATGAGTGTGTATTCGTAATTGAAACGAAGAATGCAGTTTTAAATAGATAAAACCCCTTTTTGTTTTCCTTTTTAAAGTAGAATTTCCCGTAAACTTTAAGTGATGTTAACTCCCTATGTGAGTCGCTATAACCATACTACAACCGGATGACCTGTTACAATGTTTTTCAGACGTTAAAATTTGTTATGACTTTTCTCACCCGTAGACCTGCAGGTCCCGCTGTAGCTAGCAGCAAGGTGTGGGGTGTCAATCCCAATATAGATCTATACACAATTATCACGCTCTCCCTACAAGAGATTTTGGTTACAACTTACAGGAATTTTTAACCCGTACTCTAAGAGTACATTTGAAGAATTGTCTCACAACTTACGTTAACGAGTTTACGTGTAGAGTTTGAGTAAAAACCTTTTATGTGGTGGGAGTGAAATCCCCCTTTGTGTACTAATTTAGTGACGTTAATTTCCTAAACCATACCTATTATAGTTTATCATGTAGTAGTTGAAAATCCGATAGTATTGTGGTGAGACTCTTCATGTGTATCTAATAGTTTAACCAATGCCTAACTATACTTATTATATTTCATCTTCCATTATTTTTAATTACAAAGGACCCTTATACTTGATAGAGTATTTTCTGTTATATAAACATATCACAACAGATAAACACATGCAAAATACAAAGTCATCAAAGGTTACACTTTGCTCAACATGTTACAAAGTGTTATGAATATTGTAAGCTGTTAACTTGTTTTTAACTTTTCTACATTGTATTAGAAAAGTCATGGAAAAATCATACGAAGTCAAAAACCGAATCCATAAACTCTGAGACTTTATAATATGAGAGTTTCTAGCTTTTGATGAATCTATGCAGCTGGAGGAGGGGTGTCAAAGGACAAATAGTTGACTAGGTAGGGAGGAATAGTGACTAAGGGTTGTCCTATGAGGGTATGGGTGTTAACTTGTGTCATACTCTAGATAAAGTCAACACTCCAACACCATATCTTACCCAAAAGATATTGTACTTAGTTTAGGATTCCCCTCCTCAAAATGTGATTAATATATGATAATATACGGTCTCTTAAGTCAAAACATGAGTTTGGGTGAAAATCATGCGTTCAAATCACGAAAAACGAGCCTAAAACGAAGTTGGGGTCGAAAACCGGGAAAAGGGGCGAAGTCTGCGAAATTCCGAGTTTGGGGTCGAAGGTTCGGTCCTTAGGAGCTTAGAACCGAGAGGATGGTTCGGTTGATGCATGAGAACCGAGAGAAGGGTTCGGTCCTAGCAGTCTCACAGGCGAACACGTAGGTGGGACCGAAAGCAAGGGAAGTGAAGGAAAAGTCATCCGAACCGAAGGCGAAATGGAGCGAAGGTACCCGAGAGCGAAATGGACCGAAGGCTTGGTTCATTTCGGTCCTAAGGAGGTTTCGGTTCTTCAGCAGTTCGGTCCAAGCAAGTTCGGTTCTCACTAGGAGCTTCGGTCCATGAGAGGTGTTTCGGTCCAAGAGGCTTCTTAGGGTTTCGCCTCTAAGAGGGTTTCGGCTCCTTAAGAGGGTTCGGCTCTATAAAGCTGTTTTTCGCATAAACTTCCGTTTTCGAGTTGTTTTCGACTAAATTAAGGGTCGGGATGCCCCGAGTGATTATAAAAAGTTGAGAGAGATTTTGAGAGAGATTTGGGAGAGATTTCACATACTTGGAGAGATTTGGGAGAGATTTCACATACTTAGAGAGATTTGGGAGAGATTTCCCATACTTGGAGAGATTTGGGAGAGATTTCACATACTTGGAGAGATTTCACATACTTAGAGAGATTTGGGAGATATTTCATATTCTTGGAGAGATTTCACATACTTAGAGAGATTTGGGAGAGATTTGACGTAGTGAGATATAGAGCGAGAGAGGTTTGAGAGAGACTTCGTTTGTGACCTATTTGGATGTTTAGCTTCGCCACGCAAGGTTTGTAAACCTCGCTAACCCTCGTTATGAATGTTATACGCTCCCGAGGGGTACAGAATAGTGTTTTACCAAGTAGTATCATCCCTTATCCTGATTAGGGTTTGAGAATTCTAAACCTATGAATTTTTCAAGTGATAACTTCTTATTAAAATAGCGAGTTGTACAATAGTAACATAATGTAAACCCTAATATACAAGGTTAATTCAGTTGACCGGTTTGACTTGTTGACTTTATTTGACTTTGACTTGACCAGAATTTGACGATTGTCACATCATTTGATTGTGACTCTTATTTCTCAGATCGTTAGTTTTATTGGCATGTTCGGGTGTTAGTGCATTGATTAGGAGTTGGGTGACTCGCTGACTAGCCGGTTTAGATCATCGGGACACTAAACGTTTGTTGGGAGTATTAATTTTGCATCAAAAGTCTCTTGTTGAACGTTTGCATTATGAACCTCGTTTGCTTGCAGGCCATCTATTAGGAGCTTTGTTACAAATGTTGAGTATCAGTTCTGAAATCTTGAGTCATGGATTTCATGGTAAATATCTCGAGTGTCTTGTCAGGTGGAGGTACACCTAATCTAATGAGGGATTTAGATGCAACGTTAGATTCTTGGATCGACCATCATTATAATTGTGGGATCAGCGGGTTGGTGATGACTTGTCACGAAGTCAAGTGTGTATTTAAGGTTGTTGGTCATAATCTCCAGATTGGGATTAGGTGAAATTCACGATCAATATATTTTTGCGTATTTCCTTATGCATGGTTGAGTGGTGTTCCAAGTCAGGGCTAGGGGTGGGTACGACGAATGAATGATCAACAGTCTTAGGGAATAATTTTTCGGGTTTAAAGTGATGGGTTCCAGTTTTCGAAAAGTTTACTACTTTGAGTGGATGTCTCTGTGATTTGAGGTCTTCCAGTTGGGAAGAGTAAGGTAGTTGTTTCAGTTCTCACGCAGAGCAGTTGGGCTTCTTTCATTGGTTGAGGGTAGAGTGTTAAGGTTCATTCTTTCGGAAGGATAAGTGATTTATGCTAAGATGGGGTTTAGATGGCAGTGTTGGACGGTGGTCCTCTGTATGGGATGAATCCTCAAATATCAGAGTATAACAAAAGTCATCAATGCAAAAAGTCATAGGGAGTAACGATGTGCAGTCAATCCGGGCCTTTCCCTTGGAAGAACCTAAAAATGTTGAACCACAAAACCCTAAGCACAAAGCATAGTGAGTTTCCATAAAATACCACATACCATAACATGGGCCTAGCCCGATGTAACATCTTGTTTCGAGACATTTCTTTTCAGGGTTTGTGGATCGTAATTCGACCATGCAAAGGCCTTGGGTTTCAAGGGAATGAAGTTTAGACTCTAATACATATTGATGGTGTTGGATAAGTGATTTAAACCTTGGATTGTTCGTTGGAAGTTGAGGGGTAAAAATAGGAAAGGCATTGGTTTGGGCTTCTTACATAAATTTAGGATTTTAGTTCGAGATGTTTTTAGTCATAAGTAACTAGATAGAGTTGTAGGGCTTGTCGATACCTTTCCGTGGATATAAAGATCATCGAAAATGGAGTTGAAACGAAGAAGTTATTGTTGTTTGAAGTTAGGCAAAGGGAGTCTGGTAGTACGTAGGGCATACACAAGGGAATACGCATGGTGTACATGCTGAGGGAAGGACACGTTTTTAGTGTAGTATGTAGGGGGTAATTTTGTAGTGTAAAAAACCTAATTTTGGGGTTTTGAGTGCTATTTAAGGTATCTAACCCCATGGGGGTCTTTCCTGCCATCAACCTCCACCCTCTGGAGCCTCTAACTCGAAACCCAACCCTCTTCTCTCTTATTTTGAGCCTTTTCATCATTTATAAGCTTATTTCTCCATTGGAAGGTGGAATCTTTAAGAACAAGGTGATGGCAAAGTTTATAGAATACGGATTCAAGTATAGATCCAGCAAGATTAAATCACTTCTAGACCATTGTAAGTAAAAAGCTTCAAACTTGCTCATTAGTTTCATTGATCTTGTTAAGTTTCATATTTGTCCCTTTTTGGTCACTTTAGTGCATAAGTTTTAGAGCTTGAAAGTTTGTGTCACAACTAGCACTTTTGGCTAGAAAATTCTGTCCTCAGGTAAGTAAGTACTATTGTGAGACTTTTGCTAACACTTCTAAGTGTACAATATGAGTTCCTAAGGAGCCATAAAGTGTTAGAATGCAAATCTCTCCAAGTATAGTGAATCTCTCCCAAATCTCTCCCAATATGTGAAATCTCTCCCAAATCTCTCTAAGTATGCGAAATCTCTCCAAGAATAGTGAATCTCTCCCAAATCTCTCCAAGAATAGTGAATCTCTCCCAAATCTCCCTAAGTGTGCAAAATCTCTCCAAGAATAGTGAATCTCTCCCAAATCTCTCCAAGAATAGTGAATCTCTCCCAAATCTCCCTACATATGCGAAATCTCTCCAAGAATAGTGAATCTCTCCCAAATCTCTCCAACAATAGTGAATCTCTCCCAAATCTCTCCAAGTATGCGAAATCTCTCCAAGTATAGTGAATCTCTCTCAAATCTCTCCAAGAATAGTGAATCTCTTCCAAATCTCTCCAAGCATGTGAAATCTCTCCCAAATCTCTCCAAGTATGTGAAATCTCTCCCAAATCTCTCCACGTATCTCAAATCTCTCTCAAATCTCCCTAAGTACCTTCCTTAGTCGAAAACAGCTCAAAACCGGAAGAGGAACCCCAAAAGGACCCTTTTGGTCCGGAACCTCTTAGTCCGGAACCCTCTTGGTCCGGACTCCTCTTGGTCCTGGACCTCTTGGCCGGAATCCTCTTGGTCCGGACTCCTCTTGGTCCGGAACCCTCTTAGTTTGGAATCCTCTTAGTCCGGAATGCCTCCTAAGGAACCAAGAGGACTCACCACTTCGGAAGCCTCTCATCCGGACCACCCATTCCGAAATCTCGCAGCTCCGGAAGCCTCTTGCCTCGCCTCGCCTCGCTTCGGAAACCGTTGGCCGGACCGGACCGCTGATTCGCGCCTGACTCCGGATCCGATAAGAACACTCCGGAAATGTGAGACACTTCGGACCACACCTGTTGACTCCGGAATTTGCTTAATGGCTCTGGAATTCCTCTAAGTGCTTCGGACCCTCGCAGGAACCAACCCCCACTCCGGATTTTCACTATTTTCGGACTTTTTCATCATTTTAAGGCATTTTGATGCCGGAAATTACACCAAACTCGTATTTTTCCTATCCTAAACCCCATAAACCCCTATTTTATGCTAAAATTAATTATTTTAAGCATATTCATTATAAAAATAAATGGTTGGGATTTAGGAAAACCTTATCCTAAATCAAGAAAAGGACAAGGAAGTTGACTTTGTGATTCGATGAAGTTCTCATTTCCCATGCGAATCACAGTATTTCATGCTTTACCCACCAAATATCCATGCATGGACCACCAGATACCCATGCACCAAAGAATCCTCCATTTTCCTTATACTCCAAAGCAACGACAGTGAGGGAGTTTAGACTCCACTTTCTCTCTCACTTTTCTCATTTCCTCTCAAAACTCATCTCCAAGCAAGAACAAGAACTTGCTGAAAACAAAATTCTAAACTTCTCCCTAGAGTTGTAAGGTAAATTCCTCCACTCATCTAATATTTTATAATATTTCAAGATGAATCCATATTATTTTATTCATAATAATATGTGAAAAATCACCTTTAGGATAACTTTCTCCTAAGGAAGTTCCTCATCTCAGCAAGAGTTTAAGCTTGAGATCTTCACTCCATAACTCCAAATAGCTCCTCAACCAACTCAAGGTGAGCTTCATACCCCACCTTTTCAATATTTTAATGTTTTTAGGGGAGAGTACAAGTCAAATCTTGCCTAAATAGTTGAAGAATTGCTTATATACGTATGATTGTATGTGTGTGTGAAATATTATTAAATTAATATTTTAGTAATATACTCACGAACATAGGATTTCTCAATTTCATAAAGAACAGAGGTTACTTTGTGCAAAAGAGCCTCCCAACTATTGAGTGTGTCCAACTTAACCTCTTATCTATGCTTTCATGTCTAAAGATAAAAGTTGTAAAAAGGAACCTTACTAAGTGGACACCATTTCTAGTGATTTTCGAAAATAGAAACTTTGTGACTATTTTGCAAACTATCAGGGAGTATTTTATAAATATTCAACATAAAAGGTTGCGTCAAGAAAATATACAAATAGAGCTTTTATGACAGAAACATTTGCATGTCATAAGCTGTTGTCATAAAACCTCCAAGAACATAAGTAATGTTATATATGTCATAAAACAGAAAATGTGTGTCATAACCGGCAGTTATAAATTTATATAAATTATAACTTGACACTTTTTCTCTCCTGACTAAAATGACTTATTTTTTTTTCAATAAACAAAAAGGAACAAACACGAGCACCTAGTTAACGAGCACAATCAACGATATGGAACGAGAACGATACTTCTATTCAATGAGTACGGATTTCATTATTTATCTAACAAATAATGGATCTCTAACGATTGCTCAAAAGGTTGTTAATATTCTAGTCAGACAAATCTCAAAAGTACCTAAATATAAAAATATTAGTGTACGTCTAAGTCCTGTAAGGAGTTATAGCCAGAGTCTCCTGGAGGGAGAGCGGGTATTTGTGTATAGATCTATACGGGGTTGACACCCCGCACCTTCGCTGTTCGCTACAGCTAGACATGCCAGTCTAGGGTGACAAATGTCTTTTTCCAAACCGAGGGCGCCTGAGAAACGCCAAAACAGGCACTTCGTCATATTAGTATGGTTATAACGACTCACTAGAATATGTTATATTAACTGGAAATTTATGTAAGGAAAACCTCATAAATAAACTTTGGCACATTGTGTTGACTGTCCTACACGTGATAGGTGATGGTCCGCATTTGTTGTGTTGACTGTCCTTCTTCATCGCGTAGAATGTCCACAATAGCCATGTTGATTCTTTCTCCTACAAGTATAGAGTCGTAATACTGCTATTTTTTACAAATTAAAAAGCGTAGGACTCTATGGAAAACGTTTGTAAACGATTTTGATAACGATAAACTAACCCACACATATACATAGTTGGAAACTAGAACTTACGATTATTTTATAGAAGAAAATATAGGATTTTCTGGGGAAAACGATTTTTCTACGATTTCGATAACGATAAACTAGAAAGCACACACTCAATTTTACTCGATAAGAGGAACAAGATTTTCAACCATATTTCCTTTTTGAAAATAAGGGATTTTTCTTGAAACGATTGATTGTTACTATTCAGACGAACTATTCTCGGACACAGCTCGCTTTTACAAATCACACTACTTTTCAAAATCACTCCTTATAAGGATGAACAAAAGTAATGTCATGCATACACATATTCATGATTTTCAAGGCAAGACTTCAAACGATTTCATAGAAAATATCGGATTTTCTGAAAGTACAACAAGAACGATTCTAAACAAGTGTAAACGATTTTATACACAAAACTGCTTATGAACTCACCAACTTTTTAGTTGACGCTTTTCAAAACGACTTGTATTCTCAGGTATCTAGTAAGCAGGTAACAAGGGACACGGATGCAAGACTTTTAGCTGTAGCTTGGATTTTTCTGCTTATGTCTCTTTTATGTAATTCGAAGAACAAATACAATATGTAAACAATGTAAGTTTGTTATCTCAAGTTGGAAACTTTATCCATTATGGAGATATTAGGAACCTAATTTGAGTATTGTATGGTTAGCCTTTAAGTATAAAGTGCTTAATATGAAGATTGGAAAAGAGGTAGTATGTGGGGCGTAATGTGGGCTACGCTCAACGTATCCTGGTTTTCAATTTGTTTTCTGGATAAGGCTCTATGCCTAGCGTAATTTTAAGAGTACACAGCGCATAGGTTAATAGAAGGTTGACTATTGACTTTTTAACCAATTGACTTTTGGTTAACTATCATGGGTTTAAGACTTGGAAGGAGCAAAATGGTCTTTTGCCCAAATAAGGATCAGTCCTATTATTTTTGGGCATGTTTGTTAGGGTGCAAAGTCACTCTTGGATGTATTTGTGCTTACCCACTTGTATTGTGTAATGAGTTGTCTTTCCTATAAATAGGAAGTGACTGACACTCATTTATGTAATGATCATTTTGGAGTGTTAGACTAGAGAGAGAAATTGTACAAGACCCACTTTGTATGTTCTTTCTAGATCTAATGAGAGCTAAAACCATATTTATTTACTCCATGTGTTCATGATTTGTATTATGATTCACTAGATCTTTCATATTTCGCATTTGTCATCATAATCAATACCACTACAGTTGGTATCAGAGCGGGTGTTCTTGATTTGATCAAGAATTGATACATGATGACATTCTAGATTTGGTGATTCTTCATTGTGTTTTGATCTTCGTGTTTAGAGAGTGTTTTGTATTCTAAAAATCGAATTTTTCCTTAATTTGATCCATAATTCGATTTTCTCTCTCTAGAACACTTGTTTGTGTCACTTTCTCTCTCTAGAAAACCCATTCAAAAACACTTTCTCTCTCTATAAAATTTTCAAGTTTTTGTGATCATGGTGTATTTATATCATGATTCTTTGGTTGTGATCATTGAAGATGTGAAATACAAAGTCAACGAAAATCAATTTTATGGATTGTTGTTAAAAGGGGGGTTGATTTCATGGAGTACTATTGTTTCTTATGGAGTTTTGAAGGATGATCATGGAAGATTGATATTTCAACCACTTTCAAAGATTGAATGCTTGCTTGGACTTTCCATGCTCATGTTATCTTCTAGTGAAAATCGAAAGCAATGAGAAGAAAGAGATTTGTTTAATAAGAAATACATTTCTCTTATTGAAGACCCAAATGATCTTCATGCTCTTAAGTTTGAAGAAGTTCATCATGTTCTTGATATTCATGATAAGAAGATTCAAGTTGATTTTCAAGAAGATGAAATAGTTTTTGCTCGATTGGAGTTCAAACCGATGATATTTCGTGTTCTTGTGATTCGTTTGAAGGAATGATTCCTTATCGAAATTCGTTAATCCAAGAAATTCACAAGTATCAAACTCCAAAAGATTTGATTCAAACTTGCAAAGTTGAAGTTGTCAAGAATGAAATTGTTCTTGAATTCAAATCTTCAAGATGCAAAAAGATGAGAAAGAAAAAGAAGAAGAAGATTAAACGTAAAAACAAGCGGGTTTACTCACGAAAATCGTCAAATGTTGTGAAGCCGAAATCCATGAAGCAAATTTGGGTTCCAAAGCAAAAATCTCCAAATATTGCATTGAATTTAAAGTTAAAACCCAAAAGTGTTGATGGTTCTTATGAAGATGTTCTTAGATTGTTGAAGAACACGAAGAACGAGTTGTACAACACGCATCGTGGGTGGTACAATGTTTAAATTGAAAATTTTCTCATTCCAAAAAAAGAACCAAGATCTTCCAAATTTGATTTGTTTGTTGCAAATGGAACTCGGATTGTCAAAAAGGTATCTCAAATTCTCAAATGGATTCCAAAACGTCCATGATTTCGATTCATATTTTGCGTTTTTTTTATTTTTGATCGATTTGCCTCATTGGATCAAATCCGTTTCAACCCCTTTGATTGATCCAATTTTTTTTGTAGATCAAATATCAAAATCAAAATCATTTTCTCAAATTCGAAATTCACTGTTCAACAATAAATTCATTTTTTTTAATCTGAGCCCAAATTCAATCACTGTTCATGTCTAATATTTGAGTTTGTGATTAATTGATTTTGAGTCAAAATTTGTTTAAGTCTAATAACTCGAACTCGATTTCGATTTTAGTTGGAGTCATATTTGGTTGGATCTGACTGATGTTTCATAGTCAAATAGTCTTCATTCGTCGATGTTGTTGGTTATAATTAGATTGGAAATCGATGTTTGATTTTGATTAATGACTTATTTCAAAGGCTAAGAATCAGTTGATTTCGAAAGTTTGAGTATCGATTGATGCTTGGGTTTGTTGACAACGAAGACGGTGTTGATGTTTGATTGGGTATTATAACAACGAAGGTTGTGATGTTGTACTTGGAGTCGAACTCAAGTTTGATAAGTGTTCGTTAACGATATTGAGTCAAAGTTGAAACTGGTTGAGATGTTGATTTCATTTTCGAAACTAAGGAATTGATTTCAAAATTGAAGATTTAATTTCGAGTGTTAAAACTGTGAAAACGACTCGATGGGTTCTATGTCAAAATTGGAGAACGAAATCAAAATTCAATGATGGTTGGAAACGAAATGCTATAGATGGTTCGATTGATGATGGTCATAAGATCGATTTCGAATGTTTCTTAATTTTGTTGTCGACGGTTATTGCAAGCTAAGCACGAACAGGTTTTGGGTTAACACCAAAAAGCGAATGATGGTTCGATGGTCGATGAGTCTGTATTCATTTTTGATGATCGATGGTTGAAAGCGAACATGGAATGTACATTTGGAGTTAAAATCGACTTCGAATGTTGATAAGTTCTATGTCGATTGGTAATTTGAAGTTGATGTGCGAAGCCATGGGTTTTGAGGATCGATTGACGATGGTTGCAAGCTTTAAGAATCGAAGGGTCAATATAGTTGACGACTTGGTTGGAATCTGAATTCGTTTTTGTGTTGATTTGGGTTGATTTTGGTAGTCAAAATAAGTTCGAATGGGAATTAGAAGGATTGGTATCGATAGTTGATTTTGACGATTCGAAATTGGATGTTTCGCTTTTGGCATAAGACTGATTTTGTAGTCTATAGTCAACAATATTTGATGAAAAGCTATGAATTGGAATCGACTTGGCTGATGTTTCATTGCATTGATGAATACTGATGTCGATGGTTTTGAAAAGCGAAGGATGAATCGTGAATGGTTTTATGTTAATGGATATAAGCTTGATAATGAAGGTTGTACTTTGGGAATTTGATTTTGGGAAGACCTATAATAGCGAAGCAGTGGTTAAGAGACTGAATGATCAAGAAGTTATTCAGCGATTCGACATGTTTCATTTTCGAATTTCCTTTGAATGATTAAGAAGACACTTCGTTGTCAAGGACCATACATGCTTCGCTAATGAAGCCTTTGAGAGGAAAAGCGAATGGTTGGATTT
Organism: Lactuca virosa; assembly: GCF_052849685.1. Classification (NCBI taxonomy): domain Eukaryota; kingdom Viridiplantae; phylum Streptophyta; class Magnoliopsida; order Asterales; family Asteraceae; genus Lactuca; species Lactuca virosa. The sequence continues at coordinate 172,532,738 of NC_136429.1, forward strand.
CGTTACTGTATAACGAATTGAGGAAGAAAACACACAAGTTTCAAATTTGGTCCCTACACTTAATGCGAATTGACGCTTTCTACCCAGTTTTGCAATTGGGGGAGTGTTTCGCATCTTATGCTGCTTTTGGCACAACGGGTCCCTACAGAATTCTGTTTTTGACAGCTTTTACCCAGATTTTGGAAAATCTTGCAAATCTCAACCAAAAGTCGAAAATTTTCAAAAATTGGAAATTTTTCAAGACTTTTTTGTGATTGTTTTTTCATGCAAGTTTTTCGAGGTTTCATTTTTGGCACACATCAAGGGGGAGTTATGTGAAGATTATTCCTCGGGCGCTTCTCACCCTTAATCAGTTTTATAATCATTTTTTTGATTATTAAAAGATGGAGAATGAAGAGTGGGTATTCGAAGTTTCAGGTATTCATTTGCGGATTTGAAGATCGACATCATTTCGAGGGGGAGTTCGGTCTTGATCGTGCGAGCTCGTTGGATATTGAAGTCGGGACATCCAATCCTAACTTTGAGGGGGAGAATGTTAGGGTGCAAAGTCACGCTTGGATGTATTTGTGCTTACCCACTTGTATTGTGTAATGAGTTGTCTTTCCTATAAATAGGAAGTGACTGACACTCATTTATGTAATGATCATTTTGGAGTGTTAGACTAGAGAGAGAAATTGTACAAGACCCACTTTGTATGTTCTTTCTAGATATAATGAGAGCTAAACCCAGATTTATTTACTCCATGTGTTCATGATTTGTATGATGATTCACTAGATCTTTTATATTCCGCATTTGTCATCATAATTAACACCGCTGCACTGTTAAGATGGAAAATTTTCTTCATTGTTAATCGGGGTTGTTTTAATTATGTATAGAGTGAGGAGCTTTTGATAGCAGCATCTCGAGTGTGTTTTACCCGGCCATCGATTGAGGTGAGTCTTCTCACTATACTTAGGGGTCGAAGGCACCAATGTCGGCCCACTAGATTGTGTTATGTATAATGTTAGCTATCTTTGTGACTCTTGCATGTATGATTAGGTTGAAATATACCCCAGGGCTTGGCCCGTTATTGTATTGGGATGAAATATATCCCAGGCTTGGGCCCAAAATTGTATGTTGGGTTGAAAGAAACCCTGAGTCTGGGCCCATTATTGTATTTTGGGTTGGAATATACCCTAGGGCTAGGCCTAATGATATGTGTGGTATGTGGTATTTTGGGGAACTCGCTAAGATTTGTGCTTACACTTTTTGTTTGAAATATTTTTAGGTAATTCTGGTGTCTGGCTTCATCGCACTGGATCCCCTGGAGATTTATTATGCACTAAATGTTTATGAATTATTCTCATTTTTTTAGAATAATTTTATTCTGATTGTCTTTTAGTTAATGAATGAATGGTTTGACCTATTTAAAAATGAAAATTTTACTCGGTACTTTTGGGATGTTACACCCAATATACAAATGGGCCTAACACAACATGTGTAACAACCCGATATTTTTCAAATCAATGTAAAATTCAAAAAGTCAAATATAATGAACTATTTGGAATCAACGAAATTAGCGTCAAAAAAATGAAGTGTTCTAAAATCTTAATTGGGATGCATAAAGTGTTAGATATCGTGCCAAGGTTTCCAAAAACGTAAACAACACTCAAATCCGAGTTATAACGAAGGAGTTATGACCAATCGAAAATCCACGACACACCCGGTAAAACACTGCTAAACGTAAAAAGTGAAACTTCAATAAAATGCTTTTTAGCCTTAGGTATCTAAACGAAAGTCGTAGATTACGTTAAACCGTGAACATACATAAAAAGAGCGCCCAAATCTGACTTCGTATGAGGAAGTTATGATTTTTCTAAGTTTTGGAACAACGGTAGACAGCTAAAAACTCGAAATAAAGACCGAGCGATTTTTAGCCAACGCAACCTAACCAAGAGTTGAAGGTCTCTACAATAGTAGCTCAATGGTAAAAAGACAGACGAAAACGGACATCGGATATAGAAGTTATGGATTTTTAACGGAATTATCGTGTCCCGGACTATTAAATAAAATATAATTAAAAATAAAGTCAAAACTAGCCGACGAAGTCTAAATGAAAGTTGTAGAGTATATTTTCACCTACACGTGCATATAAAGAACGTCAAAATCGGAGTTCGTATGCGAAAGTCCGGATCGTCCACGTCGCCCCTCTACGCCTCTATGCCCTTCCCATCCGAAGTCCGGCAGACGAGGATGCGGTAAGCGATGACGCACGGGTACGCCCCGCGTAACCTCGTACGCCCAGCGTACCGAGGGTCTTCAGCCCCTATAAAAGGAATGCGAGGGTTCCGGGCATAAGTGCTCATTTCCTTTCTTTCTCTTGCGTTTTTACTCCGTTTTGCGTGCAAGAAATATCCCGAAGCCCGGTTTTCATACCTCAGCCCAGACGAAGGTCTGAAGCCCCGAGATTCCCGAGAATCTCACCACTTTCCGGTCGAAGTGCCGCCCGAGAAAAATCTCGTTTTCTTCAAATCATCACACTTTCCAAGTGAGTTCATACCCCTACATTTTCACATCTTTTTCATGTTTTAAGGGGGGGAGGGAATACAAGTGAAACACGAGATAAACTCATACTTAAACTACACGTCGTTAGAAATGTTTTCAAATGCTTTATCTAGATTTTTGTTATGGATGATAAACAACATTTATACTAATATTACACTTCACATGCAAAGTTGATATCACACCAATTTTATGTTATCAAATGGAACATGCTTTTGATAAACTAAAATGGGTATAGTTTATGGGTTATTCATTACATCTCTACGTAAACATTGTGAAAATGAAATACTTTCATCTACATGAAATATAGACTTTTCTTTTCGTAAATCTATTAATACTAAGTGTTGTGAGACATTCAACTTCAACGTACTCACAAGTACGCATTTCAAGTCCTGTATTGTAAACCATAATCTCTTGGAGGGAGAGCGTGATACTTGTGTATAGATCTATACGGGATTGACAATCCCGCACCTAAACTGTTAGCTACAGTTAGACCGGCAGGTCTGGGGTGACAAACGGCATAACACTACAACGCCTGAAGAACGTTGTTACAGGCAGTCTGGGTCAATAGCATGGTTATAAAACTCACACGGAAGTATTAAATTGAGTTTGATTTACGAGACTTTTGAATGCATTCAGTAGATACATTAAGTGAGTATAAACACACTTTCACCATTTGAGCACGAAAGATACTATTGCACTCCAGCCTTTGGAACTTTTCAAACTATATGTAGAAAATATCGGATTTTCTGGAAAACACGTTCAGTTATTTTTACTCAAGGACATACAAATTTCAGTACAAAAACGCTTATGAACTCACCAACTTAATTGTTGACACTTTTTCAAAACTACTTGTATTTCTCAGGGAATCAGTAATACAGGTAACCATCATCTTTTGGAGAAGGAACGCTAAGGCGTCTATTATCAAAACATTTTAAATCACCATATTTGTAATATTCTTTTGAAACATGTATTACACGCAACAATGTAAGTTTTTATTATATTTATGATGGTTGTGTTTACTTTCTTTACAATATTCAACTGTTATGATACTACGTGAAGTCACCCACCCCCGAACGTTTCCGCCATTCGCGGTTTGGGGGTGTGACAGATTGGTATCAGAGCATTGTTTATAGTGAACTAAATATATCGAACCACATAAGATATACAAACTATAAATGCAAAGGGACCAAAAATCCTCTGACAAAACGTTTTCATAAACGATACTTTTAATAAATTAAAGTGATATACATTTTTTTATAAAAGTATAAGTACACGCATGCATCGGTCTCGTATCATAGCAAAATTTTATAAAAAAAAAGTATTAAGGCAAGTTGCGACACTACGACTAGGCCTCGGGGTATGTAATCAAATCGAGAATAAATATAGCCTGATCAACTATATTCATCCTGGATGTGACCAACGTATGTCGAGGAATGGTCGTAGTAAGCAACAAGTCGAAAAATTACCGAATTAAATACTAGAATCAAACTCACAAATTTGAAATACTATAGGAGTATTTTGTAAAAACTAAAAGAACTGTTATAATCATGCGAATCTCAGTATTTAATTAGAAATAGGAATCGTCGAATAAAATTTACCCTTATCGAAAATTTCCCTTCTTACTCCCGAGTTTTATATAATTCTCTTGCCCCTATTCTCGATCAGACGAAATGGCAGGTTTTCACATTCCCGGGGATCCCTACTACCCTAACCAGGGTAATGGAGGATGGATTGAGGACGACCTAGAAGAGGATTCCGAAGAGGAAATTCCCGAGGAAGAACCCGAAGAAGAATCCGAAGAGGATCCTGAGGAAGACCCAGACGAAGATACAGAAGAGGAAGGAGATTGTGGGAGCACAGACTCGGAGCCTGAGATCTACAACCCTCCCCGAGGAGCAGCAAATCCCCCAAGGAACTTTCAGGGCCCGGCGCCCCGCTGGGCTATGGATCTGAAGCGATGGAGCAGGGAACAAGGGCAACGCCCACCTTACGACATGGCACGAGGCTTTTATAACCTCCGCAATGGGGGTTCGGCTGACAGGGCACTCCCTGTCATGGTCCGACGCATTGCCAACCAAGGCGAGCAAGCAAGAGCAAATGCCAACCAACTCTTGGACATTGGGGCCACCACTGCTGTCACCGCGGTACGTCTTCGTCGTCTGGACGAAGAGCATGAGCGAACAATAGAGCACACCTTTTCCCTGCAGAAGGACATCACTGCTACTAGAACCGAAGTGAGGGAGCTCCGTAGGAGCCAAGCCGCAATGGAGAGGCGCATCATCGATGCTGAACGTCATGTAGCCCGAGCTAAGGCTTCCACAACCACATACCATGGACCACATCGTGCCACCCGCTCAGAGTAGAGCGCGTACTTCTGGCGCTATGTATATACCTATCAAACAAAGTGTTGGTGCTACTCTTTCCTTTAAGAATGTAAACCCGACGAATTGTGAGAACGCAGTTCGGGGGTCGGAATGCGGTCAAATTTTCCCATTTTCATTGATGTACCCTAGACCTATATAAGTTCAAATTTTCCTGATCGTTGTATCATGTACTAATATCAATGAAATTGACACGCATTTATTATTTCCTTGAGTATTCCATTAAATTCTTAAAAGGATCATACACTCCTTTTTGAAAGTTTCCATTTACATGCGAAAACCAGAACTAAAACTGATAATACTAAAACCTTCCATAATCATTTCTAATGACTTATCAAGAATTCGTCTCTTAACTTGTGGCAGAATCATGCCACCAAGGAGAAATCCCCGACGTTTCAATACAAACGGAGCACCAGCACCACCTCCACCACCCCCTCCATCGATGGATGCTGCTACCTTTCAGGCTACTGTAACAGCTGCCGTAACCGCAACAATGGCACAAATGAGTAACAATGGATCAGGAGGAGGAATAAATAACTCTACTAATGGCCAAAACCAAGGTCGCTCCGGGGAATGTACTTACAAAGACTTCTCCAACAACAAACCCATCCCCTTTAATGGAACTGGGGGAGTGATGGCTCTATCCCAATGGATAGAGAAAACGGAAGCTGTGTTCGAGATATGCTCATGCCCCGAAGAAAGCAAAGTAAAATTTGCCGCCTGTACTTTCTCCGAGCGAGCCCTAACGTGGTGGAATGGCCACGTCAAGTCACTAACTCTGGTGGTGGCAAACTCCATGGGTTGGGAGAACCTGAAACGGATGCTACTACGAGAATACTGCCCAAGGGGCGAGATTCAGAAGCTCGAGCAGGAGCTTTGGGGCCTTACGATGGTAGGCTCGGACATCACAAGCTATACGAATAGGTTCGGTGATTTGACAATACTTTGCCCAGGAATGATGCTTCTGGAAAGCCAAAAGGTGGAAAGGTATATCTGGGGGCTGTCGCCCCAGCTTCGAGGAAGTGTGCTAGCTTCCAAACCCACGACGTTCGACAGCGCCAAAGAACTGGCACAATCTCTCGTTGATCATGGGGTCTGCCAAAGTGTCACGACCGTCGTCCCGGAACCAACCAAAGGAAGCAACAACAATGACCGCAATGCCAACAACAACAACAACAAGAAGTTTTGGAACAAGAGGAAAGGTCAAACTTCGCAAGAACCTTCAAAGAAACAAATAGTGGCAGTTCATGCCGCTACTTCCCCCACTGCTGTTCCCGCTACCCCTGCGCCGAAAAAACAATATGCTGGGAACCTACCAAAGTGCAACAAATGCAATTACCATCACCACGGTAATTGCCGGGAGATGCACTGTAAAAATTGCGACAGGAAAGGGCACACTGCCCGTTTCTGTAAGGCACCAGCGCGCCCAATCACCCAAGTTCCTGGTACTGGAGTAAGCCAGGCATGTTATGGGTGTGGGGAAACTGGGCACTTCAAGAGGGATTGCCCTAAGGCAAAGAATGTTGGCGGTGTAGGAAGAGTGCTGGCAATAGGGCGGAATGAGGCAATAGCCGATCCCACGGTGGTTACGGGTACGTTTCTCCTCAACGACATTTATGCATGCATACTCTTTGACTGTGGTGCGGAGAGAAGTTTCGTGAGTCATAAATTCAAACACTTACTTAATCAAAAACCCCAAGCACTCAATAAAATATTCACGGTAGAAATGGCAAACGGTAAAACGGAAAGCACAAACGATATGTACATAGGCTGTACGTTAAACTTAAATGAACACTCGTTCCAAATCGACCTTATGCCGATTACTATAAGAAGTTTTGATGTCATCATCGGTATGGACTGGTTAAGCCTTCACCATGCCGATATACTTTGTCACGAAAGGGCCGTTCGCCTCAATCTGCCAAGCGGCAATACTCTTGTCATTTATGGTGACAAACCCAGTACAAATTTACACATCATCTCATGCGTCAAAGCCCAAAAATACCTTCGCAAGGAATCTCATGCCTTTCTAGCCCACGTGGTAGACAAGAAACGAGAAGTGAAGGACATTAAAGACATTCCGGAAGTCTACAATTTCCTTGACATTTTCCCTGAAGATCTTCCAGGAGTCCCACCAGAACGTCTAGTCGAGTTCAAGATCGATCTGATTCCCGAAGCTACCCCAGTAGCAAAATCGCCATACCGTCTAGCACCGGCTGAAATGCAAGAGTTATCTAGCCAACTGAACGAACTTCTAAGCAAAGGATTCATTAGACCGAGCTTCTCACCATGGGGAGCGTCGGTCCTGTTCGTAAAGAAAAGGACGGATCTTTCCGCATGTGCATCGATTACCGGGAACTGAACAAACTCACGATCAAGAACCGATATCCCTTACCGCGCATAGACGATCTGTTCGACCAACTCCAAGGAGCGAGCTACTTCTCAAAGATCGATTTAAGATCTGGGTATCACCAGCTGCGAGTCTTGGAAGGAGACATTCCCAAAACGGCATTCCGAACTCGCTATGGTCACTACGAGTTTGTAGTAATGCCCTTTGGATTGACAAATCCACCGGCGGTGTTCATGGACTTGATGAACCGAGTATGTCGTCCTTTCCTGGATAAATTTGTGATCGTGTTCATAGATGATATACTCATATATTCAAGGAGCAAGGAGGAACATAGCCAACATCTCCGACAAGTCTTAGAAACATTAAGGACAGAGAAGCTTTACGCAAAATTCTCAAAGTGCGAGTTTTGGATTCGGAAAGTAGATTTCCTAGGTCACGTGGTCAGCGAGGAGGGGATACACGTGGACCCTTCCAAAATCAAGGCAATCGAGAACTGGACAACTCCAAGGACTCCAACGGAAATCCGACAATTCTTGGGCCTCGCCGGGTATTACCCAAGGTTCATACAAAACTTTTCGAAGATTGCTAAACCACTTACCACCCTGACTCAGAAGGGAGTAACCTTCAATTGGGGAGAAAAACAAGACACTGCGTTCCAAACACTAAAGCGAGCTCTGTGCAGCGCACCTATATTATCCTTGCCAGAAGGAACAGAAGACTTTGTGGTCTACTGTGATGCGTCAAATCAGGGACTTGGATGTGTCCTAATGCAGCGAGGGAAGGTCATCGCCTACGCCTCAAGACAACTGAAGACGCACGACGTAAACTACACCACGCACGATCTCGAACTAGGAGCCGTCGTTTTCGCTCTAAAGATCTGGAGACACTATCTTTACGGCACGAAATGTACAATCTTCACCGATCATAAAATCCTTCAACACATCCTCAATCAAAAGGAACTCAACATGAGACAAAGACGGTGGGTAGAACTACTAAACGATTACGAATGTGAAATTCGTTATCATCCCGGGAAAGCTAACGTAGTAGCTGATGCCGTCAGCCGGAAGGAATACTCGGGCCACCGAGTGAAATCCTTAACCATGACTATCCATTCACACCTGTCCACACAAATCAAGGAAGCCCAAATAGAAGCCTTGAAATCCGAAAATGTGGCAAGTGAAGCCTTAAGAGGAATGGATAAAAATTTTGAAGTCAAGGAGGACGGAGTTCGTTACTTCGCGAATCGGATCTGGACGCCGAAGTTTGGCGGATTTAGAGATATGGTCATGGATGAAGCCCATAAGACACAATACTCCATACATCCCGGTTCAGATAAGATGTATCTGGACCTCAAGAAACTATATTGGTGGCCGAACATGAAAGCCGAAATTGCTACCTATGTAGGCAAATGTCTGACTTGCGCCAAGGTCAAGGTGGAACACCAAAAGCCCTCGGGATTGTTGCAACAACCGGAAGTACCCGAATGGAAGTGGGAGCGAATAACCATGGACTTCATAACCAAGTTACCCAAGACGGCAAGCGGACTCGACACCATCTGGGTGATCGTCGACAGGCTAACCAAATCCGCGCACTTCCTACCAATCAAAGAAACGGATAAACTGGAAAAGCTAACCAGAACATACATCAGAGAGATTATACGACTGCATGGTGTACCAATATCCATTATCACGGACCGAGATAGTAGATTCACCTCGAGGTTCTGGTAGTCGCTACAAAAATCTCTAGGAACAAGGTTAGACATGAGTACCGCTTATCACCCACAGACCGACGGCCAGAGTGAGAGAACCATACAAACCTTAGAAGATATGCTAAGAGCTTGTGTAATCGATTTTGGTAAGGCGTGGGACACCCATTTACCATTGGTCGAATTCTCGTACAACAATAGCTATCACACTAGCATCAAAGTTGCCCCATTCGAAGCCCTCTACGACCGTAAGTGCAGATCACCTCTGTGCTGGGCTAAAGTGGGTGACACACAACTAGCAAGAGGACAAGCAACCGACATTACTCTCACTGGACCAGAAATCATAAGGGAAACTACGGAGAAGATTTTTCAAATCCGGGAGCGACTGAAGACTTCAAGAGACAGACAAAAGAGTTATGCGGATAAAAGACGGAAACCCTTGGAATTCCAGGTTGGAGACCGGGTACTACTAAAAGTCTCACCCTGGAAGGGATTAATACGTTTAGGAAAGCGTGGGAAACTAAACCCAAGGTATATCGGACCATTCGAGATCCTTGCCAGGATCGGCCCAGTGGCATACAAACTTCAATTACCGCAGGAACTCAATAACGTGCACCCTACCTTTCACGTATCAAACCTAAAGAAGTGCTTGTCCGATGAGACCCTCGTTATCCCTCTGGACGAAATTGAAATCAACGAGAATCTCCAATTCGTAGAAGAACCAGTAGAGATCATGGATCGGGAAATTAAAAGGACTAAACAAAGCCGCATACCCATGGTGAAGGTCCGTTGGAATGCCAAGCGAGGACCTGAATACACCTGGGAACGCGAGGATCAGATGAGACAAAAGTACCCACATCTTTTTCCTAATCCATAAACTCTGTCTTAGATTAAATTTCGGGACGAAATTCCCTCTAACAGGGGGATGATGTAACAACCCGATATTTTTCAAATCAATGTAAAATTCAAAAAGTCAAATATAATGAACTATTTGGAATCAACGAAATTAGCGTCAAAAAAATGAAGTGTTCTAAAATCTTAATTGGGATGCATAAAGTGTTAGATATCGTGCCAAGGTTTCCAAAAACGTAAAGAACACTCAAATCCGAGTTATAACGAAGGAGTTATGACCAATCGAAAATCCACGACACACCCGGTAAAACACTGCTAAACGTAAAAAGTGAAACTTCAATAAAATGATTTTTAGCCTTAGGTATCTAAACGAAAGTCGTAGATTACGTTAAACCGTGAACATACATAAAAAGAGCGCCCAAATCTGACTTCGTATGAGGAAGTTATGATTTTTCTAAGTTTCGGAACAGCGGTAGACAGCTAAAAACTCGAAATAAAGACCGAGCGATTTTTAGCCAACGCAACCTAAACAAGAGTTGAAGGTCTCTACAATAGTAGCTCAATGGTAAAAAGACAGACGAAAACGGACATCGGATATAGAACTTATGGATTTTTAACGGAATTATCGTGTCCCGGCCCATTAAATAAAATATAATTAAACATATATTCAAAACTAGCCGAAGAAGTCTAAATGAAAGTTGTAGAGTATATTTTCACCTACGCGTGCATATAAAGAACGTCAAAATCGGAGTTCGTATGCAAAAGTTACAGATTTTACAAGTTCGAGGTGCACAAACCGAGACGATTTACGCCCAGCATACTCGGATGCTAGGCTCTGGATCGTCCACGTCGCCCCTCTACGCCTCTATGCCCGTCCCATCCGAAGTCCGGCAGACGAGGATGTGGTAAGCGATGATGCACGGGTACGCCCCGCGTAACCTCGTACGCCCAGCGTACCGAGGGTCTTCAGCCCCTAAAAAGGAATGCGAGGGTTCCGGGCATAAGTGCTCATTTCCTCTCTTTCTCTTGCGTTTTTACTCCGTTTTGCATGCAAGAAATATCCCGAAGCCCCGGTTTTCATACCTCAGCCCCGACGAAGGTCTGAAGCCCCGAGACTCCCGAGAATCTCACCACTTTCCGGTCGAAGTGCCGCCCGAGAAAAATCTCGTTTTCTTCGAATCATTACACTTTCCAAGTGAGTTCATACCCCTACATTTTCACATCTTTTTCATGTTTTAAGGGGGGGAATACAAGTGAAACACGAGATAAACTCATACTTAAAATACACGTTGTTTGAAATGTTTTCAAATGCTTTATCTAGATTTTTGTTATGGATGATAAACAACATTTATATTAATATTACACTTCACATGCAAAGTTGATATCACACCAATTTTATGTTATGAAATGGAACATGCTTTTGATAAACTAAAATGGGTATAGTTTACGGGTTATTCATTACATCTCTACGTAAACATTGTGAAAATGAAATACTTTCATCTACATGAAATATAGACTTTTGTTTTCGTAAATCTATTAATACTAAGTGTTGTGAGACATTCAACTTCAGCGTACTCACAAGTACGCATTTCAAGTCCTGTATTATTAACCATAATCTCTTGGAGGGAGAGCGTGATACTTGTGTATAGATCTATACGGGATTGACAATCCCGCACCTAAACTGTTAGCTACAGTTAGACCGGCAGGTCTGGGGTGACAAACGTCATAACACTACAACGCCTGAAGAACGTTGTTACAGGCAGTCTGGGTCAATAGCATGGTTATAAAACTCACACGGAAGTATTAAATTGAGTTTGATTTACGAAACTTTTGAATGCATTCAGTAGATACATTAAGTGAGTATAAACACACTTTCATCATTTGAGCACGAAAGATACTATTACACTCCAGCCTTTGGAACTTTTCAAACTATATGTAGAAAATATCGGATTTTCTGGAAAACACGTTCAGTTATTTTTACTCAAGGACATACAAATTTCAGTACAAAAACGCTTATGAACTCACCAACTTAATTGTTGACACTTTTTCAAAACTACTTGTATTTCTCAGGGAATCAGTAATACAGGTAACCATCAGCTTTTGGAGAAGGAACGCTAAGGCGTCTATTATCAAAACATTTTAAATCATCATATTTGTAATATTCTTTTGAAACATGTATTACACGCAACAATGTAAGTTTTTATTATATTTATGATGGTTGTGTTTACTTTCTTTACAATATTCAACTGTTATGATACTACGTGAAGTCACCCACCCCCGAACGTTTCCGCCATTCGCGGTTTGGGGGTGTGACAACATGAAAATAGGCCAAACCCAACATATAAATAAATGGGCCCATCCCAACATACATATAAATAGGCCCAACCCAACATACAAGTAAATGGGCCCATCCCAACTTACACATGCAAGAGTCACAAAGACAGCTAGCATCCTACACAGTATAGTGAGAAGACTCACCTTAATCTGAAGACATGCAAATCTCACACTCGAGCTGCCTAAACTGGAACTTTCCACACTTATAATATACATAATAAGGCCCTAATCAGTAACTAAGATAATAATTTACACTCGAGGTTCTTGGTTCATAGTTGCTCTACATGGATAAAAGACCATTTTACCCTTCCAAGATTAGAACCCACTCCACTTAACCTAATACCATTTTGACCAAAAGTTTACCTTTTGGTGCTACGCCCGATGTAACACCATGATCTACGTCTAGCGTCCTTTAATGAAAAAACATGGCATCATCAGGCTACACTCACCATAGCCAAGATTATGCCCCGTGTAATCACGTTGTTCTACCAACTTCATGTTAAGCTCTTAATACTCAAGGACCCAACATCAAATTCTCAGATTTGGACCCAATGATCGTCCTAAGTGAGAAAGTCTATGTCTTTACACCTTTCCATGGCTTAAAAAGGCACAAGACCAAACCCTAATTTCAAAAAGAATTATAATGCTCAATAGTTCATGCATGGATGGATAGGAGTGATCAAGCGCCCATTTTTATGACTCTACAAGCTCAGAAACGACTAGAAAAGATACTAAAAAGGTCTAGAGTAGCTCATACTCATTAAGACCAAAGTTATGGGACAAAAGCATAAATACTCAAGAGCTAACTAGAACTATCATAAAAAGAAATCAAGATGCAAGCTTTATACCTCTTGGAGGTGGATGAGGAAGTGCAAAGTCAGGATCTACAAGGCTTGGAGCTCACAAATGATTCTCCAATGGACTCCTTCTTCAAGAATGCACACAAAACACACTAAGTCTCCAAAACTCTCACAAGATGGCTAGGATTTTGAGATAAATGAATATGAGGGTGGAGGCTGAGCATGGGGATTCCCTGAAGGAGTTAGAGCCATTAAACAGTGCTTATAACCCCTTAATTAGCGTTTAGATCATGCGCTCCTACGCTCTGCGTAGATATCTTTACGCCCAGCGTAAAGCACTAATCCCTCGCATAGAATCTTTTACCCATGCCCATCGTAGGAGGCCATCCTATGCCCAACTTAGGGAACCTAAAGTGCACAAATGGTAAGATTAAATGGTAGGAATCTTACCTGAGGATACGGGTGTTACTAGGTCATTTTTATTCCGAAACACCCTCACCTCCAACGATTAAAGTCACAATCATTAGTCCCTGGCGAGGAACATGTCTCTGATAAAACATAAATAAGATGGAATTTTAACTAACAAATTACTGATGATTCCACAAAAGTCGTGAAGGCACCCCGCATGTTCCAAGCTCATAACACCATTTACCAAATAGAGTATTACATGGATCTTGATAGTGGTAGAAAAGATTATTAACAACTAAAACCAAAATTCAACTTGTAAGCATTACAAAATCAATCCATTATTTGTGACATCCCGAATTTCACGGCCCGAAAAGACCGATTTCGTTTATGCTTTTAAAATAAGATCAGAGTAATCTTTCAAAAGGTGTTGCATAATTTGTTCCCAAAAAAAGTATGATAAAAATTTATCAAAGCATTTCTTAAAGAAATGTATTTTCATTATATTACAAAACCTCGGGATGTCATGTTCCGATACAGACCAAAAGCATAAACAGTACGATATAGGCCTTACAACAGTTATTTACATCTACTGGCCTATAATCCAAAATCCCTCGTCATCATCCAACTATGCTCTTGTTCCACTACCTGTAATATAAAAAGCTGAGTGGGTCAGGCTTAGGAGCCTGGTGAGCATATCGGGTTTTCAACCCAAAATAAATAAATTTATTATGTTTAAACATCAAACAATCAACCCAATTTCCCATCACCATTATCCTCTTTATTACCCCACCCTATCGATCCTCACAACGACACGATCTATACTCTCATATCTAAAATCAACCTCTTTACCTAATCCATACTCCCGGATCTAAAATTAACCTCTTTACCTAATCCATACTCTCGTATCTAAAATTAACCTCTTTACCTAATCCATACTCTCGGATCTAGTATGTCTGATCCATACTCCCGGATCAATAACTGTGCCCATTCCATACTCTCGGACTAGGGACAATTAACTATGTCTTAATCCATACTCCCAAATTAATAATAAATAACTTATGTCTTAATCCATACTCCCGGATTAATAACAAATATCTATGTCTTAATCCATACTCCCGGATTAATAACAAATAACTATGTCTTAATCCATACTCCCGGATTAATAACAATAACCATGTCTTAATCCATACTCCCTGATTAATAACAAATATCTATGTCTTAATCCCTACTCTCGGATTAATAACAAATAACTACGTCCTATCCATACTCTCGGACTAAGGACAATTAACTAAGTCTAATTCGTACTTTCAAAAAACATCTATAGTTTACGAGCCTGTTAACGTTCCACTGGACTGTCTAGAAAAGTCAGTGGTCGTCATCTATATTCCGCTAGATGACTGGAACATCGTCAACATCGAGACCTATCATCATTTTATTTCATCATACATTAACTATTTCATCTACCGATGTTATACCCAACATATTTCTAGATAAGAATACATATACATTTTAAAACCTGTATAAAACATTCATTCAACATCCATTTCAAATAAACAAACAACATATATACACATGGCATGTATTTTATATAAAATACTTCATATCTATGTGTAAGATGAAAGTGACTATACACTCACCTTATAAGACGGTGATTAGACAGCACTCCGTCCCTTAGAACAATCTTTTTCGATGAAACCGGGATGTTTTCTCAAAAACCAGGCTCTGCGCGGGCAGAGTTTCGACTCGAAAATATTATTTTCTCGGGGTCTTTGGGTGCTTCGGGGCTTGCTTCGGGTGTGAGGGTGATTCTCTAGGTTTCGGGGGGTGTTAGGATAGCTTGAGGGATGAAAGAGAGTGAGAGAATATGAAAATTGTAAACAAAATTCGGAGAACTTCGCTTTCTATTTATAGTATCCGAAGTTCAGCATTACGCTGGGCGTAAATTTCAAGTACGCGGGGCGTACTGGCATATGATGTTCTACGCTAAGCGTACCCTCGTACGGTGGGCGTACGAGGTAAACGTGGCTTGTGTTCGGTTCTTATGCCTCAAACGTGTCAAGATACGTGTCTAGCGAAGGAAGGGCGACGTGGCTGACTCCGGATCGAATACGTGCGAAGTACGTTGGGCGTAATCTTTATGTACGCTGGGTGTACTCTTTCGGACCAGCGTCGAAGTTTGTGCCCAGAACTTCAAAAATACATATCTTACGCATACGAGCTCCGTTTTTGGCGTTCTTTATATCCATGCGTAGGTGAGACTATGCTCTACAGCTTTCTTTTATACTCCGTCGGCTAATTTTGACTTTATTTTTAAAGTTATATTTTTAACAGGCCGGGACAGGAAAAGTCCGTTAAAAATTCATAACTTCTTCATCCGACGTCCGTTTTCGTATGTCTTTTTACCGTTGAACTACTATCAACAAGATCTTCGATTCTCGTTTAGGTTGTTTCGGCTAAAAATCACCCGATCTAAAATTCGAGTTTCGGGCTGCATACTACTAAGCTGAAATTTAGAAAAATCATAACTTCCTCATACGAAGTCAGATTTGGGCGTTCTTTATATGCACGCTCTCGGTTTAAAGAACACTACGAATTTCGTTTAGATCACTAATGATAAAAAGCACTTTATTATAAATTCACTTTTTACGTCACACAGCGTCGTGCCGGTTCTGTCGCGAAACTTCGACAGGTCATAACTTCTTCGTTATAACTCGGATTTCGGTATTCTTTATATCTCTGGAATCCTTGTTTCAACCACTACAACTTTCTTCATAGATATTGGGTTTATATCTCCGGAATCCTTGTTTCAAAACAAATTACAAAGGTTGACCTACACTATTACATCATCATTAATGTATAGCCTAAAAACACAGGCGTTACATTATTCCCCATCTACAATGTTAAAATCATAGATAGATAGATAGATAGATAGATAGATAGATAGATAGATAGATAGATAGATAGATAGATAGATAGAGAGAGAGAGAGAGAGAGAGAGAGAAAGAAAGAAAGAGAAAGAAAGAAAAGAGACCAACAACCCACCGTCGAAACACATCATCATCAGAAAAGAGAAATAGGAAGGTGTGTGCGCTTGTGTGTTCCTCGATCAGAAACAAGAAATAGAAACAAGACAAAAAGATAGAGCACTAGAGTTGGAGGGATAAAGGAGGCGGTGTAATAGCTTCAACGTTGATTTGGCAATGGTTCTTGTAACATCCAAAATTCTGGTATGTCCTGAAACCCTAAGAAATGATAATTTTGCATAATTGGTCCCTTAAGTACGCTGGGCGTACTTAAGTGTACGCTTAGCGTACTGCATGGAAGTGGTCGCGGAGGATTCAACGTACGCCGGGCGTACCTTGAGTTATGCGGGGCGTACGCGCCAGGGACGCAAAACCCTAATTTTTCGGACTTGAGGCCTATTTAAACAACTTTAAGTCCCTTGGACTAAACCTTATAGAGCCTCCACAGCCTTAGAACGTCCATATACTCCTGGAAACCTTGTGAGATCATTCTTAGGCCTTAAAGAGTGCATTTGTGGCCTTTTTGTGTGTATTTCAAGAAGTAGGGGTGGTCAAGCAAGCTTGGATCAAGAGGGTGCTTCAAGATCCTGCACTAAAAGCATCTTGCAAAGCTTCTGGAGGTAAAAAGCTTGCATCTTTCCTTTCTAATCTTTAGATCTAGCTAGGGTTTTGGTGGTTTGTCCCTTTTATGAACTTTGGACCTCTTTTGTTGAGTTAAGCCTTCCCTTTTGATATGAAAGTCAAATCTAAGGTCCCCTAGTCATTTAGAAGTATAAAAATGGAAGCTTGATGAGAGTTGTGACCTCATGCTTGGGTAAAAGACCTTGAAAAGGTCTTAATGGGGTGGTTGGGAGTGTATGAGACATGCAAGGGCATAAAGTTGCCAACTTTATGCCTTAGGACATCTTTTCAATCTTAGATCTAGCTTTTGGACGTGAGGGATTCGAGCATTAAGCACTTAATGGGAAAAGTGCTTAATACGATTATACGTTGGGCGTAACTGTCTGTACGCAGCGCATAGTCACTAGACCCTCAGTACGTTGCGCGTACTAGGGAGGTACGCTGGGCGTACGCAGTTCAGTTGGGCCCTAAGCTGTTTTGGGCCTTTGGGCCTCATTTGGCTGATGAGCTTGCTTGGATTCTGTAAGATTGAGGCCTTTTCATCTGTTTGGGCCGAGGACTTATTGGTTGGGCCTTATTGGGCCAAGGGGCCCATTAAGGATATTGGACTTGGATTTTGGGGCCCAATTTGCAAGAAAGGGGTAATTGGGCCTTGGGGGTAGAGTTTGAAGGTTGGGCGTTTCCTTGGGTAATTTAAGGTCTTATCATTGATTATATATTATTGTTATTATTCAGCTTGGTAGGTTGCGGATTATTGGGAGGGCAATAATTGTATTCATCGGACGGAGGTGAGTCTTCTCACCATACCTATGGGTCTACGGCACCATGGCCGACCCATTATGTGATCATGTTATGTGTGTGTTATTCATTTATGAATTGATATGTTGTGTGATATTATGTTGGTATGGAAGACCCCGGGGTGGAGCCCGTGGTATTGGATATAAGACCATGTGGGGTAGCCCATGGCAGTCCTAGGTAAAGACCATGTGGGGTAGCCCATGGCATTGGATGTAAGGCCATGTGGGGTAGCCCATGGCGGTCCTAGGTAAAGACCATGTGGGGTAGCCCATGGCATTCTTGTTGAATCATATTGCATAGTTTCTGTGGCATGTTTATAGCTTATTTTAGCTATCAGGATATATGTATGTGAATGTGTGTGGTATGCTCTGGGAAACTCACTAAGCATTTCGCTTACAGGTTGTTGATTTGTTTCAGGTACTTCTGAGCCTAAGGGCAAAGGCAAGGCGTGATGACGTGGCGTGCACTCTATCTCTCTTTTGATGTGTTTGGGACCCTCTGATGTTTTAAAAAGGAAAACAATGATGTACTGAATGTTGATTTGAAAACAAATGTTTTGGGATTTTATGGTTTATGAGATTGGCTTTGGTTACAAAAAAATGAAAATTTTCTTGGTAAAATTGGGTCGTTACAAGTTGGTATCAGAGCCTTGGTTTGAGGGATCCGGGCACATCCTCGGGTGTGTCAGGACTCAAACTAAGAAGGTAATAAAATGTTTTCAAAAGTAACCAAAAAGGAATTAAAAGAAACCCAAAAGATGAGAGTGCGACGCGCGTGATCAGCCGATCCAAGTAAGTAGTTTCCCAATTTGAATAGCCATGCTATACAGATATTTGAGTCTTGTTGCTTATATGGAGCTTGCTATGTGTATGCTTTTAGAATTATATACGGTTAGGAGCTTATAGCCTCAGAATGATTGATTTGGCCTTATTTTCTTTTCCTTGTCTGGATGTGGTCTTAGGGTAGAATCTCTTATTCGAAAGTCTATTTGATCCTTTCTGTGTATAATTTGCATGCATAAAAGCAGCCTGTTGTGATGGGTTTGATTGTCATGGATAAGACAAATCATAGGGCAGCCCAGGATTTGTTTCGGGTGTTAGTTGTGGATTATGGTATTGTATTGGGTTGTATTGGAGTCATTAGGTAGAGTAGTGGGGGAAAGGTACAGGTAGGTGTGGAAGCTAGTATTGGGCTCGTACTACTGGAAGCGCAGGACCTGTACCCAAATCCATGTTTTACCTGGGCTCTAAAGGGGAGGGAAACCAGTGTAAAAGAACCCTCGTTATAGATATCCTGATCATTATGTTTTGATATTTCAGTTCAGCATGGTGATGACACGGTTTGGAGCAGGGGGGTCAGGATCGGGATCTGGGTCCGGGGCTGGGTCAGGTGGCCCTACTGATGGTATTGATGAGAGGCTGCGTGAGTTGATTGCGGCCGAGGTTATGAGGGGCATCCTTGACGCTACCCCAGTCATCTTTGGGACGGTCAAGGAGGGCATGATGGAGATCATGGAGGAGAGGCTTAGGCAATTCAGGGCTGATGTTTCTGCGGGTCAGGGTGGAGCCAGAACTCCCTCGTTTCGGGAGTTCAAGGCATGTAGAGCTCCAGAGTTCTCGGGGGTCAGGGATCCCATTGTGAGCAAACGCTGGGTAGCGGACATTGAGAATGCCCAGCACACGAGTTCTTGCCCGGAGGAGGCAAAGGTTGGATTTGCTTCCTGTATGCTGAGGGACAGGGCCCGAGATTGGTGGGGCGAGGTTACTAGCCAGGTGGGGCCAGCCGGAGTGGTTGAGATGGTGTGGTCTGATTTTGTTCGGCGATTTGATTTGGAGTTTGCACCACCTATCGAGGTGCAACGACTTGTGAGGGAGTTTCATGACCTTTAGCAGACCACCGAGACCGTGGCGGAGATCACCGCCAAGTTTCGGGAGCGAGCGTTGTTGATTCCATAGTATGCTACGGATGAGGATATGAGGCGGACGAGATATCATTCCATGCTAGGGGATGATATCCGGGAGTTTCTGAGCTTTACAGGGTGCAAAACCCTGAATGAGATGGTGGAGAAGGCCCGTGAGAGGGAGATTGAATTGGAGTCCCGCACGAAGCGGAAGACTGAGCAGGTACAGGCAGCAGGGGCTCAGGCTACGAAGCCTAAGACTTTTGATTCTTCAGGTAGGGGCCAGCAGGGCCGGGGCCGGTGTGCCAAGTGCAGGAGGTTTCATAGTGGGGCTTGTCGGACAACCGGGATATCAGGATGTTACTCTTGTGGCCAACAGGGCCACATGAGTAAGGATTGCCCCAATAAGGGCTTGATATTTTTTCACTGCAACCAGACAGGCCATAAAAAGGCCGATTGTCCGAAGTTGCAGGGAGGAGGAGGAGGAGGATCAGTGGCGGCGCCCGCACCCGCCACTATGAGGATTACTGATGGTCGCCCTGTCAGAGGGGAAGCTCCAGCGGTGAAAAGCCGCGCTTTTCAGCTGACTACCGAGGAGGCTCGGGCAGCGCCAGACGTTGTGGCTGGTATGTGTCTACTCTTCTCTATCTTGTGTTGTTAAATGCTTATGTGTATGTATTATGTTTTGTATAGGGAACTTTTTGGTCAATGGTATGTCGGCTCATGTTTTATTTGATTTGGGTGCTACCCGATCGTTCGTGTCTCTTGCGCTTAGCAAGAAGTTTCGAGACGCGCCGAGGACTCTGGATACCCCACTCGAGGTGGAGATTGCAGATGATCGCACTGTGAGTGCTGCGAGGGTATACCAGGACTGTATCCTGAATGTGCATGGTGAGAGGTTTCGCGTTGAGTTAGTTCCCATACCGTTGCGAGGATTGAAGGTGATCATTGGGATGGACTGGTTGGGGGCCAACGGGGCCATGATCGATTGTGCGCGGCAGTTGGTCCGGGTTCGAACCCCAAGGGGGGGAGAGCTGGTCATTCAGGGCGAGAGGGCCTCACAGGGCCCGACCCTCTGTTCAGCCGCGGGGGCAAGGAGGTTTTTGCAGCAGGGCTACACGGGATTTTTTGCTTATGTTACAGACACGCAAATAGAGGCGGTAGCGGATATTGACAGTGTGCCGATAGTGCAGGACTTTCGGGACGTTTTTCCCGAAGAGTTGCCTGGGGTGCCTCCGGAGAGGCAGGTGGAGTTTCGCATCGATTTGGTGCCGGGTGCCGCTCCGATAGCCAAGGCACCGTATCGGTTGGCACCACCTGAGATGCAGGAGTTATCTACGCAGCTTCAAGAGCTACTAGACCAAGGGTTCATCCGTCCGAGCAGTTCTCCATGGGGAGCACCGATCCTTTTCATGAAAAAGAAGGACGGATCGCACAGGATGTGCATTGATTATAGGGAGCTGAACAAGCTGACAGTGAAAAACCGCTATTCTTTGCCAAGGATCGGCGACTTATTTGATCAGCTTCAGGGTGCATCTTGGTTTTCCAAGATTGATCTTCGGTCCGGGTATCATCAGATGAGGATTAGGGACGAGGATATACCGAAGACAGCTTTCAGGACTCGTTATGGGCATTATGAGTTTGTGGTGATGCCATTTGGGCTCACCAATGCCCCGACAACATTCATAGATCTCATGAACCGGGTGTGCAGGCCGATGTTGGATCAGTCAGTGATCGTTTTTATTGATGATATCCTGGTTTACTCCAAAACCAGGGAGCAGCACGAGGAGCACTTGAAAGAGGTGCTGGAGACTTTGAGGGCGGAGAAGCTTTATGCAAAGTTCTCCAAATGTGATTTCTGGCTGCGGGAAGTGCAATTTTTGGGACATGTCAACAATCAAGAGGGTATTTCGGTTGACCCAGCTAAGGTGGAGGCTGTGATGCGATGGGAGGTACCGAGGAATTCCTCAGAGATTCGTAGCTTCTTGGGTTTAGCGGGTTACTGCCGGAGGTTTATCCAGGATTTCTCCAAGATTGTTGTGTCATTGACCCGTTTGACCAAGAAGAATGTAACTTTCCGGTGGGATGAGGATCAGCAGAGGGCTTTTGAGACCCTGAGGCGGAGATTATGTGAGGCTCCAGTCCTGGTACTGCCTGAGGGGTTAGATGATTTAGTGGTATACTGTGATGCATCGATATCAGGGTCGGGTGCAGTGTTGATGCAGATGGGGCATGTGATTGATTATGCCTCGAGGCAGTTGAAGCCTCACGAGGCAAATTACCCCACGCATGACTTGGAACTGGGGGCGGTGGTGTTTGCCCTCAAGATTTGGAGACACTATTTGTATGGAGTGCGGTTCATTATTTATACCGATCACAAGAGTCTAAAGTATTTTATGGATCAGCAGAACCTCAATATGCGGCAGAGGAAATGGTTGGATGTACTGAAGGATTATGATTGCGAGATCCTATACCATCCAGGGAAGGCCAACGTGGTGGTCGATGCTTTGAGTCGCAAGGCGACGGGGTCCCCGATTAGGGACATTTGTATGAGGATGAAAGTGATTCCGCCTTTGTTGGAAATGATCAAGGGGGCTCAGGTTGAGGGGGTGAAAAAGGAGAACTGGAAAAAAGAGAAAATTCGGGGTCAGTATCCCTTGTTTGTCAAGGATAGCCGCGGTCTTTTGACTCAGTGTGGCCGAGTGTGGGTACCATTGTCAGGGGGCGTGAGGCAGAGACTGTTAGAGGAGGTGCATAAGTCCAAGTTTTCTATACATCCAGGTGCAACAAAAATGTATAGGGACTTGAGACTGAGTTATTGGTGGCCCTGCATGAAGCGGGAGATCGCCGGGTTTGTGGAGCGGTGCTTGACCTGTAGAAAGGTCAAGGCCGAGCACCAGCGGCCTCATGGCAAGGTTCAGTCGTTACCCATTCCCATGTGGAAGTGGGAAGAGATCACTATGGACTTCATTACGAAGCTACCGAGGACGGCGAGGGGAGTGGATGTCATATGGGTTATTGTGGACAGACTGACGAAGAGTACCCATTTCATTCTGATCTCCGAGAGTATATCCGCAGAAAAGTTGGCAGATATCTACGTTCGAGAAGTGGTGGCTAGGCACGGGGTGCCGGTGTCAGTGGTTTCAGATAGGGATGTTCGGTTTACATCCAGATTTTGGAAAAAGTTCCATGAGGAACTGGGGACTCAGCTACACTTCATTACAGCATATCACCCTCAGACTGACGGTCAGAGTGAGAGGACGATCCAGACATTGGAGGACATGCTGCGAGCATGCGTGCTGGATTTTGGAGGAAGTTGGGATACGTACCTCCCACTGGCAGAGTTCTCATACAATAACAGTTATCATGCCAGTATCGATCGAGCTCCATTCGAGATGTTATATGGTCGGAGGTGCAGGACCCCAGTGTGCTGGGACGAGGTTGGTCATCGTGTGATGGGAAGCACGGAGGTGGTACTCAAGACCACCGGGTTGATTCAGCAGGTGCGCGACCGGTTGCGGGTCGCGCAGAGCCGTCAAAAGAGTTATGCTGATCGACGGCGATCAGATCTGGAGTTTCAGGTGGGAGATTTTGTTTTGCTGAAGGTGTCACCCTGGAAGGGGATTATCAGGTTTCGTAAGAGAGGCAAGTTGGGGCCTCGATTTATAGGCCCGTTCAGGATCATAGCCCGAGTGGGCAAGGTAGCCTATCGCTTAGAGCTTCCAGAGGAGCTTAGTCAGATTCACAACACCTTCCACGTGTCTCAGCTTCGGAAGTGTGTTGCTGATGAGTCCGCGATTATATCCTTGGACGATATTCAGGTGGATGGGGGCCTGAATTATGTCGAGAGGCCGGTTGCCATTCTAGACAAGAAGACGAAGGGACTTCGGAACAAGGAAGTAAAGTTGGTAAAGGTGCAATGGCAGCACCGAAAGGGCTCCGAATGGACTTGGGAGCCAGAAGAGGAAATATGGGAGCATTACCCCGAACTGTTTTCAGCTGCAGACTTCGAGGACGAAGTCTAGTTCAAGTGGGGGAGAGTTGTAACATCCAAAATTCCGGTATGTCCTAAAACCCTAAGAAATGATAATTTTTCATAATTGGTCCATTAAGTACGTTGGGCTTACTTAAGTGTACGCTTAGCGTACTGCACGGAAGTGGTTGCGGAGGATTCAGGGTACGCCGGGCGTACCTTGAGTTATGCGGGGCGTACGCGCCAGGGACGCAAAACCCTAATTTTCCGGACTTGAGGCCTATTTAAACAATTTTAATTCCCTTGGACTAAACCCTAGAGAGCCTCCACAGCCTTAGAACGTCCATATACTCCTGGAAACCTTGTGAGATCATTCTTAGGCCTTAAAGAGTGCATTTGTGGCCTTTTGTGTGTATTTCAAGAAGAAGGGGTGGTCAAGCAAGCTTGGATCAAGAGGGTGCTTCAAGATCTTGCACCAAAAGCATCTTGCAAAGCTTCTGGAGGTAAAAAGCTTGCATCTTTCCTTTCTAATCTTTAGATCTAGCTAGGGTTTTGGTGGTTTGTCCCTTTTATGAACTTTGGACCTCTTTTGTTGAGTTAAGCCTTCCTTTTTTATATGAAAGTCAAATCTGAGGTCCTCTAGTCATTTAGAAGTATAAAAATGGAAGCTTGATGAGAGTTGTGACCTCATGCTTAGGTAAAAGACCTTGAAAAGGTCTTAATGGGGCGGTTGGGAGTGTATGAGACATGCAAGGGCATAAAGTTGCCAACTTTATGCCTTAGGACATCTTTTCAATCTTAGATCTAGCTTTTGGACGTGAGGGATTCGAGCATTAAGCACTTAATGGGAAAAGTGCTTAATACGATTGTACGTTGGGCATAACCGTCTGTACGCAGCGCGTAGTCGCTAGACCCTCAGTACGTAGTGCGTACCAGGGAGGTACGTTGGGCGTACGCAGCTCAGTTGGGCCCTAAGCTGTTTTGGGCCTTTGGGCCTCATTTGGCTGATGAGCTTGCTTGAATTCTGTAAGATTGAGGCCTTTTCATCTGTTTGGGCCGAGGACTTATTTGTTGGGCCTTATTGGGCCAAGGGGCCCATTAAGGATATTGGACTTGGATTTTGGGGCCCAATTTGCAAAAAAGGGGTAATTGGGCCTTGGGGGTAGAGTTTGAAGGTTGGGCCTTTCCTTGGGTAATTTAAGGTCTTATCATTGATTATATATTATTGTTATTATTCAGCTTGGTAGGTTGCGGATTATTGGGAGGGCAGTAATTGTATTCATCGGACGGAGTTGAGTCTTCTCACCATACCTATGGGTCTACGGCACCAAGGCCGGCCCATTATGTGATCATGTTATGTGTGTGATATTCATTTATGAATTGATATGTTGTGTGATATTATGTTGGTATGGAAGACCCCGGAGGGGAGCCCGTGGCATTGGATATAAGACCATGTGGGGTAGCCCATGGCAGTCCTAGGTAAAGAGCATGTGGGGTAGCCCATGGCATTGGATGTAAGGCCATGTGGGGTAGCCAATGACGGTCCTAGGTAAAGACCATGTGGGGTAGCCCATGGCATTCTTGTTGAATCATATTGCATAGTTTCTGTGGCCTGTTTATAGCTTATTTTAGCTATCAGGATATGTATATGTGAATATTTGTGGTATGCTCTGGGAAACTCACTAAGCATTTCGCTTACAGGTTGTTGATTTGTTTCAGGTACTTCTGAGCCTAAGGGCAAGGGCAAGGCTTGATGACATGGCGTGCACTCTATCTCTCTTTTGATGTGTTTGGGACCCTCTGATGTTTTAAAAAGGAAAACAATGATGTAATGAATGTTGATTTGAAAACAAATGTTTTGGGATTTTATGGTTTATGAGTTTGGCTTTGGTTAACAAAAAAATGAAAATTTTCTTGGTAAAATTGGGTCGTTACAGTTCTGCGTAACACCACTACCAGAGGCAAAAGTGGTCGCCTGGTTTGGATAGTTGCATGTGGTCGTACTTTTGTGTAGATTATGCCAGGAATTCTTAATTCAAGAACCCTAAATAATTTCAAACCATGTTTGTTTTGACTATTTTTGACATCTTTCTCGTTTAGGCAATGTACTTTACTTAAATCTGTTTTCTTGAAATCTAGCATGATATTTTTACAACTTTCTACTCCAAACATTTTTATTAAGACATCATTAATGCCTACATTTCAAAACATACCTCATCAGTGTATTTTGTTTCAAATTAGTTTCACAATCTATAAAGTTTCTAAAATTTAAAGCATTGCAAAACTTAGTATTCATGTTTAAACTTCCAATGACGCACTTTCAACAATGTATAATTATTCTTCTAAATATATTGAGTATTTACCCTATCCGTTTTAACCATTGGTTAACTCCGGTCTAAAAGGTCAAAACTGATAGGTTTTCAATTACCAGGTTTACTTTTTCTTGTTTTTCACAAATGGAGTTGAACTTAATAGATAACTCACGAATTTTTAGCGAACACTTAACAAGTCTTAACAAACACTTTACAACTTCCACATGTCTATTTAATCATCAACATGCATCAAGGATTTTAAGTTCGAATTATATCCCAACCTAGTTTTAAAATCTACCTACAAATACTGTCCTTAAAATTTTAACAATAGCAATCATTGTTGTTGCTACCTTCATTTTGATTTCCCCCACACCTGATTCCTTGCTCTTTATCGGATTTGAGATCTCGCACACCCATAATAATAACACAATACATGGTCTAACTTTCTTTTCGTCTATATTGCTTCCTTTTCATTATGAGCGATTAATACGTGTATAGTCATGAGGCATAATTTTGACTTGGTCAACTTTTATATATTCAATTACACCTCTTATCATATATATTTCGTTTTTATTATGAAATCTACCGTAAACGAGTAATCCTTATTTTCATTGTTCTTTTGTTATAAATTTAGAAATTTGATTAAAAGTTTAATTTTCATTGTATTTCCCTTACAATTAATACACAAGATGTCTACCCTTGTGCTTATCATTTTCTTAAATTAGGAAAATATATGTGAAGAATATATTTTCTTATGTTTCTTCTTTTCTTTAAAAACATAAAAAGTTTTAAATATTACGATTATCTATCCACCAAACGGTTTTTTTGTAGAATCACTAAATTAAGAATGCACTATTTTCAATGATCGATATTTTTACACATTTTTTAAAATAGCATTCTACTTTGCAATTTCTAGTGAGTTCCTAACTCTCAAACTTGTTTTCATAAATATTCTGACTCCTCGTAAACTTGAATTTGTCTTGACTTAAACATTTGGAATTCTTTTTTTCAAAAATTGTAATCTAAATATTTCTATATAAGTTCCCTCAATGACTCTTTAAATATATATATTTTTCGAATATGGTTCTATTGTAGTAAGAATAACCGTAATAGTAAATATAGCATCGAATATCCTTGATCATTTCGTAATTTATTGTGTGGACGCCACTTGAATAATCTTTACATTTAAAATGCACCAAAACTTCGTTGCCTACCCTTAGCACGTATGTTTAGAAACTTACCCTCGATTGCTTCTCTTTCATTCGTGCTACCTATTCTTATTTCGGAATATATCTTTTCCAGATTTAGTAGCCAAACCGAAGGTGAGCAAATTATCCCTAATCTCTTCTTTATTAGACGACGAATTTACACTTAGTGTTGATTTAGAATGCGACTTAAGGATCAATGCGGACATAACACTTAATGCAGTTGGTGCTTCAGAAAAACTTATACGCTCTTTTAAGTTAGAAAATATCTAACTAGATAATCTTTTTCGACTAGGTCGCCATGGTTGGATCATGATTTTCATGATCCTAATTTCCCATAATCTAAACTGTAGAACTCGAATTAGGGAAACCCTAACCTGATTATAGCTAAAGGATTTGACTCTCCCTTGAGTAATTAATCCAATATAATCAAAAGGTTCTTCAAGTCACCAACTCTCCAACTACACACTTGTATTCGGCTAAGTTCAAATTGAATACGACACCAGTTGAATTTCGGGACGAAATTCTTTCAACTGGGGGAGACTGTGACAACCGTCAAAATTCGAGTCGGTTCTATATTTGAATACACTTAGTTGCATGTATAGGCACGACACATGCTAGATTTAGTAGCTTAAGGCTAATTCATAACCTACTAGAAACTTGAAAACAAGTAGAATTAAAGGATAGTGTAATTAGATTTCACATTGTTATGTGAATTCTACAACTACTTTAACTGTAGCGACTATCAAATTCAGGTCATTCCTTGACTCGAGCATCTTTGTATATTCATGTAAACACATCATGCATTGACCTAGTAGTATAAATTAGGTCCGACTCTCGTAGAAACTTAAATCAATGTTGAAAACTAGGACTACTATACTTGGTTCTTCAATTTCACTTAAATCTCAGAATCACTACATAGAAATGCCAATAAACCGATAAAAACAAATATCCAACATTTTTATAACTGTAAAAGAGTTATAATACCATAAAATAATTTTAAGTCTCAAAAATTCAATTTATTTTGACATCCATAGATTTATTAAATCCCAAAATCCTAAAAAGTCCTAAAAACTTAAATTTATGATGTTTTACATTAAAATCTCATAGAAATTTTTATAAACTCTATAATATCAAATTAAAATATTTAAAATGTGGAAATATAATCAAGAAAGTTAATTTAATTCATGAATATTAACTTTACTTTTATAAGCTAAAAATCAAAGAGTTATGAACAAAATTTATATAAAATGCACATTTTATATAAATTGAAAGAAATTTTATAAAAACTACGAGATGACGAGAGAGATTAGGTATCCAGAGAGACGAAATCTCTGTTTTATTCTCTCCACCCCCCCCCCCACTCTTTCTCTTTCATTCACCTACGAATTTGGAAGCCAAAGAACTCCATTTTTCTCAAAATCTTCATCATTTGAAGTTATTCTTAAAGGTAAACCCGAATTTCCCTTCATACTTACATGATTTTCTTGTTTTTCTTCATCTTCTACACCTTCTACATGCAAAGTTCATATACATGCACACATACTTACGGTTTTGATGATGGTGGTAGGATTTCACCCACGAACATCATGCATGTTGCAAATGGTGAAGTCCTATGACCTGAAGCTAAGTCAAAATCAAAATAACACACTTTTCTGCTAGTTTTGGTGGAAAATCACCACATGCACCATGGATTTTCTTTCAAAAACGATTTTTGAACATTTCAATTCCATGCATGGCCTTTAAAGCAACATGCATGTATTGATCTTCAAGCTTAGATGTTAGATGATCAAAGTATGTTGTTAAAAAGCTTTCAAATATGTTCATAAAGGATTTATTCACAAACAAATAACCAAAACACTTTTTTTTTTGCCAAAATCTAGAATCCCAACAACAAAATGAGAAGTTCTGGAAATTTTCAGAAAATAGCTTACTTTTCTCGAATTATTATAATTATTGCAAGAAAATAGAGCAAATAATTCACATAAAATACTTTTTGAGGTCAATAAATTCTGAGAAAAGTGTCTATTTAAAACGGAGCGTTTTATCAAACACTAGAAGCTAGAAGCTATCATATGCTTCTAAACGCTCTGTGCCGAACACATTCATGGTTCCACACCCAATCAGTCAAACACAACGAAACATGTTAAGGTCCAAGGATGTATTTATTTTTTCAATATCGTCTTAGCCCTTTTATTTTATTTTTTCTCATTTTTCAAAACTCATAAAATAATCATTTTTACTTCCTCCTATTTTTTAATATTTCTAAAAAATATATATTTTATATCAATATTATACTTTTTTGTAGAGAATTAAAAGCCATGAATACTAATATAATTTTTATAAAATTTTAATATATTTAATTTAATTAAATATTATAAAAATTGAAAAAAAAATTATATTATAAACAGCACCACAAACTACACCCATAATAGGGGTGTTCTTGGATGTGGTTCGTGCTTAACTCAATCCCCCCACACTATGCACTTTGTTGTATTCTCTCCGGCCTAAACCATCGAGAAACAGTAACAACAAAAATAACAAAGTATTGAACCGTCAATAACAAACCAACACCCAAAGCCGAAAAGTGTCAATAAGGGAGAAATAAATTATGACAAGATCAAGCTAAAGAGATTGGCGTTGATTTGTAAAATCTCATCAAAAATTTGCTTCCATAGTATTAACATGAGTTTCCACTTTCCACAAACTCTTTTCAACGAGAAAAACATGTGTTGTCCGGCCGTCCGCTCTAACTTCTTCTATTTGCGATGATATATGTGGTAAATAGCTAATTTCTTTCCACATCACCAAAACTCCTGGCTATTCATATTTAATACCCATAATTAAATAATTCGATCTTGTATCACCAATAATTAAATGCTAATTCCAGTTGAGCAAATGCAAATTATTACTCTCTCCGTGATCGAATTAACCCTTCCTTTCGTACCATGTTCGGCTTAAATTGTTTTATTGGGCCCCTTTAACAATAGTGTCTTACATTCAATCATAAGAAACTTGTGGTTCAAGAGCTTGTACTAGAACTTTATGCTTTCCTTCATAGAACTTTTTTTCATATTTTATTAATATTACGGTATATATAAACACATGTATTTAATGTTCACAAAATAAAAAAAAAAAAAAAGTTTTAGTTTTGAATTTATAAGACCAGTTTAGGAAAAGGGAAACGATAGATATTCATTATCGACCATCGGAAGAAATCCGTGAATATAAAATATGTATATCTTACATCGATCAATATAAATGATTAACTTTTCATAACAGTGAATATCATAATGTTTTTACGCAAGTGGAGTAAATTATATGAATCGTCTCTTGTGTAGATGCTAAAACAACATGTTCAGTCTCTATTTTTAAAAATTAACTCAGACCATTTTTCGTATGTTTAAAAGTTGCATGTTTCGTCCTTGATAGATGGTTTTCCTACGGTTTTAGTTCGTGTCAAATATGAAAAGACAATAATGCCCTTTGTGTATTTATTTTCCAGTTAACTTAATGTTTTCATTGATTTTTAATAATTTAAAAAGATAAATATGGCCCACCTGTAGAACCTGTTGCTTTTTGAAACAAGAACGTGAAGACAAATGCCAAAGTAACCCCTTTCGTCCTTCTCATCTATTTGTAGAACCCTAACGCCATCCATCTTCGTCGGAAACCCTAACCACTACCAGTGACGCTGACTTGAACGTGCTCCTCTAACGCCATCCATCTTCGTTTTTCATCCCCTTTGGTCTACGTCGATTAAATTTACAAATATGAAGTCTATCGATTCAAAAAAAATAACCCCAAAAAGGATACAAATGAGGGAGGTGATGCAGGTGATGTACTAAAGATTTCAATTTCCATTTCTGAAATTATTTAGTGTTCTTGAATTAAGAATGCTTGGCATAATCTACACAAAAATACGGCCACAAGCAACTATCTCGACCAGGCGACCACTGTTGCCTCTGGCAGTGGTGCTACGCACAACCATTGCCAAATCAGCGGTGAAGTTATTACATCGCCTCCTTCATCCCTCCAACTGTAGTGCTCTATCTTTTCGTATTGTTTCTCTTTCTTGTTTATGATCGGGGAACACATAAGCACACACACCTTCCTATTTCTCTTTTTTGATGATGATGTGGTTCGACGGTGGGTTGTCGGTCTCTCTCTCTCTCTCTCTCTCTCTCTCTCTATATATATATATATATATATATATATATATATATATATATATATATATATGATTTTAACATTGTGGATGGGGAATAATGGCTTCATTTTGTAATGGTTACAAGTTGAATTTTGGTTTTAGTTGTTAATAATATTTTCTATCCCTATCGATATCCATGTAATACTCTATTTGGTAAATGGTGTTATGAGCTTGGAAGATGCGGGTGCCTTCACAACTTGGGTGGCATCATTAGTAATTTGTTAGTGAGGGTATTTCCAGTTTCTTATGTGTCATCAGAGACATGTTCCGTGGTAGGGACTAATGATTGTGACTTTAATCGTTGGAGGTGAGGGTGGTTCCGGAATAAGTGATCGAGTAACACTCGTATCCTCAGGTATGATTCCTACCATTTAATCTTACCATTTGTGCACTTTAGGTGCCCTACGTTGGGCGTAGGATGACCTCCTACAATGGGCGTAGGTAAAAGATTCTCTGCGAGGGATTAGTGCTTTCCGTTGGGCGTAAAGATATCTACGCAGAGCGTAGGGGCGCATGATCTAAACCCTAATTGAGGGGTTATGAGCCCTATTTAATGGTTCTAACTCCTTGAGGGCATCCCCATGCTCAGCCCCCACCCTGATATTAATTAATCTCGAAACTAAGGGTGAGTATAATAATCGAAAAACTGAATCAAAACCAAATTAACCGAAAAAACTGAACCATATTAACCGAACCATTTTTAAAACCGATGGTTCGCTTTGTATTTTTTCCTAAGTGATAACTAATGGTTTGGTTATGGTTTATAGATTAACCGAACCATTATTAACCGAACCGATAACTTTATATTTAAATATATATAAACTATACATTATATATAAAATAATATAGTTCAACTTATTCAAGTGGAATTAAAGTTTTTTTTAAAAAAATCATTAATGCTCACTTATCAGTAGACATGATTGAGGAATTAAATCATCTACGATTGTACACACAGATACACATGCAATTAGCAATCATGCATTGTGCTAAGACAATTGATTAAGTTGTTAATTCTTAATTCTACAATTTGTAATTCTACAATTTGTAAACGTAGCAGAGTTGATTGGAGGCGTCATTCAAATACAAAAGTTATATGTTTTAGTTTATTATTATAAGATTTCAAAAGCTTACAAAAATTGTTGGTCCAATATTTTTTGTAATCTTTTTTCACTTTTTATACCAATATACTTTCATTTTGTATCATTTTTGAATATTATGGTTAACAAATATTAACTATTAATCAAAACCATTAACCATAACCAATACTAACCATAACCACTGGATACCAAAACGCATTAACCAATAGTAATGGTTATGGTTTGGTTTTGTTCAATAACTGAACCAAACCTCCTCATACACACCCCTAATAGAAAGTCTTGTTTGATACTACAAGCTTCAAATCCAAAATCTACCTCACATAGCGTTTAACAAAACGCTGCCAACTATCAGTTATCCGCTATCCATCACCAGCTACCCGCTACCAGTTAATTTTACCGAATACATCTCGTATTTTTTTTCTAGCTTTTTATCTTGTTATTTTGTTTTTAGTTGACCATGTTTTCTTTTAGTTTAGCAGTGTATTTATGGTTCAACCTTCTTGCATTTTTGGTGGGTATGGTTGTTTATGGCTTTGTTATTTATTTATTTATTTTTTACTTGGTCAAGTTAGAGTTTTAGTTTTTGTGGGCGATCTTATTTCATTACCTTTTTTTATAGTTGTACATTTTTTTCCAGTTTCTTGATATTGGTATATTTATAGTATTTTTGGATTACGTTACTAATTTTAGTGTTATTAATATATTTTAATGTAATTATTATAAATATTGAGATATGTTCAGTTTTATTTACTCACCGAGACCACACCGGAGGTGCGAAGTGCATACACGAAATAATAAATATGAACTCGGGACTTTGAGAGTCCGATGTAGCGCCTCTTGGTATAAGATTCCAAGAGGCAACGCCCCTCGCGGGGTCCATGAGGCACTGGCGTTGGTTCCACTGAAAATGAATGTTAACCACCTTTCTAATCGCCATGTGTTTTCCCGCCAAAAAAAGTTATGGCATCATGATGATGTACTAGTTGATTATGTCTTATAACCACCCTTCTAACCACCATTTTTTGTGCCAAAATGAATGCTAACCACATTTCTAACCGCCATCTTTCTTATATAAAGGAAAATTGATATTTCATGGAAATGTTATAAAATGATACTCGAAAATCAATCACTTTGCATTTCACTATCTTGAAGAACACTCAACAAACAATGTATTATGTGTTTGTAGATTAGACTGATCCTAAAATCTTATTTGATCTTTTGAATTATCCCACGAATCTACATTCGTATAACCCTAAGAATAAAGGTCAAAATACATATTTCGGAAAGTGATTTCCAAAACACGATTCACGAGATTATCCGATTCATTGTTATTTCTACCCTTAAATTTTAACATATTACGCCTAAAACAAAAACCGTGAATATTAATAAAATAGGAAAAAATGTTTAACAAGGAAAGCTAAAAATGATAGGACATGCTCCTGAAACCACAAGTTCTCTTGATTGAATATAAGATGGTATTTATAGTATGCTCATAAGACAAATAAAAAGCCGAACATCATATGTAAAGCAAATTTTAATCATGAAGAAAGTGTTTGTGGAAACTCGTGATTCAGCTGTGGCGACAAATTTTTTACGAGATGTTACAACACACTACCAATCTCTTAGTCCTTACTTTGAATTGTCATCATTTTTTTCTCCTTAGTTGATCCTCTTCGGCTTGTGTTGGTTTGGTCTTGACGGTTAAATATGTTGTCATATGACATTTGTTATCGTTATTTGTGTTCGAACAACTTTTAACTTAAAGTGTTGCTTAATTAGATGTGAATCCCTATTTTTTTTCGTTACCTTTTTATAGTGTGACATTTTGTTTTTAGCCTTTTCCTGTTTTCTTTTTCGTCTAGGGTATATATTTGTGGCTCCATGTTCTAACATTATCATTGGATATGGTTGTTTATGTCATTTTTCTTATTTTGGTTGGGTTAGAGTTTTAGTTTTTCTAGGTGATCTTCTTTCAATTTTTTCTTGTAATTGTTACTATTTTTTTACGTCCTTACTCGTGGTTTATTTATAATATTTCTGGTTTGCGATTAAAAAAAACTCATTGATATTAATATAATGGAAAGAATGTCCAACAAGGAAAGCCAAAGATGTTAGGACATGGTCCTAAAACCACAAGTTTCCGTGATTGAATATAAGACGTACTGTTAGCATGCTCAATAAGACAAATAAAAAGTCGAAAATCATGTGTAAAGCAAGTTTCCATGATTGAAAAAGTGTTCGTGAAAACTCATGATTCAATTGTGGTTACAAATTTGTGACGAAATGTAACAATTCACCACCAATCTCCCGTCCTTAGCTTATGTATAGATCTTGTCATCACTACTTTCTCCTTACTTTTCTCATTTATGGTTGCTTTTTCGGATTGTATCCACCTTTATCTTCCGATATAACGTCTTTTATACATATCTTTTTTGTACAAAACATCATAATTGTGGCAGTTACAACAAAGGCTGCTTAGACTTTGTATTAAGATGATCTTTTTTGGTAAAAAGATACCTGTTTTTTTGGATCAATTAGTGTCTTAAAGTAAAAAAGTAAGACAATATTTCGTGTTATAAATATTACGCTTACGACTTTCGAAGTATTATGAGAAAAAAGCTTCCCGAAGAACTAAATTTGAGGGTCCCAACATTTCCAAACTAACTTTGTTTTCTTATGTGATATTATCTTTTCTCTGATATCTACTTATTATTTATTAACCCTAGGATTGTTTCCTTGGATTCTGTTTTTCTTAACGAATTTATTAAATAATTATTAAACTTTTTAGTAAACTATATATGTTTGGATCTAAAAAACTAAAAATAGAAATTTATGAAAATACTCTTGGTAAAATAATACAGGAATAATTCTTACGTTTGTAAAGTCAAAAGATTGACTATCTGATCAATCACATCAAACGGTATAGAGAGCGGTAGGCCTGGACCAGTATAGCAAGTGAGAAGTACCCAAATATTACCGAAAATAAACAACTCAAAACGCTGTCGTATCATTGGTAGAAAGTTAAGCTACCCCTAATCCACGTGGCAGCTACATATAAGCCACGTCAGTTTTTGATGACGGTAATGAGTACTCTCTTTAGATCTGA
This sequence comes from Lactuca virosa, assembly GCF_052849685.1. NCBI lineage: Eukaryota > Viridiplantae > Streptophyta > Magnoliopsida > Asterales > Asteraceae > Lactuca > Lactuca virosa. The sequence goes on from NC_136429.1 coordinate 172,568,354, forward strand.
TGGTCCTCATCATCATCCCCATCATCAACATCATCATCATCATCATCAACATCATACCACACAATCACGATTCCCATACACATCTACAACTCCCTTTTAATCTCCTCCCATAACTACACAAACACACACCTCAGTGTGTTTTTGTGCGTGTCTGTTCCACCAGATTAAAATAAAAAGCTTCCTCTGTTTCTGACTTTCAGTCTTGAAAACCTTATCATTCTACTATATATATAAAAGAAACCCTTAAATCCTCTTTCCGTCTTTCGATTTCTGAAAAGAAGTGATAATGGGAGAGGTGGGTTTTCGTAGTTCTTAGATTTTGATTCATTTTTCTTTTCGTTTATTGGAAAAAGCATCAATCTTTTTGACATTTCTGATGTGGGTTTTGTTTTTTTTAGCAAGTAGCAAAGCCGGAGGAGGAGAAGAAACCAGAGGAAGAGAAGAAGGAAGAACCGGCGAAAGCTGATGAGAAGAAACCAGAGGAGGAAAAAGACGCACCACCACCACCACCTCCGCCGCCGCAAGAGATTGTTTTGAGAGTTTTCATGCATTGTGAAGGCTGTGCGAGAAAAGTCCGGCGGTGCCTCAGGGGATTCGATGGTTTGTTCGTTGTATCCGTTTTACGTTATATACATCTGCTGATTGATTTGATTTTGAAGTTTGAATTGAACTGAATGATATTTGTTTGAATTATTAAGGAGTCGAAGATGTTGCTACGGATTGTAAGACGCATAAGGTTGTAGTAAAAGGAGAAAAAGCAGATCCGTTGAAGGTTCTTGAAAGGGTCCAGAAAAAGAGTCACCGGCAAGTTGAGCTTCTTTCTCCGATACCAAAACCGCCGGAGGAGGAGCCTAAAGTCGAGGAGAAAGAAGCTCCAAAACCAGAAGAGAAGAAAGAAGAGGTTAGTTGATTAATTACAGTTTTGCCACTGCTAATGATATGAAGTATATAGAATCATTCAAATTCCTCATGTGGTTTGTGATGTTCAACTACAGCCTCCTCAGGTGATTACAGTGCTTCTGAAAGTAAACATGCATTGTGAAGCTTGTGCTCAAGAGATCAGAAAACGTATTCTAAGGATGAAAGGTGTGTGTTCTTGTTTATAAAGCAATCATTTTTACGAAAAGAAATTCCTTTTTTTTGACTAATTACGAATCTTGTTTGACTTGTTTTTCTTTTGTTTTGATCTACAACCATCAACTTCTTTAGAACTCACTCCATCTCCCTTTTTTGATTCTTGAAAATCTTAACCAAAATTGAAAATTCATCTGCCTTTTGCTATAATAGTAATCCATCACTATCTCTATATATCTCCATATTTTATTGATTCAAATTCGTGAATTCTTTCAAGATTCAATATATTTTCTTTTAGATTGAATAACCTATTAAATATTAATCAAAATATTCCAATAAAATCCCAACTACCAAATCATTAACAATATCTTGCATCGTTTGTGTATTTTAGGGGTGGAAAGTGTTGAACCAGATCTAAAAAGCTCACAAGTATCAGTGAAAGGCACGTTCACAGCTCCACAGTTGGTGGAGTACATTCACAAAAGAACCGGAAAACACGCCGTGATCGTGAAACAAGACCCTGAACCAAAGAAAGAGGAGGACAAGGGTGCCGACGAGAAGAAGGACGACGGCGGCGGCGGCGAAAAGAAGGAAGAGGCAAAAGCAGAAGAAGGTGGCGGCGGCGGTGAAGAGAAAGATAAAGAGAAAGACGAGAAGAAAGACGAGAAGAAGGAAGGCGGAGGAGAAGAAGCAGGAAAACCAGAAGGTGGTCCGGAAGGCGGCGGCGACGGAGGAGGAGATGATACGAGGGTGGTGGAGCTTCGGAAAAACGAATTCTACTATTACCATCCACAGAATTACCATGTATACCCGCCAAGATACACCGCAGAATCGGCGTATGGGTACCCACCAGCACCACAAATGTTCAGTGACGAGAACCCCAATGCATGCACTGTAATGTAAAAAATGGAGTAAATGTTAGAGAGAGAGAGAAGAGAGAAGAGAGAGAGAGGGGTAAAATGGGGAAGAAGAAGATGAAGAAAGCACAGAGCATATCACATGGGTGAGCATGAGAGGATTCTGTCGTGGCGTTCATGTGGCCTTTGTCTGTGGTGAGCTTCTGTTTAGTATAAAAGTGTCTGCAGGAAAGTTGTAAAATTTTGTGAGAACTTTTGTACTTTTTTTTTTATAAACTATAGTAGTAAACTAAGTAAGTGCTCACTTATGACAAATTATATAAAGTAAAATAAGAATGAGCACTCATGTTATAATAAATAAATAAATTCTATATTTATATTTTGTTGATGTGTACTTTTTTTTATCTCTAGTTAATGTAACTAATTTGACAAACGAGTAGTTTAAAAAAGGAATAATATTTGTACTAATTACGGAATTGTCGTTTATCAAGGACGGATTTTAGATTAGATCTACTAAAGAAATTAGTGAAGACTGGTATTTTGCCTGGATAACTACAAATAACGGTGTACTATTTCACATGCATGCAAGTTATATTTCTATATGCCCAGTTTTGCCCTTTCTTTTGCTTTTTCAGAAACCAATGTTCTTATTTGCAAAAGGTTTGGCTACACGATACGTAAAGTAATCTTATTAGAAAACACATACGAATTACATTTAGATTAAAATTGCTTTGTTTGTAATTCTTTAACAATCACTTTCAACGTTCACAAGATAAAGTTTGGGTTTCCTGTAAGAAAGGTCGTTAAGTTCTAATCTTAGGGGTTTCAGTTAGGATTGGCTAAGAGGAGGTAATACAATTTCGTTTGCAAATGCAATGCAAGATGTCTCTGTATTTTCACCAAAATGGTGAATCACCTCCGGGGAACCCGTACTAAAACGGGATTACCATTTGAAAAATATGGTTACTAGTTCTTTGATGGTGATCCAGGACATATCTGATTTCTATTGATTCCTACTTGGTGGTTTTGTCTATTATAAGAACATGATTAGGTTATGTTTGGTATATATTAGCTGAAAAGTTAGCAATTGGAAAACTAGTTGATAGCTAAAAAGTTAATTAGTACTTAAAAAGCTAACTCATAGCTGATAAAAATAACATTTGGTAAATTAACTGATAAACTAACTGAGTTTAAAATGACATATAAAGATATATAGAAAAAATGTTTATTATAATTAAAGGGTATAGATGGAAGATTTTTTTTAAAAATAAACTTTATAAACCGGTTGAAAAACTAGCTTTTTAAAAGTTAGTTTATAAACTTCTATGTCAACTATTTTTGTTTGTCAAACATGATTTTTTTTAAAACACTCAAAAAAATAAGCATGATTTTAAGCTAGCTTAGGCGCAACTTAATTTGCATATTATGAACTAATTTTATATTACTATTGTCTAGTGTTCACAGTATTATTTCAAGTTTATTAAATTGAAAGTTAGGATTATATTGTTGAAGGTGGCAATCTGGTTTTTGAGAAATGAACAGTTTTTAAGAAAAAAAATGATATGGGTAAGAAGTGAAGGAGTTTGTTTCGTCACAATTATAAACAAATTATGAGGTTCATATATAATTTTAAATTTAAGAAAGAAATTATGTTTTGTACTTGTGCTATAAACATAAGCGTTACAGAAAAAATGTTTTACTGAGAAAGTTAATGGTTTGTACTTGTCGTTATATATTTCTGTCTTCTAGAAAATTATTGTTGGTTGGACCACAACATGCAAGTTTTAAAGTGCTTTTTAGAATATAATAATGTCATTGGAAGTGCTTTTTAGAATATAATAATGTCATTGGAAGTTTTAAATACAAAATTGATATTAGAATTTGTAGCTATGAACTTTTCACATGTCTATAACTTTGTAACAACAGTTTTTAACAAATTTCTACTATTTGTCTAAACCTATCCATCAAATGATTATTTAATCAGGAATATGTTGGAGGTTTAGAGGTAACGATGGGTCTACAGCAAAAATCAGTAGGGTTTACAATACAAGTAATATAACAGAAAATAAAATAAAATAAAATTTGAATAAAAAGTACAATGTCAATAGAAAATGTATCGTGTTTTAACATTTTTTCACTATAAAAGTTTTTATTTCTTGAAAATAATTTATAAAATACTTGATAAATCTTTCTTTTTTCTATAGCATAAATTACAAAATCCTTTTAGAAATCATTTTCATTGAAGAAAACATATCTCCAGTTTAGTGGGACTAGTTGCCAAAATAAAATAACACCATTTTCGAAATAAAGTGATAAATACTATATTTGCTTCAACAACCAATATTTCCATTGTCACTCTAGCCAGATTGGATACACCATTCACGTTAGCATACATCTCATTTGCTTGCATACGAGGGATGTACATAAGAAGTTCATGTTAAATCGTCATCATGTCATATGAGGTCAATGATATAAAATATATCATGTGAATTTATACCTTTTCTATATTTTATATTTAATAAACAAACAATTTGGTGATTATTATTGTGAAGTAATTCCAGTTTATTAGTCTAAAGCAAACAAATTGACTGACAAATAATATTGGAAAATATGTGTCGATTAACCACAAATAATAAGTTTGATTATTTTTACTTCTTTACCAAGTTTCGTCCAAAAATTAGTTTCACCGTTTGCGATCAAATCTAATTGTAAGTAAGGTAGAAAGAGATTATCCCGTTGTCAGACAAATTAAAAGACGTAATAGAAATTGAAAATCAACTTTAAAATTGCAGATCTTGATGCTCGTATTGTTCTAAGCTGCGTCATAGAACCCTATGATTTAATGCAATTAGCATTCGTTCCAACATCATTGGAAGAATTGATAAATGCAAAGCAAATACTCAGAAATTGGAAACAAACTGAACCGAAGAAGGAGCGAGGAGAGCCAATAGAGAGATCAGTTTTGGTGGTTAATAAATGGGACTCGGACGACCCCATGTATAGGGACTTGTATCTTAGTTTGGAATTAAAAAAGATCAGAAGTTATCCAAATTCGAATTCAAACCTAAAGGTTATATGAATCCAAACTAGAAGGCTATCTAGAATGAAACTAAGAGTTTATCCGAGCTATGAAGACTTCCTAGAAGCTAGCCACAAAGTCAACCATCAGTCAACTAAACTAGGTTGGTCCAAAACCGATAAGACCCGAACCCAGCCAAAAACAAAAGCTCATCAGCTCCTAGCGACCAATACGAAGTGAAAAATATTCATAAAGCGTGCCATTTTCCAATCCTCACATCTCACATCCTTGACACGAGTGCATGCTTGGCCTACCCTTTAATCTTGATTTAATCCTTTAAAGGTTAAGACAACGGAAGCCTTATAAACCCACAAAAGTTTCTTCCTCCCACCAATATGGGACAAAGGAAATTGCCAACTTGTAATTTATTCCTTATAAATTACTAACAATCCATCACCAAGTTGGAATATTTTTTATAACTCAGACATATAACGTCATATGGGTGTCACAAGGATTAAACCTAAGTGTAATGTGAATAAACACGAAGATAATGATGGAAGGGTATCCTATATATTTAAAATAAGAAACTTATTACCTCTTCGGTTTATCCCTAAAATGGCCATGCGTTACAACCTCTTTTCATGACCCTCTAGAATATAAACTACTGATCTTCATTTAAGGTGACATCACCTCTAGATCATTGATCGATGTCGTTGTCTCAATAAAAAATAAACCAACTGTAACACCCTGTTTGGATCATTCTGTAATTCAGGGCTTGTGGGTCATAAATCGATTATGTGAAGACTTTGGGGCTTCTAGAAAGTAAAGTTTAGGCCTTATTGAAGGTTGAAAAGTTTGGTTGTGAGATATAAGCCTTTGAATCGTTAGTGAGAACCAACGGTGAACTGGGGTAGTTGTTAGACTAATTGCAAGGATTATAGTTTTGATTTCGACTTGTTTTAAACCAAAATTAACAAGATAGGTTTGTAGAGCTTTTCAAGACCTTTTCGTGGATATAAATAACGCCGAAATCGGAGTTGGAACAAAAAAGTTATGGTCGTTTGATGTTTACATGAAAAACAGACTTTATCCAGTACGTTGGGCATACCTAATTACGTTGGGCGTAAATACAAAGGGTGTAAACCATAATTTTTGGGGTTTAAGCTTTATTTAAGTAACTTAACTCCTATAAACTCTCTCCATATTCAGCCTCCATCCTCTCTAAAGCTTCACCTCGAAACGCTAGCCCCATTTGCAAAGATTTTGAGTTTCTTGTTTGTTTATGAGTGTTGTTGGGTACATCTTAAAGAAGAAGAAGAAGTCCACCATTAAAGCTTGGTGAAGCTCAAGCTTGTGGATCCAGATCCTACATTGCTTTTCTCAAATCTAGAAGGTATAAAGCTTGAATCTTGATGATGTTAAATTTTAAGATCTAGCTAGTTTTGTGTTTTATGAGCTCTTTGGTCACTTTAGCGCATCAAGTTTAGATCTTAAAAGTTTGTGACATTTTTATGGATAAAGTTGGAAAATTTATCCATCTAAACATCATTTTAATTCTGATATGAAGGTTGAAGACTTGGACTTAAATGATTTAGTTGAGAAAGATGCATTTTTGGTCCTTTTGAGACTTAAAGACTAGATCTTGATTCTTTGGACTATCCTAATGGATAAAGTTGGAAATTTTATCCATTATGGAGATATTAGGAGTCATAAAATGTGACCTTGGTCCATATTTTTCCTCCATGCATGGTCTTGGATGTCTTAATGAGTGAAGAAGCTAGGGTTTTTGGATGTTGAAGACTTATTAGCCATGCAAGACCATAATGTTGGAAACTTTATGGTTAAGGACATCTTTTAAGGGCTAGATCTGGATTTTAGACGAAAGAGCTTAAAGGATTAAACTCTTAATGGATTGGAAGGATGGCAGCCGTGTACGCTGGGCGTACCAAAAGGTACGATGTGCGTACGTGGTCAGCCCCTCGACTTCTGGTCAAGGCGTAGTACGCCTCGCGTACGTGTTGAGTACACCCAACATACTCAACTGAGTTGACCTGGTCAACTCAGTTGACTTTTGACTTTGACCAAGATTTTTACCAACTTTGACCTAAGGGCATTTTGGGTAATTTAATTTATAACTTGAGATTTGGGGCCTTGTCAATTGTATAGGTGACCGATATGGATAGCTTTTAGAGCAGTGATCGGTGCAACTATTTTTTCAGACTGTGATGTAAGTCTTCTCAGTGTATCCTTGGGTCGAAGGCACCAATGTTGGTCTATTGTTGTGTTATTTAGGATGATAGTTGTTTTTGTGGTTTATATGTGGTTGTACGATGGGTTGAAATAAACCCAGGGCGGGGCCACTATCATATGTTCGGGTTGAAATTGACCTCACGGCGGGGCCCACTATTGTATGATTGGGTTGAAAGATACCGCAGGTCGAGGCCCCAGGGTGGGGCCTGTATGTGTTTATCGGGTTGAAATACACCCCAGGGCGAGGCCCTAGGGCTAGGCCCGTGTTTGTATATCAGGTTGGAATATACCCTAGGGTTAAGCCTAGTTGTATGATTGGTATGTCGTATTTTGGGTAACTCACTAAGCTTTATGCTTACAGTTTATGTTTATGGTTTCAGGTATTTCCGTTCCAAAAGGAAGGGCCCATCTTGATCGCACTGCATCCCCTGAAGATTTATTATGCAATGAGTGTTTATGATTTACTTCGATGTTTTGAGAATACTTTTACTCTGATCGTCTTTTGCGATGACGAATGAATGGTTTTTACTTAATTAAAATGAAAAATTTTACTTGGTATTTTTGGGACGTTACAAGTTGGAATCGGAGCCTTGGTTTTAGGGATTCGGTCACACTCTCGGGTGTGTCTGAACTCAAACTGAGGAATTGGTAATATTTTTGAAAGAAAATAAGTTTTCTAAGAAGATTTTTTTATAAATGAAAAGGGGGAATGATGCGTGCAAGCAGTCGAGCTCAAGTAAGTGATTCCCAGAATACCCATACATGTTGATATGTTATATGAATGCTTGCATGCTAGGATGAAACTAGGGATACTTTTAGGAATTGCATGATAGATTGGCCTGATATGTGTTGTCATGTAGCCTAGGATAATTGGATGTTATTCTAGATTTGGAATCTATATTGATAGAATTGATTGCTAAGTTTATTCTTTAAAAATTATATACGACTAGGATCATATATCCCTAGAAGGATTGATTTGGCCTTATTTCATGTTCCTTGTCTGGTTGTGGGCATAGGGTAGAATCGTTCATTCGACAGTGTATGCGATCCCATTTTGTGTATAATTTGCATGCATAAGGCAACCGATAGTGAGAGTAGAAGTCCCTAGCATGGTACTAGCAAGTAAGCTTAGAATATCCTTTGTTTTCCTTGTGGCTTGGAGTGTTATTGCATGAATGCTGCTTGCTTTGTGATTTGTGGGACCCTTAGTGATGTGAGTTAACTATTAAGTGAATACGTTAAGTCACATGATGCAAAGGTTAAATAATCTCAGAGTAATGGATTTGTCTCTATTGTGCAGCTCTCATTTGAGTCTAACCGTTGTAGGGCTGAGTCTTTTACTCGAATGATTATCTCAGCTTTGTTACATGTGATTGTATTCATGAAGTAGTTAGCTGACATTAGTAGGAGTTCTTCAGCAGTTGATGGCAGCGTGAGGTTGGGAACCTAGGAGAGCCTAGGAAGTGTTCTAGTCAGTATGGATGTGTTTTTTAGCGAGTATTTGGAGTACCAGTTTGAGAAGGTGACTTAGAGCGTTTGGGATAATTCTTGAAGAAAGTATGGATAGGTGTGGAAGGTAGTATTAGGCCCATACTACTGAAAGCACAGGATCCGTACTTAAATAAAGGAAAGTCCTGAAAATTTTAAGGATCTGGTGGAGGGTAGGAACATGGTTTGGCACCATGAATCCGTTGCAACATATTGGTATTTATTAGCCTTTCAGTTATGGCTATTCGGGATGAGGGCGAGTCTGATGATTTTTGGGCCTTAGTGGCCATTTCAGGTTGGGATTGAATGATCTAAATCTAGATGAGTATTTGATTTTGAGGTTTTGAGGGCCCTGCTTGATATAGTGCCAGTCTGAGTCGCGGTACTCAAAGAGGGAGCAATTGGGATAAGCGGCATGAGGATTGCAGCCTTGACGTTGAGTGATCGACTGACGGATTATGATGTCATTTTCTATGAAGAGCATTCTGTTCTACAAGTTTTCTGTGTTGGAGGAAAGAGATAACAAGTCTATGATTTCAAAAACTGGAGGATGACGCAGTGGGGGAAATTATATGGTTGCGGTATCTGCGACAAGGGTGGAAATTCACAAGAGGATTCTTGTGGTTTGATCGCCTCGAGATATTTCATATGTGGAAATAGAGTCATTTTCATAGAGACTATACAAGATTAGGACCAGGTGTATGCCCACCTTGATTTCAATTAGAGCGTGTTCTGGCAGGTTGTTCCAGGTACTCAAGAGAAGTGAATCGGGAACGACAACTTTCATCATCTATGTTGTATCTTGGCTATGAGGATGATGCCTCTTGCTTTTATGATTGAGTCTCGTGATAGAGTGAAGGCCAGGGATTCAGAGGTGAATTGGAAGGTAGTCCATTTTGACTTGGATGGAGAATCGGCGCTACGATGGAAAAATCAAAGTTGTTGCTTGTGCATCTGCATGACATTCTTGATGATATAGGCGGTTATGATTGGGACGTTCCGAGGTCTCCATATAAGCTTCAGAATGTCCCTGAGTTTGCTGGGTCTTTATCTGGGACATTATCTTGCGTTGTGTTATGCATTCCAAGAGTCAGGGATGGTATGTATCTAGCTAAGCCGATTTGAAGTGTAGTTTTTTTGGAACATCAGTTAGTGATAGTTCGAACCCAAGTGAGGGAGAACTGGATATGCCACTTGGAAGATCATCGATCTGTTCGAGTTCATAGTTCTAGAAGAATAGGTTACATGGATCATTGGTTCGGGTATGCGAGACTTTGGTTCGAGACTAGGGTACATAGCAAGTTTTCATCAGATATATGTGCTTGGAAATGCATGAGTTGTCTTTGCGACAGGAAGCTGTTGGTCAAGGAGCTCGTTGTAGCCAGTGGTCCCTTTCGGGAAGGCCGATGAACTAATCAAGAGGTGGTTAGGTCGCTCGGTTCGAGCATCAGTTGTTGAAGGATTTGTCATCTTGATGTATAAATTGATACATATAGACTAAGATAAGTAGTTGTTGATCTGTCAATTAAATTCAGGGTTGGGTATATGTAGTTTCGCATGGGTTTAGTTCAGTGGAAAAACATTAGATTACTGGTTTGTTGCCATCGCATTCTCGATCATTGGTTGTTCTCATTTCTTGTCAATAGTTGGGATGCTTTGAAGTTGTCGATCCGCATAAGTCGGAGGTCAGTGGACGTGACAACATATTGTCAAGTTCTATTTATAGTATATCATGGCTTCTGGGTACGTTTGCCCTAAATTTTTGAATTGCGGAATTATTGTCTATAGCATACTCGGGTTTGATTCGGTAGTAAGTAGAACAATGAAGTAAGTATCTATCTGTTTCAAATTGTGGGTCTTTTGGGTTCCTTGTCATCAGTTGGGATTGTAAAAGGATGTGGAATTGTATCAAGGAAGGTACTTTGGATATGACAATCTTTGTTGAGAGTAGTAAAGTGCTTCATATGGTTTGGGGTGTGGGCACCTGATATCGTTTAATCATGGGATCTTAGCCCAGTAAGCTAGTGTGGTGGTGGTTGGGAGAGATATTTTAGGATGGCTCGGTAATCCAATGATTATGCGGTTATTTGAATGTAGATGAATCCAAGTGAGGGATGGTTACTTGGGACCGCTGGGGCTAGTTCCAAGTGCGAGCCATTTTAGAATTTGTACCCATGTTAGCGATTAAGATCGGTATATATGGAGGGAGCACCAGGGTTCCTTAAGGTTGGGAAGAATCCAAGATATGGCAGGATTGTGAGTGCGGAGCAGACTACCATTTGGCCGGCGAGGCCTTGAACGGATAATCGGGTGGTACGGATAAGATATTATGTGATTAAGGATTAACTGGGAAGCCCAGTCAACATGGTACCATCCTAAGACAACTAAAGATCCAGTTCTGGTTGCGATAGGGTTAAGGTTTAAGCAAGGAGTAGTGTTATTTGGTCAGTGTTGAGCATCGGAGCAAATGATATGGATTCATGGCTAGGTTCAGGTTGAGGGTTGTGTTTGGACCTATATGCATGTTATTGTATGATGAAGGCTTTGGGGTCTGAAGCACGACTCGAACACCTAATAGATTCCGGTAGGACGGGGTTTTGACTCGCAATGTTTCGGTTAGTATGTGGTTGTGGAAGTGATGTAAGACCGTGGAGTAGCCGTAGCATTCACCAAGTTAGTGTGTGGTTGTGGGAGTGATGTAAGACTGCAGAGCTGCCGTAGCATTCACTAGGTTGGTATGTGGTTGTGGAAGTGTTGTATGACTACGAAGCAGTCGTAACATTCACTAGGTGGGTAGGCGGATGTAATACTGATGGAAGTCTATGACTTGGCTCGTGGCATTCTCTATGATGATTTGGATCATCACATATTTGGGTGAAGGGTTGTGAGTGAGCCTCAACATTCATAATACTTGGGAAAATTATAGGCTGGGTTGGGGCCGAATGTGATGTGAGAACTCGGTTCGGTTTGTATCCATCATTGGGGCAAAGCAGACTTGGTGTCCGTTTGTGCATTGGTTGGTTGAGTTGTCCTTCAGCGGGAGTGAATGACTAATGCAGTCGTGTTGACGGATAGACCAGGACCGCCCGTACCTGTTCATTTTTTGAGTCTGGAGCTAATATTGTTTTCGATCAGGATTTTTTTCGGTACTGATAAGTGGTCGGGGTGTATATGTTTTCGGATGTCCATAAATTTGATCAGGACGAATAGGTTTGTTCAGTTTGGGTGATGAACTTTAGTCTTTACAGGAACACTTTGGATTGGTTATGTCTTTCTGGGAGTCATACATCGTTCAGGGTTTTCATTTTCAGGCATAGCGGTTCGATACTCGTTGACTTAGGGAAAAAGTTGAGGTTCATTCTTCGTTAGGACTTGTGATTTCTGCTAATTTGGGTTTCGACACTAGTAAGGGTGCGCAGTCAATGAAGTGATGTGACTTCCCCAATCATTTTTGGGATTCAGGGAGCTCAGTCAGGATCATTTGGTTTGGCAGAGGAGATAGTAAGGAATGATTTCAAGGACGAAATCTAACTTATGTGTGGGAGAGTTGTAACACCCTGTTTGGATCATTCTTTAAATAAGGGCTCGTGGGACGTAAATCGATTATATGAAGAGTTTAGGGCTTCGAGAAAGTAAAGTTTAGGCCTTATTGAAGGTTGATAAGTTTGTTTGTGACATCCAAGCCTTTAAATTGTGAGTGGAACCAAGGGTAAACTAGGGGAAGATAGGTTTCAAACTGCTTTCAATGATTATAGTTTTGAGTTCCACATGTGTTCACCCAAATTTAACAAGATACGATTGTAGAGATTTTCAAGACCTTTCCATGGATATAAAGAATGCCGAAATCGGAGTTGGAACGAAGAAGTTATGGCCGTTTGAAGTTTAAATGACAAACGAACTTTATCCGCTATGTTGGGCATACCTAATTACACTTGGCATAATTACATATGGTGCAAAAGCAAATTTTTCGGGTTTGAGCCCTATTTAAGCAACTTAACTCTTCAAAATTCTCTCCATTTTCCACCTCCATCCTCTCCAAAGCATCATCTCGAAACCCTAGCACCATTTGCGAAGATTTTAAGCTTCTTGAGTGTTTATAACTGTTTTTGGGTACATCTGAAGACGAAGAAGTCCACCATTGAAGCTTGGTGAAGCTCAATCTTGTGTATCTAGAGCCTACATTGCGTTTCTCATCTCCATAAGGTATAAAGCTTAAATCTTGATGATGCATTTGTTAGATCTAGCTAGTTTTGGGTTTTATGAGATCTTTAGTCACTTTAGTGCATAAAGTTTAGATCTTGAAAGTTTGTGACATTTTTATGGATAAAGTTGGAAACTTTATCCATCTAAACATCATTTTAATTCAGATATGAAGTGTAACGCCCTGTTTCAAAACGTTCCCATCACGGGGTGGTGAGCAAGGAGTGGGTATTAGAAGACATAGAACCCTTGAAGAATTGAGTTTGGGCTCATTTGTATGTGGATAATGTATTTTGGATGATCCGGGTATTTGGTTTGTGTTTTGGAGCCTAAGGGTATTGGTAAAGGCGTTGGTTCAGGCCTTTTATGAATTTTGGATTTAAGTTCGGTTGGTTTTCAGGCTAAATAAAGTTGATAGAAGTGAAGGGCTTCTCGTTACCTTTCAGTGGATACAAAGAACGCTGAAAACGGATAAAGGACGCAAAAGTTATGACCTTTTGAAGTTAGAAGGGTTTTGGGCCGAACCAGGTACGCGATGCGTACCCAATGGGAACGCATGGCGTTCAAAGAAAATGGTCACGAGTCTGGGTAGGAACGCAGTGCGTTCACTGGGCAGATTCAAAAGCACGTTTTTAGGGTTTGGTCCCTTTATAAGCATCATTATTGACCCAAACCTCTTCCATTCTTTAGCCTCCATCCTCTCTAACCCTAAGAACGAAGCCCTAGCCTCCATTTGAGTGATTCTTGAGCTTTAAAGTGATTTATGAGTATTTTGGTGCTTGAGGAGGAAGAAGGAACTTCTTGAATAGTCATTGCTTGAGTTGGAGCTTTTAGATCCAGGCATTATGCACCTAGATCTATCTTCTGGAGGTATAAAGTCTCAACCTTGACAACTCTTTCATGTATATCTAGCTAAGTGCTATTTTGTTATAGTTTTGGTCCCTTTGAGGTGGTTCTTGTGAGTAGAAGTTACTCCAGAACCTTTGAGCTTCATATTTGGTCCTTGTTGAGGTTATGGAGACATAAAGTTTGGATCTTGATGGGTGTACAACTTCCATGCATGATTTGGTAGTTATTTGATGAAGCTTGGGGACTTAGGGTTTTGATTTGGGTCCCATTGAGTTATGATAAGTCATAAAGTTGGAAACTTTATGACTTGAGAAGTTTTGGATAAGGTGTCTAAGTCCATAACTATATTTGGTATGTACTTGACCCGGCTTGGCATGGTCCATTTGGGTTGCTCGGCATCTCAACATTTGGATAGACAAAATGAGAAAAAGGACACTTATGATTTATTAATATATTATAAGTTCTAATATATTAATATGAAATCATATTATTTAATTAGTGTTGATCAAGAATTAACTTGGAATTAATTTTGTGATCAAAAGAGACAAATTAAATATATGAGGATTGATTATGTAAATCTTTTATTCTTATATAGTGAGCTTATGGTTCATGATTCACTAGATTGGGCTAGGACCCATTGGGTGCTCCATGGATGCTCCATGAAGGTTAAAACCCATGGATCATGGGGGAAATGAAAAGCCATGCACATTAGGGTTTACATGGTATAACCCTAGATGTGACACACTATATAAACAACCTCATAAGGAGAAAAATCGGCTACTATTACAAGACAAGGAGGGCTAGCCGATTTTGTGATCAAAGAGTTCTATTCTCAAGTTATTCCAAGAGGTGTGGTGTTGTGTGAAACATTTGAGGCATCACATTTTGGGTGCTAGGATAACAAGGTCTTAAGGAATCCAAGCAACTACAAAGGTATGTCATTCTACTAGTTTTTATATTACAAGTACCCCATGCCATGCTATTTAGGATGAGAACCTTGGAAAATTCTTATTTGCATGTATATTAGAGAAAACATAGATCCAAGGTTTCTAGGGTTGCATGTACACCATAGGAGTGTTAGAATGTTCAAAACCCATCAGTGGTATCAGAACCTAGGCTTGTTTTCAATTATACTTGATGCTATTTGCAAGAGAAAACGTTTTTTTGGAATCTTCCAGTTCACCACGAGGTGGTAAAATTTTCCACGAGGTGGTGACTGTTCGGTGATTTGTTTTTTTTTTTTTGTTTTTTTGGCCTGTTTTGGATTAGAATCATTACCACAAAGTGTTTTTTTGTTCATAAAATTTGATTTTTATGTTATGGTAATGTTTAATCTCATCCAAAATAAAGGATAATTGTTAAAGTTTCAAGACTTGTTTTAGTTTATGTGATTAGCTAAGTTCTTGAAAATTGTTGATATGAATTATCTTCACTTATGAGTTTGATCTTTTTCATAGAAAAATTACTTGATTTTTGTGTTAATTGGTAATTTGATCTTAATGGTTTTTATGAACTCCATAACTTGTCCTCAAGTTATGGAAAATGAAGAGGGTTTTCTTTTAAAGTGTCATTAAAAGTCATAGGTTATGAAAATGGAAGAGTCTCTAATTTTAATGTCATCACAAAATGATTTTTATGTCTTCAATAACTTGTCCTCAAGCTATGGAACTTGAAAAGTTTCTCATAAAAACCATATTAAACTCATAAGTTATGGAAACCAAAAGTTTTTGAATTGTTCAAAACTTGCCCTCAAGTTTTGGAATTTGTAAAGTTTCCCCATGAATACTTTAATTCCAAGTTAAACCCTTAGAATTTTAAAAGTTTAAAATTCAACCCTTATATTATTATAATATTATAGGTTTAATATTTATATATATGTATAAGAACAAAGTCAGTCTTACCGTTAGTAGGCCTCATTCACGAAGCCGGTCTATAAAATGGCAGTTTAATGGGTGTCCACTCTCACCCACCGCTTCCTTGACTAGTGGAGGGTCGTTAGCCGAACGGGTTTGACAAGACTATAATTCTCCCTTCATTAAAAGCATAATGATAAATATAAAGTAACTAAACCTTATTAAATTCCCAATCTTAGTTACTTTAGGAAAATGTGAATTTGGTGCTAATCCATGAAATTACACTATGTACCTTACCAAGTCGTTGGTGGAGCGTGTGTGGGTAACCAGCACACTAACATGGAATAGTAAGAGTGGCAAAGGGTGACTTAATGTTTATCATAGATCGGTGGAGCGTGTGTGGATAACCGGCACATCGATTAGGTGATAAAATTAAGTGTACCAAGTTAATTTGCATGGTTATTCACACCTTATTTGTGATCCTCGGCATCCCAGTCACAAATTTGAGAGGGCACGATCGAGATTTAAACATGCCATTGAAAAGTTCAATGAATCTCAAAAGATCTAGGAGTTGCAATCCAATTAAAACCTATTGCCTATTTTGTTTTTCATGGTGGAAATTGGTGAATCGTCATTCGCCTACCTCCAAATATTTTATAGCTTGGATTACGGCATCCCTCTTCCAAGTTATAAAATATTGTGTTGGGTCCTAGCCTTAATATTTCATATTGGGTGTTATATTAAGGACTTAAATCAACTAACTTGAATTTCTCCCTTATAGATGTCTAAGTTCAGACAACTATGATATGCCCAAATCTCTTGGAACAAGCTTTCCTAATGAAGATGATATCCCACATGGCAATCAAGGTGAAAGATTAATCCCTTTGTTGTGCATTAATGGGACTGGAAATCATGCTTCACTTCCTCTACCTCCTGCAATTATTCTCCCTGACCTACAAGTTCAAGGTCACTCAAGCCCTATTGGCAAGCAATGTCTATCTGTGCTCACATCTTGGAGATGAAGTCACATATTGACAAGCCAGGAGAGTTGGGTGTCAAAGTCTTGAGGAAGTTGGTTGTTGACTAGGTTCTTCAATCACTTCCTAAGTCACATAGTGAGTTCCTTTAGGACTAATATATAACAGACCATGACATGACCCTTAATGATCTTACCTATTTGCTTGTTGCTGCTGAATCATCAATGATTTGGTGCACTGGTAAAGCAAATTTGATTGGAAGATCTACTTCCCAAACTTTCATGGACATTGACAATGGAAACATTGGAAGTCCAGAAAAGTCTTCTCTTCCCAATGGAAAGGGATCGGCCATAGTCAACCCGGTTGACCAAATGGTAAAGAGAAAGGCTAAGTCTTAGATAGTCCCATGTACCATTACCAAAGAGTCCATATGTTTCTTTTTCCAAAAGAAGGGGCATTGGTTGCGAAGCTGCCCTATTTACCTGAAGAATTATAAGGATTGTAAAGTCAGAATGTATGACTCTACTTCAGGTAAGTCCACTATCTAACTCTATTAAGTTCCTATTTGGAGATTCTTATTACATGATGTGACTAGGTCGTATTTTGATGATTTGTAGAATCAAAGAAATGAAAGGGAACTTAAAAGAAGAGTAAGCTGATTCTGATCATGGATTTCGATTGCATGGTTCGATGATCAGAATTTTTGAGCTGCTGCTAAGAGTTATGATAGATTGCTTAGGAATAGATAACAACATTGTTTTCATAAGTATTTTCATTGTAAGGATAAGTTTTTCCGCAATTTTAAAATAAAAGGAAAATTTTTGATTTTATTTATTTTAAGTATCCTTACAATGGCATTTGTGAAAAATTGTTGTTTATATGATTCCATTAATAGCAATATTGGAAAATGGATTTGATTCTTTCATTTGTGGTAGTGTTATAATTTACCAAATAAGGAAATATTCTCATCACCTAAGTTTCAGTTGGATAGAAACTTGGAATCATGCAACCTGTATTGTATGATGAATGAGAATTCTTCATCTTTGGAAAATTAAGACTAATTCCTTGTTCACATGTATATGTGAGTCAAGTGAAGGACTAGGGGATCGGGTACACTTGGTTGTGCGCTGGTCAAGTCCACCACAAAGATCGATAAGGCTATTCGTCATGATTTACTAAAGTTTAGTGAATATGGTTATACTTACAAGTTTAAGTGTAATTCTAAAACATTGGAAAAGTTTCAATGTATGGCAGAATGGATGAGAAGAATCAAATTAGGCAGAAAGATAAAAGTTTCTCCAATCTAAAGAGATGGGAGAGTACTTGAGTATCTTGTTTTATGATTATCTTAGTGATTATGAAACCATATCACAATTGATTCTCTAAGGACATCTTAGTGCGTTTGTTTGACTAAGAAGAGGAATCGTGAATTGTTGAAATTGGTTAAATCAAAAAGATAAATCATACTTCCTTCCAAAATTGAGTTTTAGAGTAATACTCCAAGTTTGTAACTTGAGTGACATAATCTTAAGAAGGTTTATAACACTTTTCAAATGTAGAGTAAAATGTTTTCTTACTCTTGTACATTTGAAATTGGTAAGTTGTGATGTTTTTGGATAAAACAAAGACCTACTAAGACCAATTGAGTGAAGTGTTTATCTTGATAAGAATCCGCACTAACTCTTGAATATTTGTTTTGTCGAGGAATGGTTCTTGACAAGAGAATCTTATATGTAAAGAGGTCAGTGGGAGTCTTAAAGATCCTGAAAAGTTTCAAGAACTAATCAAGGGTATTGTTTATCACTAGCACACGACTTGAGGTTTATAACCTATCGTGTTGACATATTCTTATTTCTGTTCCCATTCCAGTCAAAGTTGACTATGCATGTGAGTTCTATGAGTTCTCAATTGTTTGCATAACTACTTGGAAGCAATGGTAGGCCCTTGCGCTGCCAAGTGGCAAGAAGTTAAGACTACACAAGCTCAGTTCATATGAGTTTGGATTTGTCACTAACCTTGTCTTGTGATTATGGTTTTGACAAATTCACATGGATAGGAACACATACACCATAAAATCTAAGTGTCATAAGGTTTCTATCCGATTCATGAAAATGATGGTGAGGAAACGGTTTCACTAAGTAGATTTTAAGTAGATAGCAATTGTGATATTTGCATTCTCAAAGTCATTAATGGAGCGTGTGTGGTTAACCGACAGACTAACATGGACTTGTGAGAAATGACAAAGGTCTAAACAATTAAGACTATGATTACGACATCCTTTTTCATAGTTCTAAAATTTGTTTAGACACACATGTGAGCTATCTAAGGAAAAGTGTATGATTTTGATAAAGTCTTATCAAAGCATCTCGTATCAGAAATCTGAACTTTGGTTAGAAAGTCAATAAAGTATTGATTTCTTGAAGTCCAGCTGATTTCTAGATACATGTCAAAGCTAGTGGGAGCATAAGTATTATGCTAATAATTATCATGTTAGTGGGAGCATGATTATTATGTTAAGTTTTGCAAGTTAGCAATGTTAATTATAGAAAACAAGAGATTCAATTTGAAAAGCTGCAGGGGTTTGAAAAGTTGTTTTGCTATAATTAAGGGAGAGGAAATTATACTTCATTTCAATTCTAAAAGCTTAGATTGAGATTTTAATCATCCTTAGTCAAGAATATATATATATATATATATATATATATATATATATATATATATATATATATATATATATATATATATATATGGATTTTATGTTGGAATGGTTCAACATAAGGAAATTCTATATATATTGCGTTCTCAAAATTCGATTATGATTACGGCATACCTCTTCATAGTCGAATTATGAAAACATGGCAAATAAAAAAATATTGTAGCAAAAGACTGGTCTAGGATCATGTCTTTATGTGAGACATCATGAATCGTGTTCCATATGCTTCAGATATAGGATCGATTACATGTGCTGTAATATTCATATGTTCTAAATTTTTCGAAATGCCTAGGGAATTAAGAGGGAAAAAGGTCTATAATTGGATATGACTAAAATGATTAAGCAATTGTCGAGGACAATCTGAGGTTTAACAAAGATTAGTTGCTCATGGACAGTTGGAAGTATGGTGTAAATTTTTGGAAAGGACCATATTGACATATTCTAAAAGGAGGCAACTCTTATTCAGAGATGATAGTCAGAATGGGAATATGAAAATGTTTCATAGGTGGAAGTTATTCATTAAATCTGTGTAAGATTAGAAAACTTAATGCAAGAAGGATGTTCAAAGGAATGTACTTTGAATTTGAAACTTCGTTTCCATGGAATTGATCTCCATTGGAATACTCTGTAATGTCTGTTGACAAGTCTTTGTGACTTTGTGCATAGTCATTACAAGAGGATCAATTCATATAAGTTTGGAATCTAACAGATTTCGGTAAGTGGCAGGAATTTGGAATTCTTACATTTACGATAAGGATTAGGGATTGTGAAATGAGCATCATTGGAATCATGTTCAAAAGGTCTATTTCACAAAGTAAGGATCATAGACAAACATAGTGTGCATACTTGGAGCATGGCATGACTATTGTTCAAGTATTAGGTTGATAAATCGAAACATTATACGATGAATAATGAGTAATCAATATGGTGTTTAAATAAAAGGTGTTTTATTTACTCTCAAAGGTGCTTGGGGCCATATAGGATTAGTATTATTCTTGTGTTTCACTTTGCATGATTTGACTTCCCAAATAACTAGATTATTCAAACTCTCCACAGTCAGTCATATGTTGGAAGTAGGTATGAATCAAGACTGTCATGAATTGGGCTTGTAGATGTCTAAGATGTTAGACATAGCAAAAGTTGCTACAACATTCATGAGTGCTCATAAGTTCTGAGTATTGGATTCAACCTACTCTCACTTGTATCACTTCATGGAATTTATCTCGAGTGATCGTGAGACGGTAATATCATATAAGTCTTCAAACATAGAGATATAAGTTGTTGATTATGAGGTGATTGTGCATTGATTGTACGAAAACGCATCGGTAACTCGATGTTATAAAACGTACTTTTGTGTATGATTCAACAAGTAGTTAGTACAAGCATATGAGTCGAAGTTTATCTGTTCCTTCTATTCCATGGAGGATTAGAAGTGATATCTGGGCCCCTCGATGATTTTGTTTTGACCTATGTATCGGGCCCGGTCAGAACCAAATTGATGTGTTCAGTTTAGTTCTATGCCAAACAAATCGGAAATCGGGAAACAAACTGCTAGACAATGAGTATGACATTATTCCATGTATTTTCCCAGCTGATATCTAGAACAGAGGATTATATGATCACTTATCTTAAATGGCGCATCATCATCTCAGTTCCACGAGACTTTGAAAGAGCTACGATTGCTGGTCGGTTCCTGAAGTCATACTTGCAACTATAGTTATTAGACTTATCCAAGTGGGAGACTGTTGGATAAGGTGTCTAAGTCCATAACTATATTTGGTATGTAATTGACCCGGATTGGCATGGTCCATTTGGGTTGCTCGACATCTCAACATTTGGATAGACAAAATGAGAAAAGGGACACTTATGATTTATTAATATATTATAAGTTCTAATATATTAATATGAAATCATATTATTTAATTAGTGTTTATCAAGAATTAATTCGGAATTAATTTTGTGATCAAAAGAGACTAATTAAATATATGAGGATTGATTATGTAAATCTTTTATTCTTATATAGTGGGCTTATGGTTTATGATTCACTAGATTGGGCTAGGACCCATTGGGTGCTCCATGGATGCTCCATGGAGGTTAAAACCCATGGATCATGGGGGAAATGAAAAGCCATGCACATTAGGGTTTACATGGTATAACCCTACATGTGGCACACTATATAAACAACCTCATAAGGAGCAAAATCGGCCACTATTACAAGACAAGGAGGGCTAGCCGATTTTGTGATCAAAGTGTTCTATTATCAAGTTATTCCAAGAGTTGTGGTGTTGTGTGAAACATTTGAGGCATCACATTAGGGGTGCTAGGCTCACAAGGTCTTAAGGAATCCAAGCAACTACAAAGGTATGCCATTCTACTAGTTTTTATATTACAAGTACCCCATGCCATGCTAGTTAGGATGAGAACCTTGGAAAATTCTTATTTGCATGTAT
The DNA here is from genome assembly GCF_052849685.1 of Lactuca virosa. Taxonomy (NCBI): domain Eukaryota; kingdom Viridiplantae; phylum Streptophyta; class Magnoliopsida; order Asterales; family Asteraceae; genus Lactuca; species Lactuca virosa. The sequence continues at coordinate 172,590,084 of NC_136429.1, forward strand.
ATTAGAGAAAACATAGATCCAAGGTTTCTAGGGTTGCATGTACACCATAGGAGTGTTAAAATGCTCAAAACCCATCAAGAAGTCCCTTTGAATCAGATCTGGAAGTTTGGACTAAGGTCTTAAGGTAAAAGCTTGCATCTTGGCCTCTTTATGGAGTTAGAAGGCTTGAAATCATGATTGGGTCCTTTTGGAGGATGAAAAGGTTCCAAGTTGACAACTTTATGGATTAAGTCACTGATATGAAGCAATTTTGAGGATTTGAACGTTGGACTTAAGGTATTAAGACGTTTGGGGTAATTTTTGGACAATGGCCGGGAACGTCCTGCGTTCATCTCGGGAACGCGACGCGTTCAGGAAAAGGGTCCCAATCGGTGGTCTGGTAACGAACGCCCTGCGCTCTACCAGGGAACGTAGCGCGTTCGGTTCATCAGTGGGCTTTTTAGGCTTTTGGTCATGGACTTGGCTTGGGGTTCGGGCTTGTTTCTTTGGGCTATGAATTATTTGTTTGGGCTCTGGTTGGGCCTCAGGAATTTGAGTAGACCTTAGGTTTGGTTTGGGCCTCGAGTTGTGTTGTTGGGCCATTTGAGGGCCTTGGGAGAAGTTTGGGTTGGACCCATTAAGGAAAGGGTAAAATGGTCTTTTACCCTAGGAGTCGGGACTTATGAGTTGAGACCTTGGTTAATGGGTTATTTCATAATTATTAATTGGGATTTATTTGTTGTTAGTGTGGGATTTCCGGTTCGGCAGCCGAGTGTTATCAGATTGCAGCGGATCGATGTGAGTTACCTTCCTGGTATGAGTGGGTCGAAGGCACCAATGTCGGTCCATTAGTAGTTGTTTGTAGTAGAGATAATTTTCTGGTATGCCATTATCTGATGAGGTTTATGTGATTATATGCTATGTTATTATGTGGTAGTGGTAGGGGTGAAATAGACCCCGTAACCGGTTGAGTTAAACCTTAGGGTAGGTAGAGCACCCATATATGCTTGGCAGGCTAGGTTGGGCACCCAGATATTCCTGACAGGTTAGGTTGGGCACCCAGATATAGCTGACAGTATGTTTATGCTATGTTATTATGTGGTAGTGGTAGGGAGCGAAATAGACCCCGTAACTGGTTGAAATACACCGGACGGTTGGTCGAGCACCCAGATATGCTTGACAGGGTAGGTTGGGCACCCATATATGCGTGACAGGGTAGGCCGGGCACCCAGATATGTCTGGGAATATGTTGTTATGTGGTATGATGGGGGAACTCACTAAGCTTCGTGCTTACGGTTTTCAGTTTTGGTTTCAGGTACTTCTTCTTCGAAAGGAAAGGAGCTGGCATGATCGTAGCGCATCACACAATGATTTTCTGCCTTATGGGATCTTTGGGAGTTGTACTCTGATTTTGTTTTCTTATGACATGTTTTGGTTATTGACGTATTGGTTTTGATTATGATATGCGATGACACTATCGATGTTTTCAGACTACTGGTTGTTATAATTACTTATTTAAAAACGAAATTTTTGGTTCTAAATTTTGGGATGTTACATGAAGGTTTGAGACTTGGACTTGAAGGATTGAATTGAGAAAGATGCATTTTTGGTCCCTTTGGGACTTAAAGACTAGATCTTCATTGTTTGGACTATCCTAATGGATAAAGTTGGAAACTTTATCCATTATAGAGCTATTAGGAGCCATAAAAATGTGACCTTGGTCCCTAGTTTTCCTCCATTCATGGTCTTGGATGTATTAATGAGTTAAGAAGTTAGGGTTTTTGGATGTTGAGGACTTATTAGCCATGCAAAACCATAATGTTGGAAACGTTATGGTTAAGGACATCTTTTAAGGGCTAGATCTAGATTTTGGACGAAAGAGCTTAAAGGATTAAGCTCTTAATGGATTGGAAGGATGGCAACCACGTACGCTGGGCATACCAAAGGGTACGTTGGGCGTACGTGGTCAGCCCCTCAACTTCTGGTCAAGGTGTAGTACGCCTCACGTATGTGTTGAGTACACCCAGCGTACTCAACTAAGTTGACCCGGTCGACTGGGTTGACTTTGACTTTTACTATGATTTTGACCATCTTTGACCTAAGGGCATTTTGGGTAATTTAATTTATAGTTTGAGATTTAGGTCCTTGTTAATTGTATAGGTGACCGATAGAGATAGTTTTTAGAGTAGTGATTGGTGCAACTATTTTTTCAGACTGTGATGTGAGTCTGATCACTGTATCCATGGGTCGAAGGCACCAATGTTGCCTATTATTCTATTATTTAGGTCTTGGATTAGGTGTCTAAGCTCATAACTATAGTTGGTATATACGCTAATTGATAGTAGCCCAATCCTGTTTGGTTACCCTCAAACCTAGCTATTGGTCATGATGACTTTTAGAGAGAGAGATTAATTTCTTATGTGATTAATAAATTAATATATAAAAGTTTATTAATGTATTATGAAAATAATATATTAATTAGAAAAGTTATTATTAATTAATAATTGATCAGAAATTAATTGGAATTAATTTTGGGATTAATAGAATTAATTAAAAGTGCAGGGTCTAAAGTGCAATTATTCAATAGTTGAACAAAAGGCTCCAAAACCTTCCAGCATAGGTAGTGGATGGTTTTGAGGGGATATTCTAGGGCTTCTAGAATGTCCCATGTGGATAAATAAGGAATGAGATAAATACCAGATTTGAAATATTAATTTAATATTCAAATCCGGGTTATCTAGGGTTTCCTTGTACCACTATATAAAGACCCTAAGCCCTGCTAATTTTGGCCGCTCCTTCTCCTCAAGGGATAGCCAAAATTCTTACTTCCCCCTCCCATCTCTCTTGATACTCCTACTTCCTAGTTTGGGTGTGAGCTATCAGAGACACGACAATTGTGGTGCTTGATTCCAAGAGATCTACAAGTGAAGGATTCTTGTTATTTGCTACAATAACAACAAGTATGTAAACCTAAACCCTATTATGATTTTCGAAATATACCTAGGGTTTCTAGTGTTTCTTCTTTGATGTTCTTAGTTATAGGTTCAATAATGAAAACATAGATCCTTAGGTTGCATGTGAAATTAAGGGTTTTAAGTTTATTTGTTTTACCTAAATCCTATCAGTGGTATCAGAGCGTTTGGTTTGTTTTCAATTGAATTTCTATAATTGTTGAATTTGATCAATTAGGTTTTATAGAAATTAAACCCTAAAATGCAAGGATTTCGACTGGGGTTAGGGTTTTTCGAAACCCTAGCCCCTTCCCCTTGGATTTTGAAATTTAGGGTTAGGATTTTGAAACCCTAGCCTTCCTCCCCAAGTTTTCGAAAATGGGTAGTTGTTAGGGCTTCCTATTTTAGATAATTGTTACTTTAATTTGATTAAAAGGGATAATTATAAATTGGATAACTCCTACACCCTAATTTTCGAAAATTAGTGGGTTAGGATTAGGATTAAATTATTTGATTAATTTAATTAGTTAATCCTTATTTGATTTATATATTTAGTTTATTTTTAAATTAATAGGTAAATATTAAATCATTTGGTTTATTTTAAATTTAAATTAATTAATTGCTAATTTTTGAAATTTAAATTGTAAAGCTAGTATTTTGAAAAGTTTTAAAAATACACCTTATATATAATATTAAATGTTAATTAATATATGTATAAGAATCAGTCAGTCAAATCGCTATTATGTCTCATTCAAAAGCTAGTCTATAAGGGGGTATAAGAAAACTGCCTATAAAATGGTAGTTGAATGGGTGTCCGCTCTCACCCACCACTTCCTTGGTTAGTGGAGGGTCGTTAGCAAAACGGATTTGATATAACAACTAAATTTTATTAAAATTATAATGCTATTAAAAAGTGCTAGATCCTTTTTTTATTTAAAATCCCAGATCTGGTAACTTTAGGAAAAATGTGAATTAGTATGCTAACCCATGATTGCACATTACACTTTATAAGTCGTTAGTGGAACGTATGTGGTTAACCAACACACTAATAAGGAGTAATAAAGAGTTGTAATGGGTAACTCATAAATTATCATTGTTCATGGAGCATGTGTGGTTTACCAGCACATCAATTGGGATGATAAATGACAATGAGATTGCCAAGAACATTTGCATGATTATTCACATCTTATTTGTGATCTTAGGTATCCCAGTCACAAATAGACTAGCATAATCTGAGTTTAAACATGTCATTGAATAGTTTCAGTGAATCTCAAAAGACCTAGGAATTTCACTTAATTTCATTTCTCTCTGGGGGAATTGGTAAATCGTCATTTACCTACCTTTATAAATTTTACAATTAGATTACGACATCCCTTTTCTAAGTTGTGAATTATATAGTTGGGTCCTAGCCTTAATATTTTATGCTGGGTTACTATATCAAGGAGTATTCTTGTCTAACTAAAACTACCTTCTTTTTATAGATGTCTACTCCAGTTGATGCTTCAACTTCCTCAACCTCCAACCACCATAACTTCTCGTTGTTGTCGATCTGCTCAAAGGTGACATTGTATGGCACCAACTATAATGACTGGATGTGAAACATAAAGATGACCCTTCATTTCGAGAACAAGGACTATGTCCTTGAGAAGGCACTAAATGAAATCGACGAAGAGAAGGCCACTCCTGAAGAATTAGCCTCGTACAATAAACACTACGATGATGCGACAAAAGCTGCTTGCATCATGGTCACCAGTATGAACCCTGAGTTGCAGAGATTTTATGAGGACTACTGGCCTTATGATATGAACACGGACCTTGTGGAAACGTTCCACAAGCGAGCTCGTCAAGAAGAGTACGAAGTGGTCAAATCCCTCAAGGAGTGCAAGATGAAAGAGGGAAAATCTGTATGTGGCCACGTGCAGAGAATGCAACGATACGTGGAGTGCCTTGTTAGGCTAAATGTGAATTTTTATGAGGAGTTGGATATTGATATGGTCATAAACTCCTTACCAAGTTGTTATGATCAGTTCATCCTGACCTATCATTTGAACAACACTAAGACCACCTTGGTTCAATTGCACAATCTGCTACAGACAGTTGAAGCAGGAATGAAGGGAAAAGGTTTATCCTCCACTCTTGCTAGTGCTCCCGTTCTGGTTATTGGAAAGGGGAAGATAGGTGTGGAAGGTAGTATTGGTTCCGTACTACTGAAAACACAAGATCTATACCAAAGACAAGGAAGGTCTTGATGATTTTGAGAAACTTCGGGAGTGTGAACCTATTCGTGTATGTACTCATTGTTTATGTATTGTGTAAGCTCACACCTTATGATCGGATGAGTCAAACACTTTATATTCTAACAACCAGTTCCATCGCCAACGCCTCAACACCTTATCAGCGTCAACATGAAGGTTATGATCTTATGTAATATTTGTATATTAGGCAGTTATACGAATATATATAAAATAGATAGCAGATCCGATATCTTGGTGATAAGTATCAGTTCTTATTATAGATTAGATAAAATCCCTTTCTTGAAGGGATTCACTAGAATAGTTTTGTATATAATCAACATTAGGGTGAAACCCTAATATTAGTCTAGGCGAGGGTGCTAAATCTCGATGTAAAGGCGAGGGCTGCTATTGGAAACTCACTCCCATTTTTTGTCTATCGTTTGGTTCAAAACTGTCACACCCCCGGACCAGAACGGCGGAACGTCCGGAGGCGGGTGACGTCATTGTGCAGTATCATAACAATTGTATATAAATGAAACATAGAAAACCCAAACATCATACATCAATATAACCAGCTTACATTGTTTTACATCATGTTCATGTTCTCAAATATTACACAAAAGAGACATCAGTAAGCAAATCCAAAATATAGCAAAATAATCTTGAGTCCGCGATCCACAACCTGCTTAATGGTTTCCTGAGAATACAAGTCGTTTGAAAAGCGTCAACATAAAGTATGTTGGTGAGTTCATAAGCATTTTCGTATAAAAACTTTGATGATAGTTTAGAAATCCAGAAAATCCAATATTTTCTTATCAAAATCGTAGTAAGTCTTGTTTCAAATCGAGTATAGTTGCATGTGTGTCTTAGTTCTTTGTTTTCAAAATCGAATTAAATCGTTTCTTCTAGAAAATCCGATATTTTCTAATGTATAAAATAGTAGCTTTTAAAACAATAACACTTGTGCGAAAAGTCTCATTTGAGGTAATTCAAAACACAATTGATTATAAACCCGAAGGTAAAATCTGTATAAGTACATTTCTGATATATTCTACTGAGTCGTTATAACCATACTAATATGACGGAGTGCCTGTTATGACGTTCTTCAGGCGTCGGTTTGTTCAAGACATTTGTCACCCTAGACTGGCCGGTCTAGCTGTAGCGAACAACGAAGGTGTGGGGTGTCAACCACGTATAGATCTATACACAAATTCCCGTTCCCCCTCCAGGAGACTCTGGTTATAACTCTTACAGGAATTTTAGGCGTACACTATTGTATATAATATATGTACTGTGAAGATTTGTCTGACTAGAATACTAACAGTTTCGAGTAAATCCTTGAGATCCATTATTTACTAAATAAATAATAATAGTTGTACTCGTTGACTAAATATTCTGTTTCGTTTCGTTTTTTTTGAAAATAATCCGCTTTAAATGTTTATTAAATCGATTCAATAGTAGCAAAGTCGGATAAAATGGCTTTCCTCTCTATATATTACTAAGTGAGATCCCATTTACCGGAAAATGTCAAGTTATGATTTGTGTAAAACTATGCCTTGTGTGAAGTTATGACAGCAGCTTTATGACATGCAAAATTTTCTGTCATCAAGTTTCTATTTGCATATAATTCTTGGTGAACTTACTTATATCAAATTTTTATAAATAACACCTTTACAGTTTGCAAATAGTCATTTATGGAACACAAAGTTCCAATTTCGAAATTCTAGACTTAGTGTCAACATTTCAAGGTCTATTTCAGCAACTTTTATTTCTAGTTATGAAAAGCATGGATACAAGGGTGCATGTTGAACACTCCCCAAAACTTGGGATGATCCTTTTGTAAATTGTATTGTTCATGTAGTGATTAAAATATTATTTGTTGGCATGGGTTCTGTGAAACCTCACGTTCACAGGGAGTTGCAACAAAAATAATAATAATAATATTTCAACACACATAGCAAACACACATATACATGCAATCATTCAAGAATTTAGAACAAGAGATGACTTGTGCTCTCCCCCAAAATCAATAAAAGCTTAGGAAAAAGATGGGGTATGAAGCTCACCTTGGTTTAGTTCGCTGGAGATTTGAAGAGGTGTAAGGAGTTCTAGCACTTGGAAGTGTTCTTTGAACTTTAGAGAAATTCTAAGAATAAATTTAGGTGTAAGTATAGTGAAATCTTAGGAATGGTGAGGAAAAATCACTATTCAAAGAAGATGAACACTTACCAAAAATTCTGGGAATTTTCTTGAAGAAATGAAGCTTGAGTCTTGAAGGAGTTTGAGAGAATTCTTGGGAGTTTACTGGATGAGGAAGTGAGAAGTGGGATAAGGGAGGAAAAGAGATTCACGTATCTGAAGGGGAGGATAAGGGAGTGACTTGACACTTGCATGGAAAACTGGTGGGTAAAGTTCATTTTCTTATGGATAATGTGTGTTTATATGGGATTTGCATGGGAAATGAGGAATCAACATCCCATCATAAAGTCAAACCCCTTTATTTGCTTAGAATCTCCTTAAAAAATCTTGGGTTCTATTTTATATAAATATATTAAAATAATTGATTTTGGCATAAAATAGTGATTTAATGGGTCTAAGATAGGAAAAATATGAGTTTGGTGTGATTTTCGGCGTCAAAATGCCTTAAAATGTTAAAAATGTCTGAAAATGGTGAAAATCCGGAGTGGGGCTGGTTTCTGCGAGGGTCCGAAGGCTGAGGAGGGATTCCGGAGCCACTAAGCAAATTCCGGAGCATCTTCCCGGATTTCCAGAGCATACAGAGGAGTTCCAGAGCTAAATCTCGAAATTCCGGAGTCATAGGCGCAGTACCGAAGTCAGGAGGCGGCGTCAGTGGTCCGGACCGACCGGGTGCGAAGCGGCTCAAAATTCCGGAGCGAGTCTAGATGTTTCTGAAGCAGCCTTGAGCGAGATCTTCCGAAGTCATGCGAGAAGATCCGAAGCACAAGGGTTCCGAAATTGCTCTCCTCTTGGTTCCTGAGAAGGTATTCCAGACTAAGAGGTTCCGGACCAGGAGGGTTCCGGACCAAGAGGGTTCTGGCCAAGAGGGTTCCGGACCAAGAGGGTTCCGGACCAAGAGGTTCCGGACCAAAATGTTCCTATTGGGTTTTCTTCTCCGGTTTTGGGCTGTTTTCGACTGAGGAACGTATGTAGAGAGATTTGGGAGAGATTTTACATACTTGGAGAGATTTGGGAGAGATTTCATATTCTTGGAGAGATTTGGGAGAGATTTCATATTCTTGGAGAGATTTGGGAGAGATTTCATATTCTTGGAGAGATTTGGGAGAGATTTCATATTCTTGGAGAGATTTGGGAAAAGACTTCATATTCTTGGAGAGATTTAGGAGAGAGAGAGGTACAGTGGGAGAGATTGAGAGAGACTTTGCCAGGGGTCCTTATTAATGCTTTTCTTCGTAGAGTAAGGGCCTTAGACTTAGTTACATCCCATTTTGAGTGCTATACACTCCCGAAGGGCACTTAATAATGTTTTATAGAGTTGTTACTTCCCTAAATCAGATTAGGGTTTTAAATTTTGAACTTTGAGACTTTCAAGTGTTACTTTGCATTAAGATTTAGAGTCATACATTAGCAAACATAAGTAAATCCTAACAAATAAACACTAGATGAGTTGACCAAATGACCCGCTGACCTTGACTTGACTTTGACTTGACCAGAAACTTGCCGGTTGTCACAAAAACAAACCAACTGCACAAGAAATGATGATCACACTATCATCTACTTTTGATAAAGAAATCTCTCGGATGAAGAAGTTTCAAAAGGTAAGTGTCTCATGGCTAAGATCATTGAATCTCATGCTGATGCACCGAATGAAAGCGTTGGCACTCTTGACGCTGATCTTTCTCATGCTGCTACAGACCTTAAGTTTGACTGTGTCTCAACCTCAGTGTATCAGGTAAAAAATCATATTAACTATTCTTCTGTCGAAAACATCGAAAAAGATGACATAATTGACCACTTGCGTTTCAAATTATATGTTTCAAACGAAGAAAGATATTTTCTCAAAATTGAGTTAAAACATCTCAAAGAAAAACTCTCCTTTTTCAAAAAATCTCTTTCTCTTTTAAAAAGGAAAACACTTGTATCTCACTGACCAACAATTTTCTTCTCACTGAAAAAGAAAAAGTTGTTAATCATGGTAGATGCATTCAACTTGTTTTAAAAAATTAGGCTTCTTCTCACTATAATATCATGAGACCTATTATTAATCATCAGATTCCTAATCAGTGTGAGAAAATCCTTGGAGGCGATATAGAATGTGTTTTCTCCTTAATAAAAAAGGTTGAGACTAAACAAACCTTTTATAATGCTGACTGTCTAGAGTAAGATTTTAAAAGTAGATATGTAACTACCTATTTTATAAATCAAACTTTAATTGATACACATTGAACTAGTGAATGTAATGGTAACACCAAATGCATATCTTATTTATTTGCTCTTGATCCTTCCTGCCAACCTCCTCATCGTGAGTATGTTTTGCCCTCCACTAAGGTTTTGATGAAATTTCCTTTATCAAATAGTGAAGTTCATTCAGTAAACGAAATTCTAAGCATTTTTCCTTTGTGCTCTGTTAGCAACTCTGAATCTGTAGATTAATCAAAGTCTTCTATTCCAGATGATTCTTCAATATCTCTAGAGCCTCGTGACAAGTTGTCATCTAAGCATACCATCGATGACATTCCTTGGTCCAGAACTAAAGTAAGAATTTTTAAATCAAATCATCAAAGTTCTTCAGATTCAACAGTTAAAAAGGAACCAAAATTTAATGTTAAAAGAAAGAATCCTCGAACTAGAGTTTGTTATCGATGTGGTGATGCTTCTCACAAAGTCAGCAAGTGCACTTTTGAGAAGAGCTCTGTCCACCCTGACAACATCATGATTTAAAATGATAAGTGGATCAAAACAGAAACTCTTTAAATCGACTCACTGATGCTTGTTATGATATTTTTTCTTAAGTGACCTATTGCAAGATGGGTGAGTGTATATTAATTGTATATTTTAGTTTAAGGGTAAAGAACATATTTGGTATTTAGATAGCGTTTCTTAAGACATATGACCGGATTGAAGTATCTTCTAGAAGACTTCTTAAAGAAGGATGGTCCTACTATTATATATGGAGATAAAGGCTAGGGAGCTACAAAGGAAAATGGAACCATCAAGCGCAATTCTGTTATATTGAAGAATGTCTCTTACGTGACAGGTCTTCATCACAATATCATTTCAAACAGCCAACTTTGTGATGCTGGCTATGAAGTTCACTTTAATAAAAGAGAAGGAAACGTTATTGATCAAAATAATGTCACTGTTCTGAAAGCAAATCGGCAGAATGACATTTATGTTTTGGAAATGTTCTCTGCTGAAAAGTCCCTTTGTTGTTGCTTCTTCTATCGTGCTCATTCTCATCTTAATTGGCTATGGCACCAAATATTGTGCCTTTTAAACTTCAAGAACATATCAAAGATTTATGGGAATCAACTTGTAAGAGGAATTCCTAAGATGCAGTTTGTCAAAGATAAATTATGCTCAGCATGTGAAAATGGAAAGAAAACCAAGTCCTCCTTCAAGCCAAAGTCCTGTTCCTCCATTATCAAACCTTTTCATCTTCTCCACATGGGCCTTTTTGGACCGGTCCCGATTATGTCAAGGGCTAGGAAGATCTATACTCTCATTATTGTGGATGAAATTTCAAGATTTACCTGGGTAGTCTTTTTAAGGAAGAAGAGTCATGCAGCTGATGAAATCATTTCTTTCATTAAGCAATGGGAAGTTCTTTATGATCATAAAGTCAGACAATTACGTAGTGATCATGGAAATATATTTAGAAATCCCTCCCTAGAAGACATTTGATCAATCTCAAGAATCTCTCAAAACTTCTCAGCTGTTAGAACCCCCAACAAAATGGTATTATTGAAAAAAGAAATAGAACTCTCATTGAAGCTGGAAGAACTATGGTCTTTGAAGTTGGTTTTCCTCTGTCGTTTTGGGCTGAATCTTTTCAACACAACATGATATACCCAAAACCGCTCCATTATTCTTAAACGTCATGGGAAGACTGGATATGAGCTACTTAAGGGAAGGAAATCGGACATCTCTTACTTTTATGTTTTTGGATGTGTCTGCTACATTTTGAATCAAATAGATCAGCGATCTAAGTTAGAAGCCAAAGCTGATGAAGGAGTATTTTTGGGTTCCTCTAGTGTGTCCAAGGATTTTACGGTGTTCAATCTTTTAAGACAAAGTCTGAAGGAAACTGCTCATGTTATATTTGATGAAGACTCATTCATTCATGATCGAATTGATCATCCCTCACCCATTTTGAATGAACTTACCTTCAGTCCATCATACCCTGATTCATATTTCTTACCAAATGATACTGAGCCTATTGTTCCCAATGTTGATCACATTATCAGCTCTCAATCTAACTCTGAAGATCAGCATGTCATCTCTGAAGAATCTGAGCCATCTAATCATGAATATTTTATTCCAAATAATTTGAATGAATGTACTAATCCTAGAATTCTTCGAGATCATCCTGAATCTCAAATAAATGGAGATGTAAATTCTGGGATTCTCACTCATAGTAGAGTCAACCGCAACTACTGCATGTTTGGGAATTTTGTCTCAATGATTAAACCAAAGAATGTTGTTGATGCCCTGAAGGAGACTGACTGGATTAAGGCTATGTAGGATGAGCTTAATGAATTCGAATGTCATCGTGTGTAGACTCTTGTTCCCAATCCTCGGGAAAAACTATCATTGGCACTCGCTGGGTGTTTAGAAATAAGATGGATGAAGATGGGATCGTCATTAGAAACAAAGCAAGATTTCTGGCCCAAGTATTTTGTCAACTGGAATGATTAGACTATGACGAAATGTTTTCCCCCATTGCTAGACTTGGAGCAATTTGTTTATTTCTTGATTTTGCATCATTCAGGAACTTCAAAGTCTATCAAATGGATGTTAAGACTGCCTTCTTACATGGGAATCCTCAAGAAGAAGTCTTCGTAAAGCATCCTCCAGGGTTTTGAAAATGAAGAATTTTCCAATCATATATATTGTCTTGGTAAAGCTGTATACGGTTTGAATCAGGCACCCAGACCATGGTATGACACATTGGCAACTTATCTTCTGGATAGTGGATACATACATGGAAAAATTGAGAACACCTTGTTCATCAAGCATTTAGGATCTCACATCATTCTTGCTCAAGTGTATGTCGATGATATTATTTTCAGATCCACTGATGAGAAACTAAGTTCTGATTTCGCTTAGGTCATGGATAAGAAATTTGAGATGAGCATGATGGATGAACGAAATTTCTTTTTAGGTTTGCATGTTAAACAACTAACTGATGGAATTTTTGTTTGTCAAGATAAATACATTGCATACACGCTGAAGAAGTTTGGTTTTTTTGATAGCAAACCAGCAAAGACTCCAATGTCCTCATCAACGTCTATTTCTGTTGATCCAACTGGCGCTGATGTGAATGCAACCCTGTATCGAGGAATGATAGGTTCACTGATCTATCTTACTTCCAACCATCCTGACATTATGTTTGCTACCATCTTGTGCGCTCGTTATCAAGCTAGTCCTAAGGAATCTTATATTCTCATTGTGAAAAGGATTTTTTGTTAGATATAACATACACGTAATATTGGATTATGGTATCCTCGTGACTTTGAGTTCAAGCTGGTGGGATACACTGAATCGATCATTGTTGATGTGACATTGTTCGCAGGAGTACTTCAGGAGGGGCTCAAATGCTAGGAAATAGATTGGTGAGTTGGTCTAGCAAGAAGCAGACATCAGAGGCTTGCTCTACCACTGAAGCTGAATATGTAGCCACTGGAAGGTGTTGTGCTCAGATTCTATGGATTTAAAATTAGCTCTTAGATTATGGTCTATACTTTTCAAACACTCCCATCTACCGTGACAACACTAGTGCCATTCAGATGATACAAAATCCAGTGTAGCATTCCAAAACCAAGCACATTGACATTTGTCATCACTTCATCATGGACATTGTTCAAAAGGGAAGAGTGGAGATGTTCTACATTCCATCCACTGATCAACTGGCTGGCATTTTAACTAAGGCATTGGACGACAAGACCCTAAACAAATTGATTGCAGATCTTGGCATGTTGTCAATGACTTTATCCTTTTATAACTCGTTTGAAATAAGTTTGCTTCAACTTACTTTCTTAAAACAAAAAAAAACATAAAAAAACAAGTGCTTTTTTTATTATGTTTTTTAAGAACCTTACATTGTGTGCTTAACATTTGCATCTAATGTTTACAAGTACTCTCACACTTCTTCCTTATAGACATAGAAAGAATTGGGGCCATTTAGAATGTTCAAAATGGTCTAGTTGTTGAGAAGAATATTGGCATCAAGTCTTCTTCTTGTTGACAATACTCTTTCTCTCATCCATTCATTGTTATGGATGCAAGAAGCAACCATCAATACAATGAATCTTACTTTCATCTACTGACTCATAATCCGATAAAACCTCAAGTGCCCTCGTTATGATCTTGTTAACTCGATGGTTACACAGATTTGATCCACTTAACTTGTAGGTTACAAAGACTGGTTCCATTTCTTCTCTTTCTCTTGGTGAATATGAAGCTTGGAATCTATCTGCAACATATCAACGATTAATGGCCTCATCACTGTTGGTTTGTAGTTGGTTGTATTGTTTATTAATGTGTTTGTTCTTGCTTGTGTCTTCTTCTATAGCCAGAAGTGAAGGATAAATATCTTGAAGAAAGGAAATTGATTAATGAGTATTTATTTCAAAAGATCTCTTCGTGATTCTACATAAAATATTTTTTGTCTTTATGACTGTACTGATAAAGGGCTACGTCCAAGTCTTCTGAAAAAGCTGCACAAGTATCACTTTCAGAATATTTCCTTGTTTGACTAAATCTTTTGTTTTTATTATTATATTATTATTTTGTCTTGTACCATTTTAAATGAATTGACGGTGAACTTAAAACTTCTAGAATGCAACTCAGCTCCATGATAAGGAAGTTGAACCAATTCTTGTTCATGAGCTGACACTGTCTATGATTCACGTTGATTCTACCTCTGCATGACTGACACATTCCATTCTCTCCTCAAATTCTTCTTGATAAAACTTTACGATTCACTGTGATATACCACACACTGATGAAAGTTTCAAACTTTGTGCCAATGGTTAGTCTATGCACCATAGGCTGTCACACGCACCAACCCCTTTGTTGCCCTTACATTATTCTTTAAAGCTTTATGGTTCGGCGAAATGTACCATACGTTGATAAGATCTTTAAAGCTTTATGTTGCCCTTACATTCTTCTACTGTTACTGCTACAGCTGATTACCGAAATTTGGGTGGTTATATATGTTGATTGTTTCTACTGTTGATTACCGGAATGTGGGGGGAGCATTCGCTGAAGCTAATAAATTCTAAAATAATGACCTTAATGACTTCGTTGAAGATTAGTTTTGACATCATCAGATATGGGGAGATTATATGGTCAGACCTTATGATCTGATGAGTCAAACACTTTATATGCTGACCACCAGCGATAACGCCAGCATCAGCACCAATGCCAACGCCTCAAGACTTTGTCAGTGTCAGCATGAAGATTATGATCTTATGTAATATTTGTATATTGGGCAGTTATATATATATATATATATATATATATATATATATATATATATATATATATATATATATATATATATATATATATATATATATATATATATATATATATATATATATATAAAATAGATAACAGATCTGATATCTTGGTGGTAAGGATCATTTCTTATTACAGAGTAGATACAATCCCTTTATTAAAGGGATTCACTAGAGTAGTTTTGTATATAGTCAACATTAGTGTGAAACCCAAATGTAAGTCTTTGTAACCTTTGTTCTCTTGGTGAGAACACCCCTTTCTTGGTGAAAGAAATCTTTGTGATTACTCATGTTCTTTATTTTTTTGTTCGATATGTTTTTAGTTAGTTTGTTCTTTATTAATTGTACTTGAGGTGTATCTGATCGATATAAACCTTCATATTGTGTTTCAACATGGTGATGGCACGTGGTGGAGCATGAGGTTTAGGATCTGGATCAGTTTTGGGCACGGGCACTGAACCAATCGATGAGGGGCTATGTGAGTTCATCGCGTCTAAGATTAGGAGAGACATCCTTGATACGACCCTGGTGATGTTTGGGTCGATCAAGGAGGGTATCATCGAGTTGATGGAGGATTGCCTGCGGGCCTTTAGAGTGGAGCTAAATATTAATCAGTACGAAGCCCGCACTCACTCCTTCAAGGACTTTAGGGGATGTGGGGTACCGGAGTTCTTTGGTGTGAAGGTGTAATACTCGGTTTCGAATCGCTTCATTATTCGGGGTCGTGACCCGATAATCAGTTATCATAAGGCTTCGGGCCTTGGGGAAGAGAGAATTAGCCCTTTTTGGATGTGGGTATTATAGATTAAGTGATCTGAGTGTTCGATTGTGTTTCTGAGCCCAAGGGTATAATCGTAATTTGGTAGTTTAGGCCTTTATGAATTTTGGGTTTTTGTTCGGGGAGTCTTAAGGAGAGGGTGAGTTGATAGAAGCGTAGGGCTTCTCGTCGTCTTTCTGTGGATATAAGGATCGTCAAAAACGGACTTAAAAAGAAGGAGTTATGGCCAAATGAAATTGAAGTGTTGTGGAGATTCACTGAGTACGCGGGGCGTACTCATCGTGTATACAGGGCATAGAGGGTGGCCAGATCACGGGTGTCTTTTGAGTACGCCGAGCGTACTAAGGGGTACGCAGGGCGTACTCCCTACAGATAGAAACCCTAATTCCTAGGGTTTTACCCTTATTTAAGCCTCTTTTATTCTTTGAGCCTTGCCTCTTATCAGCCTCCATATCTCCTAAACCCTAACCTCGACCCCTAGCCACCATCTTGGAGTTCTTAAGAACTTGTGAGGTATTTTGGAGTGTTCTTGAGCATTTTGAAGAGATTGAAGGTTGTTGAAGGATCATCATTGGGAGTGGGGCTTGTAGATCCAGAAGTTTCTCATCTTTTGTAACCTATTGAAGGTAGAAAGCTCTCATCTTGGCATCTCTTTGGTTAGATCTTGTTTGGGGTGGTTTATGGCACATTTTGGTCCCTTTGGTTTGTCTTTATGAGGTTGAGCTTTCCCTAGGAGTTTAGACACTAAATCTGGACATTTTAGGTGTCCCAAATGCATAAAAATGTGATCTTGATAGATGATATCAACCCCTGCATGTGTATTAGCCCCTTTGTTGACGTTGTAAAGTAAGAACTTGGATTTGGGACCCTTTGAGCCATGCAAAAGCTCAAAGTTAACGACTTTATGGATTATGGCATGTTTTCGAACTAGAACTGGGTATTGGATGTTTATGCTTAAGGGATTAAGAAATTTTCTAAGTGGATTGTGGGCAGGGTGCGTACGCGGGCAAAGCTCCATGTAAGCGGCGTGTACTGAGTCAAGTCGTAGTACGCTGAGCGTATCAACTGAGTATGCGGGGCGTACGAAGTATGTTGGAGTTTTCTCTATGTGTTGACTTTTTGACTTTGGACCATTGACCAGAAGTTTGACTTGGGTTGACCATCGGATATTTTGGCCTTTTATGATTTTGGGCATTCTCGGGTTAGGCCCATGATGGGTTTTGGGCCCAATTTGGATATTTAGACCTTATTGGGCCTTGTGGTGCCATTTAAGGGATTTGGGCTTATGATGCTAGTGGAATGGTCTTTGGATTTGGCAAGGTAAGGAAAGGGGTGAAATGGACTTTTACCCTGAAGGTTGGTCATTGGACTAAAATTCTAGTTTGGGTCGAGGATCAATTATTGATGGAATATTATTTGATGATGGCAGTGCGAGGTCTTCGGTAGCAACAGTTCGAGTGTTTGGTTATCTTGGTTTGATGTGAGTCTCATCATTGTACTATGAATCGAAGGCACCAATGCCGGCCTATAGGATTATGTTATTGGAAGACCAGGGGTAGCCCTTGGCATATGTATGAAAGACCCAGCGGTGGCTCCTGGCAAATCCGTATGCAAGACCCTGGTTTGGGTCCTGACAGTTAAATAATAGTTAGTTGTAGATTGAATGTTATTTGTCTTTGTGATGCTTGCATGGAAGACCAGGAGGTGGCTCCTGGCACTTGTCTGTGAGACCTAGGGTTTTGGGCCCCAGCCTGGAAAGGAAAGCCCATGACACGACTCGTGGCATAATAGAAAGACTATGGTTGGCACATAACACTTTCTATGGCATGTATTGATGGGTTATAAGCACTACATCAATCCTATGGTGTACATGAAAACCCTAAAGCTTTTGGATCTAGTATGTTTAATGAACATGCAATAATCATCCAAAGCTGATAAACCCTCATTCTAGCATACAATAATCGAAATTGACAAAAGAATAGAGTTTAGATCTTACATTGATTGTTATGTTGCAATAACAATCTGAATCCTTCTTGTAATTCACTTCTGAAAGCCTAGTGCCTCAAATGTTGCACCTCTAATTTAGTCACAAACACCATATGCAACAAGATGAACAAGGAGAGAGGGAGGAGGCACCAAAAACGTCCTAGGGTTTCTCTTAGAAGGTTGGGGACGTTTTTGGCTTGCCAAGGGTTCCTTTTATACTTAGGTTATTAGGGTTTCCAACCAGGAAACCCTAATCTGACTACTTAGGGCCAAAGCAGCCCATGGACTCCCTCCTTTTTCCAACGGATGAGGTAGAGGAAGTGAAGCATGATTTCCATTTCCATAATCCAATCGTGGAACATCATCTTCATGTGGAAACCTTTTTCCAACGGATTCAGGAAGACTATAGTTGTCAGACTTTGACATCTACAAAACGGGAGAAATTCAAGTTAGTTGATTGGAATCCTTGATATAACACCCAAATGAAATATCAAGGCTAGGACCCAACACAATATTCTACAATTTGGAAGAGGGATGCTGTAATCCAAATTGCAGAACAGTTGAAGGTAGGTAAATGACGATTTACCAATTTCCACCATGAAAAACGAAAATTGAAGGTTTAAATTTTAAATGAATTGAAACTCCTAGATCTTTTGAGATTCATTGAACTTTTCAATGGCATGTTTAGTCTCGATTATGCCCTTCATTTGTGACTAGGATACCGAGGATCACAAATAAGGTGTGAATAACCATGCGAATGTACGTGGTGCACTCAATGTTACAGTCACTTAATCGACGTGCCGGTTAACCACACACGCTCCATCGATCTATGACAAACATCGAGTCACCCTTAGCCACCAATGTCAATCCTAACTTAGTGTATCGGTTAACCACACACGCTCCACTAATTGTCTCGACAAGGGTATAAAGTGTAATTCAATGGAATTGCATCAAATTCACTTTTTCCTAAAGTAACTAAGATTTGGGAATTTATAAAAGCGTTTAGTTACTTCGTATTTCATTATACTTATAATGGAAGGTTGTGTCCTATCCTACCCGTTCGGCTAATGACCCTCTACTAGTCAAGAGTGCGGTGGGTAAGAGTGGATACTCATTCAATCGT
This sequence comes from Lactuca virosa, assembly GCF_052849685.1. Taxonomy (NCBI): domain Eukaryota; kingdom Viridiplantae; phylum Streptophyta; class Magnoliopsida; order Asterales; family Asteraceae; genus Lactuca; species Lactuca virosa. The sequence continues at coordinate 172,608,857 of NC_136429.1, forward strand.
GATTTTATAGGCAATCTCCTTAAACACCACTTAGAGACCAGCTTCGTGAATGAGGCCTACTAACGGTAAGACTGACTCTTTACTCATACATATATAATATTAGACCTTTAATTTCATATATAGTATAAGGGTGTATTTTACACTTTTAAAATACTATGTGGTCTAATTTAATAAATTATACTTTTAATTTAATTAAATGTAAACCAAATTATTATGGATTTATTAACTCTCTTTTAATTATACACTTAATTAACTTAATAAAACCATAAGGGTGTAATTTGAACTTTTCAAAAACTAGGGTTTTAGAATTTAATATTTCAAAATTAAACTTTTAGTCAAAATTTTAAATTCCAAAACTTGAGGGCAAGTTTTGAACTTTTCAAAACATTATCAAGAACATTCTAGATCAAATTACAAATAATAACAATTAAACAATTAATTGGTGGTTATCTAAATTTAACCTAATTCAATTTTGTGGCAAGATAATCCAATCAAATAATTCAAATAAATCAAGTTTATCATATAAGGCAGTGATTATCTAATTAATTGACAATTATCTTCTATTTTGGCAAGGATAATCACTCCAAATCAATAAAAATAGCATTTTATCAATAAAAAATGTTTATGGTAATTATCCACAGCCAAAACAGGTCAAAATCCCGCAAAATCAGCAATCAGACCTACAAACTCGTCGAGTCAAGGATGGACTCGTCGAGTTCCCAGTGAACTCAACGAGTTCACCTATGAACTCGGTGAGTTCGGGATCCAGAAAGCAGATTTTCGCGATTTTCAGCTTGAACGATTATGTAAAGCATCAAATACATCAAAAAAACAGTCTAGGCTCTGATACCACTGAAGGGTTATGAGTACTACATCAATCCTATGGTGTACATGCAAACCCTAAAGCTTTTGGATCTAGTTTTTCTAATGAACATGCAATAATCATCAAAAGTTGCTAAACCCTAATTCTAGCATACAATAATCGAAATTGACAAAAGAATAGAGTTTAGATCTTACCTTGATTGTTATGTTGCAATAACAATATGAATCCTTCTTGTAATTGACTTCTGAAAGCCTAGTACCTCAAATGTTGCACCTCTAATGGAGTCACAAACACCATATGCAACAAGATGAACAAGGAGAGAGGGAGGAGGCACTAAAAACGTCCTAGAGTTTCTCTTAGAAGGTTGGGGATGTTTTTGGCTTGCCAAGGGTTCCTTTTATACTTAGGCTATTAGGGTTTTCAACTAGGAAACCCTAATCTGACTGCTTAGGGCCTAAGCAGCCCATAGACTCCCTCCTTAGAAGCCTTAGATGGATTCTAATGGGTTTCCCCATATATGTCGTCCACTCCAACTTCTATGGAGTCCATTAGCCCAATATTCAACTATCACACAATTGACAGTTCTAGTCCCCTTTATTTAATTAATGTCTTTTAGCCACATAATTAATTCTTATTAATTCTTGACTAATATTAATTAAACAATATGATTCCTCTCTTAATATCTTATTAATATAATATATTAATAAATCATAATTAATCCTTTTTCTCCTTAATTCATCCTATCAGTTGCTATGGTGAAGGCAACCCAAAAGGACCATGCTCACAATCCGTTCAAGTACATACCAAGATAGTTATGGGCTTGGACACCTAATCCAACATGTATGATATGTACGGTATATGGTATTTTGGGGAGGTCACTAAGCTTTGTGCTTACGGTTTACTGTTTATGGTTTCAGGTACTTCCGGTTCAAAAAGGAAGGGCCCGACTTGGTAGCAGCGCATACACCCTTGTTTTTCCGTAACTTAGTGATTTTGGGACTGTACTCTGATAATTTTTTATTTATGAAATACTTTTAAATGTTTGAGTAAAAGAGAATTAGTGTTTTGATTATGTTAAAAATTAAATTTTTCTTTGTCGTTTTTGGGACGTTACAAGTTGGTATCAGAGTCTTGGTTTTAGGGATTCGAGCATACTTTCGGTTGTGTCTGAACTCAAACTGAGGGTTTGGTCAATTTTTCATAAAATAAATATTTTATTAAAGGGATTTCTAACAAAAGAAGGGGGTGTGATGCAAGCAATCGGCCGAGCTCAAGTAAGTGATTTCGAGAATAGCCATACATGTTTCTTATGTTATATGTTATGAGAATTGCATGCTAGATTAGGGCTAAGGATCTGCTCAGGATTTTATGCTTGGAGATATACCTTTATATGACTGATTGATGAGCCTTTAGAGTTGCATGCTACTATGGTTTTCAGATGATTGGATAGAATGGCTTGATTAGTTGGCGCGTTGGTTAATTTTTCCGTTACCCAAATGCCGTTTGCTTTGTGCTTTGTGGGACTATTAGTGATGTGGATCAGCTACTAAGTGAATATGTTAAGTCACATGTTGCACAGGTTAAATAATCTCAGAGTGATGGATTTGACCCTATTATGCAGCTCTCGTTTAAGTCCAACCGTTATAGGGTTGATCCTTTTACTCAAAGGATTATCTGATCTTTGTTGCATGTGACTATATTCATGAGGTAGTTAGTTGACATTGGTGGGAGTTTTTCAGCAGCTGATGGCAGGGTGAGGTCGGGAACCTAGGGGAGCCTAGGAAGCGCTTTTAGTGGTTTGGTTGTGCTGGGTAGCAAGTATTTGGTATATCAATTTGAGTAGATGACTTAGAGGATTCTGGATGATTCTTGAGGAAAGTATGGATAGGTGTGGAAGGGAGTATTGGGCCCGTAGTACTGATAGCACAAGATCCATACTCGAATCAAGAAGAGTTATGGAGAGTCTAGGAAGCCTTTTGTATGAGGGTGCATGGTTATTATTGGATCGGTGTTATGGTTATGTTTCAGAATGGTGATCAACATGCAGGAAGGAGGTTCAGGTTCTGGTTCAGGATTAGGTGCAGAACTGAGCCGTTTGATGAGCGGATGTGGGAGTTCATCTCGTCGGAGATTACCCGCAATATTTTGGAGCAGACTCCTATGATCTTTGGTACGGTCAAGTTCTGGAGATTTTGGATGAGCGTCTGGGCGTGTTTCGTACTGATATTTTGGCTATTGTTGGAGCTTACACTCTTTCCTTCCAGGAGTTTCGTGCTTGTGGAGCTCCCGTGTTCTTTGGGGAGAAGGACCCCATTGCTAGTAGGAAATGGTTAGTAGATATGGCTAACGCTTTCCAGACGAGTTTCTGCCCCGAGGGGTCGAAGGTCAGATTTGCCTCCTGTCTTCTAAAAGAAAGAGATCGAGATTGGTAGAAGGAGATAGACTTCGCTTTGGGAGGCGAATCCCTGGAGACAATCACTTGGGATGAGTTTTAACCTGGTTTAGGGTAGAGTTTGCACCAACTATTGAGGTGTAGCAGTTGGAATGGAGTTTCAGGACGTTTGCCAGACTACAGAGACTGTGACAGAGATTACGGCCAAGTTTCGAGAGAGGGCTTTAATGGTTTCGCAATATGCAGAAGATGAGGAAATGAAGAAGGTAAGGTATCTTGATATGCTGAGGGATGACATCAGGGAGTACATGAGTATCTCAAGGTGCAAGATCCAGAATGATATGATATCTAGACCCTAAGAGCGGGAGATCGATTTGGAGCACCTGGGGAAGAGGGGGGCAAATTAGGTGTAGGCAGTGTAGGGTCCTGTGAAGAGACCAAGACTTCAAATAAACGATTGAGGGGCCAACAGGGCCGAGGTCAGTGCAGCACGTACGAGAAGCAGCACGATGGGGTTTGTCGCTCTAGGGGTATAGGCTGCTACAAATGTGGCAAGGTTAGTCATGTCTGCAGATATTGACTTGAGGGGAAAAGCCCGTTATGTTTTCACTGCAACCAAGTGGGCCACAAGAAGGTCGACTGTACGGAGAAAATGAGAGGAGCAGTGAGGGCACCTGCTCGAGACACTTTGAGGATCAAAGATGGACATGAGGGTATCGTGGAGGTGTTGGATAAGGTGTATAAGTCCATAACTATTTCTGGTATGTACTTGACCCGACCCAGCATGGTCCATTTGGGTTGCATGGCACCATGCAATTGGAGAAACTAAAATGAGAGAAATAACACTTATGGTTTATTAATATATTATAAGTTCTAATATATTAATAATATTATTTAATTAGTTTGATCAAGAATTAATTTAGAATTAATTAAGTGATCAAAAGATAACTAATTAAATATATGGGTAGATTATGTAAATCTTCCATATCTTATATAGTGGGCTAAGAGGCTCCATGGATTATCAAGTTGGGTTCCACCCATAGGATGCTCCATGGGAGTTATAAACCCATGGGTCATGGAAATGAAGAGTCATGACACATTAGGGTTTACATGGTGTAACCCTAGATGTGTCAACACTATATAAGAAACCCATTCTCCACCAAAATTGGTGACACTAAGAAACAAGAGGGCTAGAGCCGATTTTGCAAGTGTAAGATTCTCTCAAAGTTTACTCCTTTGCATTTGGTGTTGTGTGAAGCATTTGAGGCATCACACTTGGGGTGCTAGTCTCACAAGGTTTCAAGGATCATAATCAACAACAAGGTAAGTTATTCTATCTTTCATTCAAGTTAAAAATGTTCCCCATGTATGCTAGATAGGAATATAACCTTAGAATTCAACTTTGCATGATTATTAGACAAACATAGATCCAAGGTTATTAGGGTTGTATGTATACTTAGGAAGTGTTAAAATGCTCAAAACCCATCAGTGGTATCAGAGCCTATGTTCGTTTGTTGTTTTTTTTTGTGTGTAAACAGCTTGAAAAAAAAATCGTTTTTCTGTTTTGTGCTCGTATGAAAGTTTGCACATTTGTTGCTGGAAATGGACTAGAAACATTACCCTAAACTGTTTTGATGTTTTAAAGCTTGTTTTAGATGGTGTAATGTTTATGCTAATCCATTTACAATGGCAATTATTAAAATTACAAGTTTTTTTTAAGTGTAATTTTTTATTCTTGAAAGTGTTCATATTCATGTTCTTGAACTTATGAAGATTAGATGATCATAGGAATTGTTTGTAACCTTCATGGTAGTTTAATTCATGATCATAATGTGTTTTAATGGAGTCCATAACTTGTCCTCAAGTTATGGAAAACCAAAAGTCTCACTTTTATTAAAGCCATTAAAAGAACACAAGAGTTATAAAAATGAAGAGTCTTCATTTTTATTACTCAATTAATTCATAAGTTATAAGAAATGAAAAGTTTTGAAAGTTTACAAAACTTGCCCTCAAGTTTTGGAACATGTAAAGTCTTGATTAAAACTTTATTTCCAACCCTTAGAATTTTAAAAGTTAAAATTCAACCCTTATACTTTATAATATTATAAGTTACTAATATATATATATATATATATATATATATATATATATATATATATATATATATATATATATATATATATATATATATATATATATATATATATATATATATATATATATATATATATGTATAACGTCAAGTCGTCTTACCGCTAGTACGCCTCATTCACGAAGCCGGTCTATAAGGGGGGTATAAGGTTGTTTCCTATAAAATGGCAACTTAATGGGTGTCCACTCTCACCCACCGCTTCCTTGATCGGTGGAGGATCGTTAGCCGAACGGGTAAGACAAGGACTTATAAATTCTCATTAAAAGTATGATGAATATTATAAAGTAACTAAATGCTTTTATTAAATTCCCAATCTTAGTTACTTTAGGAAAATGTGAATAAGGTGCTAATCCGTGAAATTACACTTTACACTTTGTTTAAGTCGTTGGTGGAGCGTGTGTGGTTAACCGGCACACTAACTTGGACTTAACAAGGTAGGTAAAGGGGGACTTAAGGTTTACCATAGCATCGGTGGAGCGTGTGTGGTTTACCGGCACATCGATTGAGTGATAAACCTTGAGGGTACCAAGTGATTTGCATGGTTACTTCACACCTTGTTTTGTGATCCTCGGTATCCCAGTCACAAAACTTGGAGGGCACACTCGAGATTAAAACATGCCTTTGAAAAGTTCATTGAATCTCAAAAGAATCTAGGAGTTTCTAAGAACCAATTAAAAACCTAATATTTATATTTCGTTTTTCATGGTGGAAACTGGTGAATCGTCATTCACCTACCTTTCAAATATGTTATAGCTTGGATTACGGCATACCTCTTCTAAGTTATAATATATTGTGATTGGATCCTAGCCTTAATATTACATTTGGGTGTTTTATTAAGGACTCTCTTAATATCTAAACTAATCTTGTTCTCTTCTTTCAGATGTCTTCAAACAATGCTGCTTCTGGCTCTAATCCTAATGGCTCCTTTACCCTTATGAACTTGTTAGGGAAAGTCACTTTTGATGGATCCAACTTCAATTAATGGATCAGAAACATCAGGATGATTACCCGCTACGAGGACAAAGAATATGTCCTTGACAAGGAGCTTAAGGAGATTGATGAGACCACTGCAACTCCCCAGGAGATCGCTGACTTCCGGGCACATGAAAGGGATGCTACAAAAGTGGCATGCATCATGTTGGCCACCATGACAGCGGAACTCCAAAAGTCCTATGAGGACTTCTACCCTTTTGAAATGCACCAAGATCTGATGGAAAGATACCATCAAAGTGCACGACAAGAGAGGTATGAAATCATATGCTCTATCATAACAACCATGATGAAGGACGGGGAATCCGTCACGAGCCACATGCAGAAAATGCAAAGGTATGTGGATCGGTTGCTGAAGCTTAATGTGAACTTCCCTGAGGAGCTTGCAATAGATATCATTTTGCACTCCTTACCATCGTGCTATGATCAATTCCGCATGACATATCACATGAATAAGGAAGAGGTCACACTCAGCAAACTTCAGGGACTCCTCAAGACCGCAGAAACAGGTCTTAAGGGTAAGTCGGTTGTTAACACTCCTACTCCAAACTCCGCCCCGGTTTTGGCAATCGGGAAAGGTAGAGGGAAGAAGAGGAAGAGCTCTTCGAAGGGTACCAAGGCTAGGACCCTTGATGGCTCTTCTTCAAGCGGAACCAAGAAAGGTTTGTCCAGCTGCATTTCATGACCAAGAAAGGTTTCTCCAGTGGCCAAGATTAAGTCTATTAGGGTTCTGTTAGCCATAGCTGCATTTCATGACTATGAAATATGGCAAATGGATGTCAAAACCGCTTTCCTTAATGGAAAGTTGGCTGAGGATGTTTACATGAGTCAGCCAGAGGGTTTTGTCAATACAGAGTACCCTAATAAAGTGTGTAAGCTTGAGAAATCCATTTATGGGTTAAAGCAAGCACCTCGCAGATGGAATCTTTGCTTTGATGAGAAAGTCAAAGAATTTGGCTTTTCTAGGAGTGAAGATGAATTTTTAGTATATGTCAAGGCTAGTGGGAGTATAGTTAGTTTTTTGGTATTGTATGTGGATGACATACTACTCATAGGAAATGACATCCCAACTCTGCAGGAAGTTAAGTCTTGGCTTGGGAAGTGTTTCTCTATGAAGGACCTAGGAGAAGCTGTCTATATTCTAGGGATAAGGATCTTGAGAGACCGGAGTAAAAGACTAATTGGACTTAGTCAGAGTACCTACTTGGATAAGGTGCTGAAGAGATTCGGCATGCAGGACTCCAAGAAAGGAGAGTTACCCATCCAGAGTAACGCCAGATTGAGTAAGACACAAAGCCGTAGTACTGAGGCTGAGATAGCAGAAATGAGTCGAATACCTTATGCTTCGGCTGTAGGATCGATCATGTATGCTATGACGTGTACTCGACCTGATGTAGCCTTTTCTTTGAGCATGGTTAGCAGGTATCAGGGGAACCCTGGCAAGGCACACTGGACTGCGGTAAAGAATATCCTCAAGTACCTACGGATGACTAAGGACTGGGTCCTTACCCTCGGTGGGAGTGAAGACTTGAGAGTTGTAGGGTATAGTGATGCTAGCTTTCAGACTGATAGGGATAATTTCCGCTCTCAGTCAGGCTGGGTCTTTACCTTAAATGGAGGAGCAATTTCTTGGAAGAGTTCCAAGCAAGAGACAGTGGCTGATTCAACTTGCGAATCAGAGTATATAGCAGCTAGCGAGGCAGCAAAGGACGCGATATGGCTGAAGAACTTCATTGGAGACCTTGGAGTTGTACCAGCTATTAAAGAGCCAATGGAAATTTTCTGTGATAGTGAAAGTGCAGTTGCCTTAGCCAAGGAACCAAGGGCTCACGGGAGATCCAGACACATCGACAGAAAATACCATTTCATCAGACATCGAATAGAAGAAGGACTCCTCGTGGCAAAGAGGGTATCATCGGATGAGAATCCAGCAGATCCCCTCACGAAGGGACTGACTCGGGTTAAGCATATCCAGCATGCTCGGAGCATAAGGCTGAAGGATGATATTAGATTTAGTAGTTAGATAACCTTGAAATTTGTAAAGTGTAATTGACATTAGATGATGAATAAAAGGTGTTTTATTTATGAGTAAAGTGTTGCTATCTCTTGTCGATCGTTTACTATATTTCTTTTGCATGTTTTGACTTCCAGAATAATTATGTTTGGTATATCATATTATTCGAACCTCCACAGTCGGTCATATGTCGGAAGTAGGTATGAATCAAGACTGTCATGATTGGTTGCAGAGGTCTAAGTTGTTGGACATGGCTACAACACTCATGAGTGCGCATAAGTTCTGAGCATTGGACTCAACCCACACTCACTGGAATCACTTCATGGAATTTATCTCGAGTGATCGTGAGATGGTAATATCATATAAGTCTTCAAACCTAGAGATATGATTTGTTACTTATGAGTTGGTTATGCATTGATTGTACGTTAACGCATTGGTAACTCGATGTTATAAAACGTGCTTTTGTGTATAATTCAATGAGTGGTAGAACAAACATATGAGTCGAAGTTTATCTGTTCCTTCTTGGATTAGAAGCTGATATCTGGGCCCCTCGATGATTTTGTTTTGACCTACGTACCGGGCCCGGTCAGAACTAAGTTGATGTGTTCAATTAAGTTCTTTGTCAAACAAATCGGAAATCGGGAAACAAACTGCTGGACAATAAGTAAGACATTGTTCCATGTATTTGTCCGGCTGATATCTAGAACAGAGGATTATATGATCACTTATCTTAAATGGCGTATCATCATCTTCTCAGTTCCGAGAGACCTTGAAAGAGCTACGATTGCCGATCGGTTCCTGAAGTATTGCAGTTATAGTTATTAGACTTATCCAAGTGGGAGACTGTTGGATAAGGTGTATAAGTCCATAACTATTTCTGGTATGTACTTGACCCGACCCGGCATGGTCCATTTGGGTTGCATGGCACCATGCAATTGGATAAACTAAAATGAGAGAAATAACACTTATGGTTTATTAATATATTATAAGTTCTAATATATTAATAATATTATTTAATTAGTTTGATCAAGAATTAATTTAGAATTAATTAAGTGATCAAAAGATAACTAATTAAATATATGGGTAGATTATGTAAATCTTCCATATCTTATATAGTGGGCAAAGAGGCTCCATGGATTATCAAGTTGGGTTCCACCCATAGGATGCTCCATGGGAGTTACAAACCCATGGGTCATGGAAATGAAGAGTCATGACACATTAGGGATTACATGGTGTAACCCTAGATGTGTCAACACTATATAAGAAACCCATTCTCCACCAAAATTGGTGACACTAAGAAACAACAGGGCTAGAGCCGATTTTGCAAGTGTAAGATTCTCTCAAAGTTTACTCTTTTGCATTTGGTGTTGTGTGAAGCATTTGAGGCATCACACTTGGGGTGCTAGGCTCACAAGGTTTCAAGGATCATAATCAACAACAAGGTAAGTTATTCTATCTTTCATTCAAGTTAAAAATGTTCCTCATGTATGCTAGATAGGAATATAACCTTGGAATTCAACTTTGCATGATTATTAGACAAACATAGATCCAAGGTTATTAGGGTTGTATGTACACTTAGGAAGTGTTAAAATGCTCAAAACCCATCAGGAGGCTCCTGTGGTGAGGAGTCGAGAATTCCAGTCACAGGTTGAGGGTACCCGAGTTCCATCCGTTGACGTCGCATGTATGTATGGTATTCCTTTCCTTTATGCTTTTATTGAAGGTATTTATCATTTTATATTTATGTGTATAAGATGCTATGTGTGTGTATCTAAGTTTCCGCCTAGGATTATGTTTTCGTTGTGATGGTCTGAACATCTTATCTTGAGAAACTTCATATGCCATTTTGCATACTGAGACTCGTGTTTAGGGAATGATTGGGCGGACCGGAATTGGGTTTAGATGTGGGAGAAGTTTGGGATCTTTGAGTCCATTGAGATTTCAATATGTATTCATCTAGTTTTGGGGAGGTGTGTGATCTCTAACGGTGGTTAGTAAAGGAAGGATAGGTAGTGTAAAATCAGGTTGTCGACAGCTTGAATTAGAAGGTTGCGAGATGGATGGTAAATCCATCATATTTTGGGGATTAGGAAGGCGCAATCGAATCCAAGTGGGGTAGAACCGTTGGTCTAAGGGATTGCACAGGGATATATAATTGTGTTTTGTTGCACTTCAGCGGTGACTCGTGGCAGGTATATGGAATGATCCTAGCCGAGGGTGATGTTAGGGCCTCTCTGTCTGTTCTTGTCTGATGAAGGCTTTAGGGTTCGAAGCATGACCTGAACACCTGTTGGAGTATAGTCAGATACATGTTCGACTCAGGATGAGTATTGATGGATTGCTAGATGAGCAGTAAGACCATGGGCGGTGGCCATGGCAAGATTGGAGTGTTGTAAGACTACGGTGTGGTCGTAGCATTCACTAGGTTGGCAGATAGTATAGGAACTGTTTTAAGACTGCGGGGTGGCTGTAGTACTCACTAAGTTGGTAGATAGTATAGAAGTGTTGTAAGACTACGGGGTGGCTGCAACATTCACTAGAATGGCAGGTGGTATGGAGTGTTGTAAGACTACAGGGTGACCCGTAGCATTCACCGGTTCTTGAGTAGCTGTGAGAGCATGGCAATATATGATGTGGCTTGTATATTCCTTCATTCGGGATTAGACCAGAGTAGGCCAGGTTGTGAGACTGTGGGAAGGCCACAACATCTGTGAAATTAAGGAAGTTGTGGGTCGTATGGGGCTGGTTGTGATATAAGAATATAGTTGTGAATGTAGCATTCACTTTTGGTAATGATTTGGTGGCATCAGATTTGACGGTTGGTTATGATTGGTTGGATTGGAAGGGCTGTGGGAGCCATGATGACGAATTAGCTAGGACAATTTTTTTCAGATGAGGCTTTCATTCGGAAGTCGTGTGGTGCGACAAAGTAAGGCTATTTGTCTCAGCAACCAGGTGGAAATCCGGTGAATCGGTTATTTGGCAGGTAAGTGGGACCAGGGAGGTCTCGACTACTTTGGAAAGCAACTAAGGGCATCGAGATGAGCCCAAAGCGGTATTAGTAAATTGGGAATTGTGTATTGAAGCGCTTGTTATTCGGTAAATATGTTAAGTCACTTGCAGGATGGATTAGATAATATCAGAGTAATTGATTCGACCCTTTTACACAACGCTCGTCTGAGTCTAACCGTTGCATGGATGGGTCTTCTACTCGAAGGATTATCTAAGCCTTATGTCAAGAAAAAGTGTTATGCAGCAAAGAATGGTCAGTGATTGTGTTCCCAGTAAGAGCAACAAGATAATCAGGGGTTGGAAGTGTTTCAATTAGTTTGGAATACAAGGTGGAGTTAATATGTCAGTGTTTCATAGCGGTCTGGCTATCAGGGAGTCAGACCAGATTTCAGAATTTCAGAATTTGGTCGAGATGTTAATGATTATTCATCAAGGGTTAATTTCAGAAATGTGAAGATCTGTTCGTCGAAAAGAAGTGAGGGCCATGCTAAGGCCCGGTTCGGTCACAGGTTTGGCATGTTGTTGTATGTATGATATGTTCTTTCATCCTACATCAAAATTGTGGAAGGGTTGTTCGGGTTATTAGGTGTGGTTGAGCGTTAGTAAGGAGCGATTTCGAGGACGAAATCTACTTTAAGTGGGGGAGAGTTGTAACACTCAGTTTCGAATCACTTCATTATTCGGGTCCGTGACCCGATCATCAATTATCATAAGGTTTCGGGCCGTACGGGAAGAGAGAATTAGCCATTTTTGGATGTGGGTATTATAGATTAAGTGATCTGAGTGCTCGATTGTGTTTCAGATCCTAAGGGTATAATCGTAATTTGGTAGTTTGGGACTTTATGAATTTTGGGTTTTTTGTTCGGGGAGTTTTAAGGCGAAGGTGAGTTGATAGAAGTGTAGGGCTTCTCGTCACCTTTCCGTGCATATAAGGATCCTCGAAAACGGACTTAGAACGAAGAAGTTGTGGCCAAATGAAATTGAAGTGTTATGGAGATTCATTGAGTACGCGGGGCGTACTCGTCGTGTACGCAGGGCCATAGAGGGTGGCCAGATCGCGGGTGTCTTTTGAGTATGTCGTGCATACTAAGGGGTACGTGGGCGAACTCCCTTTAGATATAAACCCTAATTCCTGGGGTTTTACCCCTATTTAAAACTCTTTTATTCTTTGATCCTTGCCTCTTATCATCCTCCATACCTCCTAAATCCTAATCTCGACCCCTAGCCACCATCTTAGAGTTCTTAAGCTCTTGTGAGGTATTTTATAGTGTTCTTGAGCATTTTGAAGAGATTGAAGGTTGTTGAAGGATCATCATTTGGAGTGGGGATTGTAGATCCAGAAGTTTATCATCTTTTGCAACTTATTGAAGGTAAAAAGCTCTCATCTTGGCATCTCTTTGGTTAGATCTTGTTTGGGGTGGTTTATGGCAAATTTTGGTCACTTTGGTTTGTATTTATGAGGTTGAGCTTTCCCCAAGAGTTTGGACACTAGATCTGGACGTTTTAGGTGTCCCAAATACATAAAAATGTGATCTTGATAGTTGATATCAACCCATGCATGTGTATTAGCCCCTTTGTTGAAGTTGTAAAGTAAGAACTTGGACTTGGGACCCTTTGAGCCATGCAAAATCTCAAAGTTAACGACTTTATGGATTAAGGCATGTTTTGGAACTAGATCTGGGTATTCGACATTTTGGCTTAAGGGATTAAGACATTTTCTAAGTGGATTATGGGCAGGGTGCGTACGCGGGATGTACCTCATGGTACGCGATGCACACTGGATGAAGTCGTAGTACGATGAGCGTACCAACTGAGTATGCGGGGCGTACTCAGTCTGTTGGTGTTTTCTTGATGTGTTGACTTTTTGACCTTGGACCATTGACCAGGTATTTTAGGCGTTTTAGGATTTCGGGCCTTCTCGGATTAGGCCAATGATGGGTTTTGGGCCTAATTTGGATATTTGGGCGTTATTGGGCCTTGTGGTGCCATTTAAGGGATTTCGGCTTATGATGCTAGTGGATTGGTCTTTGGATTTGGCAAAGTAAGGAAAGGGGTAAAATGGACTTTTACCCAGAAGGTTGGTCATTGGACTAAAATTCTTGTTTGGGCCGGAGATCAATTATTGAGAAAATATTATTTGATGATGTCAGTGCGAGGTTTCCGATTACAGCAGTTTGAGTGTTCGGTTATCTTGGTTTGAGGTGAGTCTCCTCATTGTAATATGGGTCGAAGGCACCAGGGGTGACCCTTGGCATATGTATGAAAGACCCGTAGGTGGCTCTTGGTAAATCTGTATGCAAGACCAGGGTTCAGACCATAGAAGTTAAGTAAATAGTTAGTTGTAGACTGAATGCTAGTTCTCTTTGTGATGCTTGCATGGAAGACCAGGATGTGGCTCCTGGCACTTGTCTATGAGACCCAAGGTTTTGGCCCCCGGCTTGGCAAGGAAAGACCATGACACGGCTCGTGGCATAATGGCAAAAATATGGTTGGCACATAACACTTTCTATGGCATGTATGATATGTATGGTATGTGGTATTTTGGGGAGCTAACTAAGCTTTGTGCTTACAGTTTGTTGTTTATGGTTTCACGTACTTCCGGTTCAAAAGGGAAGGACCCGACTTGATCGCAGCGCATACACCCATGTTTTTCCGCAACTTAGTGACTTTGGGACTGTACTCTAATAACTGTATATTTACGAAATACTTTTAAATGTTTCCGTAAAAGAGAATTGATGTATTGATTATGTTAAAAATGATTTTTTTTCCTTGTGGTTTTTGGGACGTTACAGAAGGACCCCATTGCCGCTAAACGATGGATAGCCGACATGGAGTGTGCTCAGATGACTAGCTTTTTCCCCAAGGGGTCGAAGGTGAGGTTCGCTGCAAGCTGTTTGAGGAAACGAACCCGAGATTTGTGGGAGGAGGTTGGTTATGCCATGTGAGCCCTAGATATTGAGGCCATGACCTGGTCGGATTTTGTTACCCGGTTCCGAGAAAAGTTTGCACTGGCTGTTGAGGTGAAAAAGTTGGTGAGGGAATTCCAAGATATGCAGCAAACGACTGAGACCATGGCGGAGATCACCAGCAAGTTCCGAGAGAGAGTTTTGTTGGTACCCCAGTATGCTGCAGACGAGGAGATGAAGACTTGGTACCATGACATGTTGAGATCATATATCAGGGAGTTTGTTACCTATTCAGCCTGACCGACATCGGAGGACATGATATCTAGGGCTCAGGAACGGGAAATCGATTTGGAACACATTGGAAAGAGGAAGGTGAAATAGGTGCATACATATGGGGGTTTAACGAAGAAACCCAAGGTTTTTTAGTCTAGATCAAAGGGACAGTAGGGTCGGGGTCGTTGTGGCAAGTGCAGCAAGATGCATGATGGGGTTTGTAGGGCAGGTGGTTCGGGTTGCTATAAGTGCAGCGAGACAAGGAACTTCGGCAGATATTGCACTTCCACCACTACCACCAATGCTTCAGGTTTGATTTTCTTTTATTGCAATCAGAGGAGCCACAAGAAGACCGATTGTCCGAGTTTTACGGTAGGAACGGTTGCAACACCCACTCCAGCGACGTTGAGGATCACAAATGGCCAAGAGGGCAAGCAGGCGGCCCCTGTAGTAAAGAGCAGGGTTTTCAACTGACGACCGAGGAGCCGCGTGCGACTCCTGACGTGGTTACGGGTATGTTTTTACATTTATTTATTTGCTTTCTTTATTGTTTATGCTTATGTTACATGTTGTAATGTTTAGGGACGTTCTTAGTGAACGGATTGCCTGCTTTAGTTCTTTTTTATTTGAGCGCTACCCGATCGTTTCCATCTCTTGCACTCAGCAAGAGATTTGATGATGCTTCTGGCGAGCTGTGTTATCTGTTAGAGGTGGAGTTAGCTGATGATCATTCAGGGAGTGTGTAACGACCAAATTTTCAAAAGAAAATTTTCATTTTTAATTATCCAAAATGTGTGCTCATCATCCACAAAACCAGTTACAATTGTTTTCAAAACCATATCCATTACAACTTTAATTCCAAAATATCAGAGTGTCCCATAAAATGTCGGTGAGAGAGTGCACGCCACGCCATCACGCCTTGCCCTTGCACTTGGGCTCAGATGTACCTGAAATGAATCCACAAACTGTAAACTAATGCATAGTGAGTCCCCCAGATCATACTCCATACACATACCACATAACACATATCAAATTAGCTATAAAGCTAGACATATCACATAACACATATCAAAATAGCTATAAAGCTACACATATCACATAACGCATGCATACAACATATAAGGAAGCCATGGAAACCCTCCAGGGTCTTACACCTAATGCCATGGGAACCCCCACGTGGTCTTATCTGCCATGGGAACCTCCACATGGACTTCCTGCCTTGGGAACCCCCACAAGGTCTTCACTGCCAAACAAGACATAATGCAAACTATATAAACAGATATACTAGGATGCCATGGAAACCTTCCAAGGTCTTATACCAAATGCCACGTGAACCCCCACGTGGTCTTCCATGCAAATGCCATACTATCATAACGCATAATCAATCAACAATCCACATAACATAAAATGGGCCAGCCATGGTGCCTTAGACCCATTGGTATGGTGAGAAGACTCACCTCTCAAAGGCTGAACTGGTAAGCTGAAGTCAAATATATCCCCCACGCTGCTCCTTCTCAACTGCCTATAATCATCAAGTGATTAACTTATCACCATCCCAAAAATACTCTCAGATCAACCCTGGTTAAAATCAAGGTCAAGGTCAAAGTTCACAATCAAGGTCAACAGTCCATGTTGACCTCAACTCGTCGAGTATAACCAGTCACTCGCCGAGTTCCTTACTTAACTCGCCAACTCGCCGAGTCACTAGAGTGACTCGTCAGGTTCCCTAATGTTTGCGGCTGTAAACTCTCAACCACAAACTCCTGACCAAAAACCCATCCAGTCGAAAACCCCTTGGCCGTAAACCTTTGGCCGACCCGTCGAGTTAATTAAAGAGCTTGGCGAGTCCCTTTAGTCCTTGTCGTTTTCGGCCTTTAAAGTGGGATCTAGAGTCCTAAACTTCAGATCTTGCCCTTCCTAGTGTAGATGTCAGATAAAGTTGCAAACTTTACGTGCATGCAAGGCCTCACATGGCCATAACACCAAAACTATTCTTCATACAAGGTTTTAATGCATGGAAAGGGATTGAACTGCCTAGAGGAGACAACTTTATGTCATTGGGGACCTAAAGAGGTCCAGATCTGGAACCATATCCTTGTGATAAGTCCAGATTGAGTATGACTCCATTTTGCACCAAAAATGGCCATTTACTTCCAAGAAGAGGGATCCAAGTAACTAAAGCCCAAGGTCATGACTTTATACCTCAAGATAGTGGCCAATACAGTGTAGATGTCGGATCTAATACTCCTCTCTTTCCTCCTTCTTCTTCAAGCACTAAAAATCCTTCACAACCCACCAAAACCACTCATAAATGCTCTTACTCTCACTCAAGGGTGTTCATGGCCGCACACTGCTTTCTGTAGGGAGATAAGGTGCTAAGGGAGGCCACAAGGGCAGATAATGATCCTTTTATAGGGGGCAAACCCTGGAATTAGGGTTTTCTCCTTACAGCTCCAACTCGCCGAGTCGGGCCTTCCGACTCGCCGAGTTGGTCCCGATCTGCGTCCATGATTAAATGCTCCTACTCGACGAGTTGCACTTCTAACTCGCCGAGTCCATGCACCAAAACCCTGAAATTAACTAAATCAAATAACTACCTGGAACAGGTGTTACAAGTCTCCCCCACTTGAACTAGACGTCGTCCTTGAAGTTTGTTGACCCAAACAACTCCGGGTAGTGCTGTCGCATCTCCTCTTCCGGCTCCTAGGTCTATTCGGAGCCCCTCTGATGCTGCCATTGCACCTTTACCAGTCTTATTTCCTTATTCCGAAGACCCTTGGTTTTCCTATCAAGAATCACAAACGGCTTCTCGATGTAGTTCAGGCTCTCATCCACCTGAATGTCGTCCAACGAAACGACTGCGGACTCATCAGTGACACACTTCCGAAGCTGAGACACGTGGAAGGCGTTGTGAATCTGGCTAGGCTCCTCTGGCGGATCCAAACGATATGCCACTTTTCCCACCCGGGCCGTGATCCTGAACGGGCCTATATACCGAGGCCCCAGTTTGCCCCTCTTCCTAAACCTGATAATCCCCTTCCAGGGCGACACCTTCAGCAACACAAAATCCCCCACCTGGAATTCAAGATCTGATCGCCGTCTGTTAGCATAACTTTTCTGACGGCTCTACGCGACCCGCAGCCGGTCACGCACTTGCTGAATCAGTACGGTAGTCTTGAGCACTACCTCAGTGCTCCCCATGACCCGGTGCCCAACCTCGTCCCAACAAACTGGGGTCCTGCACCTCCGACCATATAACATCTCAAATGGAGCTCGGTCGATACTCGCATGATAACTGTTATTGTATGAAAACTCTGCCATTAGGAGGTACGCGTCCCAACTACCTCCAAAATCCAACACTCATGCTCGAAGCATGTTCTCCAGTATCTGGATCGTCCTCTCGCTTTGGCCATCAGTGTGGGGGTGATACGCTGTACTAAAATGTAGTTGAATACCCAGTTCCTTGTGGAACTTCTTTCAGAACCTGGATGTAAACCGGACATCCCTGTCAAAGACTACCGACACTGGTACCCCTTGCCTAGCCACCAATTCTCATACATAAATATCCGCCAACTTCTCCGCGGATATACATAAATATCCTTGTCCTTGGTAACTTCGTGATGAAGTCCATAGTGATCTCCTCCCATTTCCACATGGGAATGAGTAGCGGCTGAACCTTGCCATGAGGCCGCTGATGCTCGGCCTTGACCTTCCTGCAGGTCAAGCACCGCTCCACAGACCAGGCGATCTCTCACTTCATGCAGGGCCACCAATAACTTAATATCAGGTCTCTATTCATTTTCGTAGCCCTTGGATGAATAAAGAACTTGGAATTGTGTGCCTCCTCCAATATCCTCTGCCTCACTCCTTCAGTCATCGGTACCCATACTCGACCACACTGCGTCAAAAGACCACGACTATCCCTAATGAACAAAGGATACTGGCCTCGAATCCGCTCTATCTTCCAGTTCTCCTTCTTCACCCCCTCGATCTGGGCCTCCTTTATCAAGTCCAACAATGGAGAGATCACGGTCACCCTGAAACAAACCTTCCCAATCCGGGAACCTGCCGACTTGCGGCTCAAGGCATCAACCACCACATTGGCTTTCCCGGGGTGGTATAAGATCTCACAATCATAGTCATTCAGTACATCCAACCATCTCCATTGTCTCATGTTGAGGTTCTGCTGATCCATCAAATACTTTAAACTCTTGTGATCTGTATAAATGGTGCACCGCACTCCGTAAAAATAGTGCCTCCAACTCTTGAGGGCAAACACTACTACCCCCAATTCCAGGTCGTGAGTGGGGTAATTCGCCTCATGAGGCTTCAAATGCCTCGAGGCGTAAGCTATCATGTGCCCCTTCTGCATCAGTACAACACCTAACCCTGAAATCGATGCGTCACAATATACCACCAAATCGTCTAACCCCTCTGGTAGTACTAGGATCGGAGCCTCGCACAACCTCCATCTTAGGGTCTCGAAAGCCATCTGCTGATCAGTGCCCCACTGAAAGGTCACATTTTTCTTGGTCAAACGGGTCAATGGCACAACAATTTTGGAGAAATTCTGGATAAATCTCCGATAATAACCCCCTAAACCCAAGAAGCTACGAATCTATGATGCGCTTTTCGGTACTTCCCATCGCATCATAGCCTCAACCTTGGCTGTATCAACTGAAATACCCTCCTGATTAATGATATGCCCCAAAAATTATACCTCCCGTAGCCATAAATCACATTTGGAGAACTTTTCATAAAGCTTCTCCGCCCTCAGGGTCTCCAGTACCTCCCTCAAATGCTGCTTATGCTGCTCACTGGTCTTAGAATAGACCAGGATATCATCCATAAAAATGATCACCGACCGATCCAACATCGGTCTACACACCCTGTTCATAAGATCCATGAACACTGCTGGGGCATTGGTGAGCCCAAACGGCATCACCACGAACTCATAATGCCCATATCGAGTCCTGAAAGCCGTCTTCGGTATATCCTCATCCCGAATTCTCATATGATGGTATCCCGACCGAAGATCAATCTTGGAAAACCAAGACGCACCCTGCAGCTGATCGAACAAATCATCGATCCTTGGCAACGGAGAACGGTTCTTCACCGTTAGTTTGTTCAGCTCCCTATAGTCAATGCACATCCTGTGCGATCCATCCTTCTTTTTCACGAAAGGATGGGTGCTCCCCACGGGGAACTGCTCGGACGTATAAACCCTCGGTCTAGCAATTCCTAAAGCTGCGTAGATAACTCATGCATCTCAGGTGGTTTCAATCAATATGGTGCCTTTGCTATTGGAGCGGCACCAGGCACCAAGTCGATGCAAAACTCCACCTGCCTCTCCGGAGCCACTCCCGGTAACTCCTCGGGGAAAACATCTTGAAAGACTTGCACAACCAGCACACTGCCCACCTCTGTCATGGTCTATACCCTTGTGTGCGAGACATAGGCCAGAAATCTCGTACATCCCTGCTGCACAAATCTCCTAGCCCTCACAACCGAACAGAGAGTCGGCCCCTGCGAGGCCCTATCACCATGTATCGCCAGTTCTCCCCCACTTGGGGTTCGAACCCTCACCAACTGGCGCTCGTAATCGATCATGGCCCCGTTGGCCCCCAGCCAATCCATCCCGACAATCACCTTCACCCCTCGCAACGGTATCGGGACTAGGTCGACATGAAACCTCTCACCAAGCACATTCAGGACACAGTCCCGATACACCCTCGCAAAACTCACAGTGCGGTCATCTGCAATCTCTACCTCGAGCGGGGAATCCGAAGTTCCCGTCGCGTCCCAGAATTTCTTGCTAAGCGCAAGAGACACAAACGATCGGGTAGCACCCGAATCAAACAAAACATGAGCCGACATACCATTGACGAAAAAGGTCCCTATACAAGCATAATATATATATATATATATATATATATATATGTATATATATATATATATATATATATATATATATATATATATATATATAAGTCCTAAAAATCATAATGAGCAGAGAATAATAGTTACGTACCAGCCACAATGTCTGGTGCTGCCCGAGCCTCCTTAGTGGTCAAATGAAATGCACGGCTTTTCACTGTCGGAACATCCGCCTTGGCAGGGCGGCCATCGGTAATCCTCAAGGTGGCGGGCACAGACGCTGCCACCGCTCCTCCCCCTCCCGGCAACTTCGGAGAATCGGCCTTTTTATGGCCAGTATAGTTGTAGTGGAAACATATCAAGCCCTTCCTAGGGCAGTCCCTGCTCACGTGGCCTGGCTGACCACACGTATAACACACCAGGTTCGACCCCTGACAAGCTCCCCCATGAGATCTCCCACGCTTGGCACACCGGCCGTGACCCTGCTGACCCCTACTAGATGAATCCGAGGTCTTAGGCTTTTTAGCCTGACCTACTGCTGCATGTTCCTGCTCAGGCTTCCGCTTGGTGCGGAAGTCTGATTCCATCTCCCGCTCACGAGCCTTCTCCACCATCTCGTTCAGTGTTTTACACCATGTGAAGCTCACAAACTCCCGAATATCATCCCTCAACATGGAATGATACCGTGTCCTCCTCATGTCCTCATCGGTAGCGTACTGTGGGATCAACAAGTCTCGTTCCCGGAACTTGGCGGTGATCTCCGCCACAGTCTCGGTCTGCTGAAGGTCATGAAACTCCCTCACAAGCCGTTGCACCTCAATCGGTGGTGCAAACTCCAAATGAAATCGCCTAACAAACACGGCCCACGACATCTCAGCCACACCGGCTGCTCCCACCTGGACGGTCACCTCTCCCCACCAATCCCGGGCTCTGTCCCTCAACATACAGGAAGCAAAACCCACATTCGCCGCTACAGGGCAAGAACTCGTGTGTTGGGCGTTTTCCATGACCGCCACCCAGTGTCGGCTAACGATGGGTGTCACACCCCCAAACCGGAACGACGGAACGTTCGGGGGCGGAGGACATCATGTTTAGTATCACAACACATGAATCATAGTAATCAAAGTAACACACAACCATTGCATTAATATTAAAGTGTTTACAAAGTATGTGATTCACATAAGATAGACTTCAAAAGTAAATAACAAAACAAGACATGAAGCTACTATGCTCCATCTTCTGAATCCCAGTGCGCGTACCTGTCTACTAGTTTCCTGAGAATACAAGTTCTTTTGAAAGAGTAGATTAGCATTTAAGCTGGTGAGTTCATAAGTATTTAAGTGATGTAAAGTAAGTTGAAAGTTCTTATAGAAAAGTTCGCCTGTTCCTCCAGAAGATCCTATATCTTCTGATATAATCAAAGATAAGTAAAAATGGCTCTACAATCCCTTCTATGAGTACTAAATGGATACAAGTTATATATAATCCAGATCAAACAAACAATCGATTGTGTGGATCTGCCCTAAGCCCACAACCAAACAAGGAACATGGAATGAGACGGAAGTCACACATCCCATTGTTTGTTAGATCTTCATTGTATATAACCCTAGTGTATGCATTTGGTACTTACAGAGTTAATTGTAATAGTTCCTTTATATTTGATGAAAACATTCTTTAAGAAAAACCCTTATTTCCTTTAGTAAAAATGGTAACCACTATAGTTCCTTCTATAATCACTTAGTTTATACTAGCTATATATAATCTAATATCGAACGGATAGTTAGTTGTCTGAATCTGCCCTAAGCCCAAAACCAAACAATGAACAGGAAATGAAGCGGAAATCACACATCCAACTGTCTATCGGATATTAATTATATATAACCCTAATGTATAAACTAAGGTATTATAGAATTAACCACCAAAGGTCCTTTAAGTTATATTGGTTTCAAAAAATGAATTAAACCCTTTACTGGTAAGTATCTAGTTTAGCCTACTAAATGTTCTATCTGAAAAGCATGTTTTTATATTAGAAAATAGTATATTGAATTTGTATACTATGACCTGACCCATACCTGATACTCCTTATGATTACTTGGTGTATACGGAATATATATATATATATATATATATATATATATATATATATATATATATATATATATATATATATATATAGCTAAGATCGAATAAATAGTAGACTGGGTGCATCTGCTATAAGCCCACAACCAAACAAGGAACAGGAAATGAAGCGGAAAGCACACATCCTACTGTCTGTTGGACCCGACTAATATATATCCCTGATGTATCTACCGAGGAATCATAAAGTTAGCACTATAGGCCCCCTTCTAAATGAATGTTCATGTTACTATTAAGTTATGTAACGTTGTTCTATTGTTTGGACGATTACTAGAAGTAATGAAATCCTGTACTCTTAACGCATCAGTCGATACTGTTGTGAGTTTTTGTATATATTTATGTATTTTATTTATTATTGTCCGGTACTTTGTAGATGTACCCTTTACAAATAAATCTGGTACTTTGTAGATGTACCCCATATATAAATATATATATATATATATATATATATATATATATATATATATATATATATATATATATATATATATATAACCTTATACCTTGTTTATTATCATCTTTTGTTTAGAACAATGAGTTAATGATACGTTCCCTTCCTAGGTTACTGGGAATTTATAGTATAAGTGTGTAAATCATGATTTGTTCTTCTGTTATAGTTATACTATGTTCCTCCCTGTACTAGTTATAGTATGTTCCTCCCTGTACTAGCTATATTATGTTCCTCCCTGTACTAGTTATAGTATGTTCCTCCGTTTACTAGTTATAGTATGTTCCTCCCTATACTAGTTATAATATGAACTGAACCCTAAACTATACCTATTATAGTTTACTAGTATGTTCACTTGAACTGTATTTGATTTGAAAAAGACTCATTTATATACTGAATTATGATTGTACTTTTAAAATGGAGTTTTATAAACTATAAAGTAACATAACTTTAAAAGAGATTTTGAAATGATTGATCACTTATAAACACATAAGCAATCCTTTAAAATCATGTTTATCACAAGACATTTACACAATTATCATTGTGTTCAACTTGTATTCCCCCCTTTACAAGCATTTAATACATTTAAAAGATTGATTATAGGGGTATGAACTCACCTTATGTGGGTGATTTAATTGAAGATTCGCGTAAGGATGAGAAGTTCCACGAATGAATTCCTGAGACACAAACGAGTCCTAAATCACTTATAATGGCATATATATAGGCATGTAATTAGTGTTTATAACAACTAACATGTAAGGAAAGAACCTTAGGGACTATGAAACACTTGAAATGAAGTGTTAAAATCACATGTGATTGTACTAAAGGGGTTTACGGCCACACAAGTGTGTTCACGGCCTTGGTGTTTACGGCCAATGTGTTTACGGCCATGGTGTTTACGGCCATGGGAGTTTACGGTCAATGAAGATCTTGAGGAGGGTTGACGGCCAAGGGAGATGTTCCTGGCCGTAAACTCTTATTATTCTTGGGAAATGGTTGTTTTCAAGGGTGTATGTTAAGGGATTCTATAGGATAACTAGTATATGGAAGGATACTTACGTTTTGAAGCTTGAAGGGGGTGTTCACGGTCCAAGAACTAGTATGTGGTCTTGGCGTTCTTGGTGTAAGTGATGAAGATTTGAAGATCTACCCAAAAAAGATGAAACCATGGATGAAATCATAGGGTTTCACTAGATTAACCAAGGTACCAACTAACAAGGGAAGAAACACTTACCTATTTGAAGATCAAGATGAAAACTCTTGATGATAATTGAGAGAGAATCGAGTTTCTTGAGTTGGAAGTGTGAGAAGTGGTGAAAAATGAAGGAATATCATGTATATGGGAGGAGTTTACGGCCAGCCAAGAGTTTACGGCCGTAAACTCCTAGTTTGCGGCTGTAAACTCCTTGTGATGGAGTTTCCGGCTCGATTGCAAACCAATGAAATTAGGCCGACATAATCCTACACCAAATCCTTAAGTTTACTAGGCTTAGAACCCTCAAACAGACCCCTAACAATGCTAAAAGATAGCAGAAATAAGTCTGACATTTGATTGGATTGATTGGCTTTACTCGATTGAAATTTTTGGGTTGTCACATCATCCCCCCGTTAGATGGAATTTCGTCCCGAAATTAGCTTTCTTAGCAGTACTCCTGGGGTTGTGCTCCTCTGAATGGCAGAATACCCACCCGTAGACCTGGCAAATTTGCCCTAATGCTCACGATAGGACTCATACATGGTCCATCTATCATTACCTCATGTATACAAGTCGTATATAATTAAGATTAGTAAGACGGTCGGATGTGCAACTCTGCCCCAGGTCCACAACCAGACAAGGAACAGGAGATAGGGCGGAAACACACATACTAAATTTGTGTAATCATAATTATATACTACCCTCGCGTATACATTTAATAGTGATAGGTGGGCTGTATTCGTCGTTAGCCTCTACGCTTGAACTTGATCTGTTGGACGAGTGGTAGTTCGGGAAGGTCTTTTGAATATACCGCGTTAAGGTTTTGGAGGGAAAGGTACTCCTCGCATGAGTACTTCGGGGTTTAGAATACGAGGTAGACGATTCTGACGTCTGGGTCGGACTGTCGTTACGAATGACGAGGGTTTCGTTAATTTGACGGTTTAAGGCGATGGGATTTCGAAATATATGAACTTAGTATGGTGAGGACCACGCCAATCCATGACGAATGATGACAAATGACTCTTTACATAAACAAATGTTAGGCCGATATGAAAGAAACGTTTGCTATACAATGGTGTATTCGGAGTGTGCTCGACAATGTACTTTGTGTAAATGTTCTAGTGCTTTCTGTTCTCCCCTTGATATTACCACTGCCAAAAATCATACCGCGATGTGCGAGAACTAATAGTGCAGTGTTTTGATAACTAGTATTGATACTCTATATTATGATCCTCCTCGGTACCTCTATGATTGCCTGGTATATACAAGTTATGTATAATTAAGATGAATAAGACGGTCGACTGAGTAACTCTGCCCTAAATCCACAACCAGACAAGGAACAGGAATTAAGGCGGAATCACTCACTCTAAGTCTGCAAAATCTTGGCTATGCATAACCCTGTACATACTAAGCCATCATAGCTTACCTGTACGGATCTTTAGTTCTCTTATGAATGTTGTGACTTGTTCAGACGAGTTAATAATTTTTATAATTACTTTTAAATTTCCCCAAGTTTTAATCTTAATATGAAATATAAATTAAATCTTTAAAGTAATTTTATTTAGAAGACGTACCAAAATCTCAAAAGAGGGGTTCTTCGTTGCTCCCTTATGCCTTGTCGTTAAATTCCCCCTTCTCCTCCGTCACCTCTCTCTGTTGGGCAGTCTCTCTTGGCATGTCCCATTTCACCACATGCATGGCATACTAGAACTATACCCACATCAGTGGTTGAAGTGATGTGCTGAGTCGGAGTTCTGCAGAAGCGAACTCCTTCGTCATTTCTCTCCGTTGGACATTCCTTCCTGAAGTGTCCAGATTCGCCGCACTTGAAACAAACCTATTTTACTTGGGAGATTGGCTATGCCGGTGCCCTGCAGAAATGGGCAGTGTGCCCCTTCCTGCTGCAATTGGTACATTGCATCTCTCGGCAAGCTCCGTTGTGGTGGTAGGTGCATTTGTCGCACTTTGGGAGATTTACAGCATATCGTTTGACGGAGGTTGTAGCGGCAGATGAAGTGCCAGTGTTGTGACTGTTGTTGTGATCGCAGGAGTATCCACGGGCTGTCGTCTCTTGTTAGAACCTTGAGCCGACTTTTTCCCCTTTTTATCCCAGAACTTTCGTTTCTTGTTCTTAGGTTTGTGGTCTGGGGTGTCCTTGTCAACAGACACTCGCTGGTTCCCTTGATTGTTACTACGATTAGCATAGCCGACACCGCTAGCTTCCGCTTTTGCTGGCGTTATTAGCATTGAAATGTGTCATGACGGCTGTCACAACAGCTGTGATAGCAGCCTGAAAAGTAGAGGAGTCTATCTACAGAATTGGTGCCTCGCCTGTTGGTTGGTTTCCTCCTTGTGAAGACATGATTATGTTGCATGGCGAAGAATGATCTCGTGAGTAATAATGGTCATCACTAGTTGTATCCTATCGACTTAAATGTATTAAACAATTTCACGCTTTACTGGACTACTCTCAATGTTTCTGTCAACATTTATGAGATATGTCCATGATGGTAAGTAGAATTGGGTTTTGTACGAGTGATATTTAAACTAAGTTATCCTTGTTCCCTAGTGTATCTGGTTCTGACTTTCTTAAGGTTCGGGAAAACGATTCATTAGGAGAGTCCATACAAAAATAAACTTTATGAATCAGAAGTGGCTATCCTCGAATGAATCTCTGGAAATAGAATAACTGATACTAGTTGTACGACAAGAAATAATCCTAACACATAATGTGAGCAGTGTGTCCACTAACTCACTAAGGCAATCAAGGTTCTTATTTATTAGTGTGACGCATAAGATGTTTTGTTTCTTCGGCTGATCCTTCTCTAAAAACTCCTCATGAACCTGCTCTTGTTCCTCCTTGACTCTTCTGCTGACCGCTATGAGGAAGTGGTTACATCTATCTGGGTTTGTCGTGCGAGAATGGAAGTGTCTAAAGAATCTATAAGATTTAAGTGAAACATTATGGGGTATTCCTTACCGGGTCCTCCTATAATTGCGCAATGTATACAAGTTGTATATAATTTAAGATTAAATAGACCTTCGAATTAGTGATCCTACTCCATAACCACAACCAAACAAGGAACAGGTAGTGAAGCATAGATCACAAATTCTAAGTCTATAAAATCTCAATTATATAAAACCTTGGAAATATACATTCCGAAATCATAGACCTACCAGAAGGGTCTTTAAATTATCACATAAGTTATTTATAGTGTCTAAAATACTCCTATAGTATTTTAATGTATTGAACTTGGTATGTTTTAAACTTGTTGTTGTCTTATAGTATCATAAAATACTCCCATAGTATTTTAACTATATGTTCTGATCTAGAAATCCCTTGAATAGAGTTAGGTAAGTTTTAAGACTGTTGCAACACTACATCACTCCCAAACACATGTCGGTCACATCTCAAATGAATATAGTGTTGGATTAATGTTTAAGTCCATAACTATAATTGGTAAGACTTGACCCGACACGGCATGGTCCATTTGGGTTGCATGGCATCATGCATTTGGATAGACTATAATGAGAGAAATAACACTTAAGGTTGGTTAATATATTATAAGTTCTAATATATTAATAAGGTTATTTAATTAGTATTGATCAAGAATTAATTTGGAATTAATTAAGTGATCAAAAGGAGACTAATTAAATATATGGGTTGATTGTGTAAATCATTCATTCTTATATATGTGGGCTTGTGATCCAAGATTCCTTATGTTGGACTAAGTCCATGGGGTGACCCATGGATACTCCATGGAGGTTAAAATCCATGGAGCATAAGGAATGGGTAAAGTTATGAGTTACATGGTGTAACCCTAATAGCCACCATATAAAAGAATCCCATGGCTCAAGAAATCGTGCACTAATGTGTGTGTGTGAGGGCTAGACGATTTCAAGGAGTGTTCAAGTTTCTCTCAAGTTATTCCAAGTGTATTTGGTGTTGTGTGAACCATTTGAGGTGTCACACTTGGGGCACTAGGCACTCAAGCTTTATGAAGACATTCTACATCAAAGAGGTATGTATTCTATCTTGTTATATTTATTATTTTGTATGCTAGATTAGGATAATACCTTGGATATTCATAATTGTATGTATAATAGAGAAAAAATAGATCCAAGGTATTTAGGGTTGCATGTACACTTAGGAGTGTTATAATGCTCAAAACCCAACCGTGGTATCAGAGCCTAGGCTTGTTTTCTTGTTATACTTGCAAAAGTAGCTGAAAAAATCGAGTTGGATGCATATATTCGATTGTTTTGGCTGGAATTGGACTAGGAACATTACCCTAAGATGTTTTTGGACTTATAAACTTGTTTTTGATATGGTAATGTTCATGCTAATCCAATTTCTAAGATAATTGTCATAATTTCAAGATTTGTATTAGTTTGTATGTTCATGCTAATTTCTTGAAGATTGATGATTTGAATTATCTTGTTCTTATGAGGTTCTTAGATTAATAGAAAAGTTGTGTGAAATAGTTGTTTTCAATCCATTTTAATCTAAGAGTTGATTCCAAAGTGTGTTTTTGTAACTTGTCCTCAAGTTATATGAAAAGTCACATTTAAGAATCATAAAACTCATAAAAGTTGGCAAAGGTTACAAAATGAAGAGTCTAGCTCTAATTAAATGGTTTTATGACTCCATAACTTGTCCTCAAGTTATGGAGGTTCAAGAGTCTCTTCATTAAATTAAAAAAAAAGTGTAACCTTAATTAGTTCCATAAGTTACAATAAAGTCTTCCATAACTTGTCCTCAAGTTAGAGAACTTAAAGAGTTTTTTTTTTTTTTTTTTTTTTTTTTTTTTATAATTAAAACTACTTTAAACTCATAAGTTATGGAATTAATTAGTTTTGAATAGTTTCAAAACTTGCCCTCAAGTTTTGGAATTTGAAAAGTTTTCACTTATGAATACTTTAATTCCAAGTTAGCCCTTAGAATTTTAAAAGTTAAAATTCAACCCTTATACTTTATAATATTATAAGTTAATAATATTTATATATATATGTATAAGAGTAAAGTCAGTCTTACCGTTAGTAGGCCTCATTCACGAAGCCGGTCTATAAGGGGGATATAAGGTTACTGCCTATAAAATGGCAATTTAATGGGTGTCCACTCTCACCCACCGCTTCCTTGACTGGTGGAGGGTCGTTAGCCGAACGGGTAGGACAAGGACTATAATTCTCCTTTCATTAAAAGTATTAATGATAAATACTAAGTAACTAAACTCTTATTAATACCCAATCTTAGTTACTTAGGAAAATGTGAATTTGGTGCTAACCCATGAAATTACACTTTGCACTTTGCTTAAGTCGTTAGTGGAGCGTGTGTGGTTAACCGGCACACTAACCTAGACTTAACAAGGTAGGAAAAGCGTAACTTAATATTTATCATAGTATCGGTGGAGCGTGTGTGGTTAACCGGCACACTGATTAAGGGGTAAATATTAAGGGTACCAAGTATATTTGCATGGTTATTCACACCTTGTTTTGTGATCCTCGGCATCCCAGTCACAAAACCTGAAGGGCACACTCGAGATTGAAACATGCCTTTGAACAGTTCAATGAATCTCAAAGATCTAGGACTTTCAAATCCAATTAAAACCTAATAAATTATTTCGTTTTTCATGGTGGAAATTGGTGAATCGTGATTCACCTACCTTCAAATATTTTATAGCGTGGATTACGGCATCCCTCTTCTAAGTTATAAAATAGTTTGTTGGGTCCTAGCCTTAATATTTCATATTGGGTGTCATATTAAGGACTTTAAATCAACTATCTTGAATATCTCCCAAAAAGATGTCTGGTCTAGACATTTATGATCTTCCCAAATCTCTTGAAACAAGCTTTTCTAAATGAAGATGATGTCCCATGTATATCATACTTCTTTCACCTCCTCCAATTATTCTCCCTAACCCACAAGTTCCTAAAAAGTTTAAGGTCACTCAAGCCCTATTGGCAAGGCAAGGTCTAGGTGTGATCACATCTTGGAGATGTAGTCACATATTGACAAGCCGGGAGAGTTGGGTGTCAAAGTCTTGAGAAAGTTGGTGGCTCAACTACTTTCTAAGTCACATAGTGAGTTCTTTTGGGAATCCTATGAAACAGACTAAGACAAGACCCTTAATGATCTTATCTATTTGCTAAGATCAACTTCCTAAAACGCTATAGATATTGACAATGATGACATTGGATATCCAGTAAAGCTCTCTCTTCCCAATGGAAAGGGATCGGCCATAGTCAACTCGGTTGACCCAATGGTAAAGAGAGAGGCGAAGTCTGAGATACTCCTATTATCAAGGGTCCATAGGTAACTATTGCCAAAGGAAGGGGCATTGGTTAAGAAGCTGCCAAATTTACCTAAGGATGTTAAAGTCAATAAGTTTGGCTCTACTTCAGGTAAAGTCCATTGTCTAACTCTATTAAGTACATGCTGATTCTGATCGCGAAGATGGATTTCAATCGCATGGTTCGGTGATCCGAATTTTGGGCTATTACTTAAGAGTTATGATATTTATATTGCTTAAGAATAGATAACAACAAGGTTTGCATATGGATTGTAAGGATAAGTTTTTCCACAAAGTTTTAAAATAAAAGAAAAAGGTTTTGATTTTATTTATTTTAAGTATCCTTACAATGGCATTTGTGAAAAGTTGTTGCTTATAAGATTCCATTGATAGCAATATTGGAAAAATGGATTTGATTCTTTCGGTTGTGGTAGTGTCTAATATTACCAAATAAGGAAAGATTCTCATCACCCAAGGTTCAATTGGACCGAAACTTGGAATCATGCAAGTTGTATAGTATGATGAATGAGAACTTTCAGCTTGGAAAATTAAGACTAATTCCTTATGTGAATAAGGAAAGGACTAAGGGATCGAGTACACATTCTTGTGCACTGGTTAAGTCCACCACAAAAGATCAAGAAGACTATTCGTCATGATTTACTTAAGTTCAGTAAATATGGTTATACTTATAAGTTTTAGTATAAGTCTGTAGCATTGGAGAAGTTTCAATGTGAGACAGAACGAATAAGAAGAATCAAAGTATGGCAGAAAGATAAAAGTTTCTCAAATCTGAAAAGATGGGAGAGTACTTTAGTATCATGTTTATGATCATCTTAATGATTAAGATACCATATCACAATTGGTCCTCTAAAGTCATCTTAGTGCATTCCTATGACTAATAAGAGGAGTCATGAATTGTTGAAATGGTTAAATCAAAAAGATGAGTCATACTTCGTTCCAAAACAATTCTTAGAGTCATACTCCAAGATTGTAACTTGAGTGACATATCTTAAAGAGGGTTTGTTAACACTAGTCAAATGTAAGAGTAAAAGGTTATCTACTCTTGTACATTTGAAATTGGTTAGTTGTGATGTTTTGGATAAAACAGAGACCAACTTAGGCCAATTGTGTAAAGTGTTAGTCTTGATAAAGAATCCGCACTATCTCTTGAATATTTGACAAGGGAGTCTTATATGTTAAGAGGACAGTGGGAGTCTTAAAGCTCTTGAAAGTTTCAAGACTGAATCAAGAATAAAACCTAAAGTCCTTCACTAGCACACGACTTGAGGTTTATAACCTATCGTGTTGAAATTTTTGTGCCTATTCAAGTTGGCTTTGCATAGGAGTTCTGAGAGTTCTCAATTGGTTGCACAACTACTTGGAAGCAATGGCAGGCACCTGAGCTGCCAAATGGCAAGAATTTAAGATTGCACAAGTTTAATCAATATGAGTTTGGATTTGTCACTAACCTTGTCTTGTGATTATGGTTTTGACAAATTCACATGGATAAGAACACATACACTATTTAATCTAAGTGTCATAAGGTTTCTCTCCGATTCATGAAAATGATGGTGAGGAAACACTTTCACTAAGTAGATTTTAGCTAGATAGCAATTGTGATATTTGCATTCTCAAAGTCGTTAGTGGAGCGTGTGTGGTTTACCGGCACACTAACATGGACTTGTGAGAAGTGGCAAAGGTCTAAACAATTGAGACTATGATTACGACATCCCTTTTCATAGTTCTAAAATTGTTTAGACACACATGTGAGCTATCTAAGAGAGGTGTATGATTTTGATAAAGTTTTATCAAAACAATCTAGTATCAGAAATCTGAACTTTGGTAAGAAAGTCAGCTGATTTCTGAGTACATGTCAAAGCTAGTGGGAGCATAAGTGTTATGCTAATAATCATCATGTTAGTGGGAGCATGATAATTATGACAAAGGTTGGAAGTTAGCAATGTTAATTATAGAAAACAAAAGTTTCAATTCGTGAGGTTGCAGGGGTTGAAAAAGTTGTTTTGCTATAATTAAGGGAGAGGAAATTATACTTCATTTCAATTCTAAAAGCTTAGATTGAGATTTTAATCGTATTTAATCAAGGATATATATATATATATATATATATATATATATATATATATATGAATTTCATGTTGGAATGGCTCAACATTAGGAAATTCTATATATGGGTCCATTATTTGCGTTCTAAAATTCGATTATGATTACGACATCCCTTTTCATAATCTGAATTTTGAGAACTTGGCAAATTGAAATGGAAATATTATAGCAAAAGACTGGTTTAGTCTTTATGTGAGACATCATGAATCGTGTCCCATATGCTTCGGATATAGGATCGATTACATGTGCTATATTCATCCTTTCTAAAATTTTCCAAATGTCTGGGGCATTATGAAGGGAAAAGGTCTAGAATTGGATATGACTAAAATGATTAAGCAATTGTCGAGGACAATCTAAGGTTTACCAAAGATTGGTTACACAAGGACAGTTGGAAGTATAATGTTAATTCTGGAAGGACCATATTGACATAATCTGTAAGGAGGCAACTCTTGTTCAGAAATGATAGTCAAAATGGAATATGGAAATGTTTCAAAGTTAGAAATTATTCAATCTGTGTAAGATTAGGAAACTTAATGAAAGAAGGATGTTTCCAAGGAGTTGATCTCCTTTGGAATGCTCTGTAATGATTGTTGTCAAGTCTTTCTGACTTCGTGCATAATCATTAAGAGGATCAATGCATATAAGTTTAGAATCTAATAGATTTCAGTAAATGGCATGAATTTGGAATTCTTGCATTTGCAGTAAGGATTTGGGACTGTGAAAAGAGCATCATTGGAGTGATGTTCAATTGATCTATTTTACAAAGTAAAGATCATAGACAAACATAGTATGCATATTTGGTGTATGGCATGACTAGTGTTTAGAAAACATAGTGTACATGCTTGGAGCATGGGACAACTATTGTTTTAAATTCAAGTATAAAGTTGATAAAACCGAAACAATGAATAATGAATAATCAGTATGGTGATAAATAAAAGTGTTTATTTATATTCATAGGGTTTGATACCATATTTGATTCATTTATTCTTGTGTTTCACTTTGCATGTTTTAACTTCCAGAATAACTAAGTCGCACTTCCTGAATGATTAAGTTATTCAAACCATCCACAGTCGGTCATATGTTGGAAGTAGATATGAATCAAGACTGTCATGGGTTGGTTTGTAGAGGTCCAAGTTGGTGGACAAAGTGGTGCTACAACACTCATGAGTGCTCATAAGTTCTGAGTATTGGATTCAACCCGCGCTCATTTGAATCACTTCATGGATTTTATCACGAGTGATCATGAGACGATAATATCTTATATTCTTCAAACCTAGAGATATGAGTTGTTACTATGAGTTGGTTATACATTGATTTCACGAAAACGCATTGGTAACTCGATGTTATAAAACGTGCCTTTGTGTATGATTCAACAAGTAGTAGAACAAGCCTTATGAGTCGAAGTTTATCCATTCCTTTTACCTTCGGGATAAAAGCGATATCTGTGGGCCCCTCGATGATTTAAAGATGATACATGTGAGTGCTTGGCCAAGCCAGGACTGATTTGATTTGTTCAATCAGTCAGTCATCATGAATCGGAAATCGGGAAACAACAAATGGACAGAGAGAATGATTGATAATCCATGTCTCAGTCCATATGATATCTAGAATGGAGGAATATATGATCCCTTATCTAACGGACAAGTCATTGACAAAGGTCAGAGTTCATCGACAAGGTCAGAGTTCGACAGAATCTTTTGAGAGCTACGATTGCTGATCGGTTCCTGAAGTCATACGCAATAATAGTTTTAGACTTATCCAAGTGGGAGACTGTTGGATTAATGTCTAAGTCCATAACTATAATTGGTAAGACTTGACCCGACCCGACATGGTCCATTTGGGTTGCATGGCATCATGTATTTGGATAGACTATAATGAGAGAAATAACACTTAAGGTTGGTTAATATATTATAAGTTCTAATATATTAATAAGGTTATTTAATTAGTATTGATCAAGAATTAATTTGGAATTAATTAAGTGATCAAAAGGAGACTAATTAAATATATGGGTTGATTGTGTAAATCATTCATTCTTATATATGTGGGCTTGTGATCCAAGATTCCTTATGTTGGACTAAGTCCATGGGGTGACCCATGGATACTCCATGGAGGTTAAAATCCATGGAGCATAAGGAATGGGTAAAGTTATGAGTTACATGGTGTAACCCTAATAGCCACCATATAAAAGAATCCCATGGCTCAAGAAATCGTGCACTAATGTGTGTGTGTGTGAGGGCTAGACGATTTCAAGGAGTGTTCAGGTTTTTCTCAAGTTATTCCAAGTGTATTTGGTGTTGTGTGAACTATTTGAGGTGTCACACTTGGGGAACTAGGCACTCAAGCTTTATGAAGACATTCTACATCAAAGAGGTATGTATTCTATCTTGTTATATTTATTATTTTGTATGGTAGATTAGGATAATACCTTGGATGTTCATAATTGTATGTATAATAGAGAGAACATAGATCCAAGGTATTTAAGGTTGCATGTACACTTAGGAGTGTTAGAATGCTCAAAACCCAACATATAATTGATCAGGCTATATTGATCCTAGATATGATTACATAACTGTCCAGGTTTGACCGCAGTGTTCAACCTTTAAATACTTATGTTCTGTTCTTCTTGTGATACTTGCTCTAGTATGTATATATGTATAAGCATGTAGGTATACTTTTATAAAGTGTTGCTATATTCTTAAAATATATTATTATCCAGAGCACTTCGGCCCTATTGCATTTATATTTGTATATCTTTTATAGGTTGATATACTTAGTTCACTATAAACAATGCTCTGATACCAATCTGTCACACCCCCAAACCGGAACGGCGGAAACGTTCGGGTGCGGAGGACGTCATGTTTAGTATCACAACACATGAATCATAGTAATCAAAGTAACACACAACCATTGCATTAATATTAAAGTGTTTACAAAGTATGTGATTCACATAAGATAGACTTCAAAAGTAAATAACAAAACAAGACATGAAGCTACTATGCTCTATCTTCTGAATCCCAGTGCGCGTACCTATCTACTAGTTTCCTGAGAATATAAGTTATTTTGAAAGAGTAGATCAGCATTTAAGCTGGTGAGTTCATAAGTATTTAAGTGATGTAAAGTAAGTTGAAAGTTCTTTTAGAAAAGTTCGCCCGTTCTTCCAGAAGATCCTATATCTTCTGATATGATGAAAGATAACTAAAAATGGCTCTACAATCCCTTCTATGAGTACTAAATGGATGCAAGTTATATAGAATCCAGATCAAACAAACAATCGATTGTGTGGATCTGCTCTAAGCCCACAACCAAACAAGGAATAGGGAATGAGGCGGAAGTCACACATCTCATTGTTTGTTAGATCTTCATTGTATATAACCCTGGTGTATTCATTTGGTACTTACAGAGTTAATTGTAATAGTTTCTTTATATTTGATGAAAACATTCTTTAAGAAAAACCCTTATTTCCTTTAGTAATAATGGTAACCACAATAGTTCCTTCTATAATCACTTAGTTTATACTAGCTATATATAATCTAATATCGAACGGATAGATAGTTGTGTGAATCTGCCCTAAGCCCACAACCAAACAAGCAACAGGAAATGAAGCGGAAAGCACACATCCAACTGTCTATTGGATATTAATTATATATAACCCTGATGTATAAACTAAGGTATTATAGAATTAACCAACAAAGGTCCTTTAAGTTATACTGGTTTAATAAAATGAATTAAACCCTTTACTCGTAAGTTTCTAGTTTAGCCTACTAAATGTTCTATCTGAAAAGTATGTTTCTGTACTAGAAAACGGTATATTAAATTTGTATACTATGACCTGACCCATACCTGATACTCCTTATGATTACTTGGTGTATACGGAATATATATATATATATATATATATATATATATATATATATATATATATATATATATATAGCTAAGATCGAATAAACAGTAGACTGGGTGCATCTGCTCTAAGCCCACAACCAAACAAGGAACAGGAAATGAAGCGGAAAGCACACATCCTACTGTCTGTTGGACCCGACTAATATATATCCCTGACGTATCTACCGAGGAATCATAAAGTTAGCACTATAGGCCCCCTTCTAAATGAATGTTCATGTTACTAGTAAGTTATGTAGCGTTGTTCTATTGTTTGGACAATTACTAGAAGTAATGAAATCATGTATTCTTAACGCCTCAATCGATACTGTTGTGAGTTTTTGTATATATTTATGTGTTTTATTTATTATTGTCCAGTACTTTGTAGATGTACCCTTTATAAATAAATCTGATACTTTGTAGATGTACCCCATATATAACTCCGGTACTTTGTAGATGCACCCCATACATAACTCCGGTACTTTGTAGATGTACCCCATATATATATATATATATATATATATATATATATATATATATATATATATATATATATATATATATATATATATATAGATAACCTTATACCTTGTTTATTATCATCTTTTGTTTAGAACAATGAGTTAATGATACGTTCCCTTACTAGGTTATTGGGAATTTATAGTATAAGTGTGTAAATCATGATTTGTTCTTCTGTTATAGTTATAGTATGTTCCTCCCTATATTAGCTATAGTATGTTCCTCCCTGTACTAGTTACAATATGTTCCTCCCTGTACTAGTTACAGTATGTTCCTCACTGTAGTAGTTATAGTATGTTCCTCCCTGTACTAGTTGTAGTATGTTCCTCCCTGTACTAGTTATAGTATGTTCCTCCCTGTACTAGTTATAGTATGTTCCTCCCTGTACTAGTTATAGTATGAACTGAACCCATAAACTATACCTATTATAGTTTCTAGTATGTTCACTTGAACTGTATTTGATTTGAAAAAGACTCATTTATCTACTGAATTATGATTGTAATTTAAAAACGTAGTTTTATAAACTATAAAGTAACATAACTTTAAAAGAGCTTTTGAAATGATTGATCACTTATAAACACATAACCAATCCTTTAAAATGATGTTTATTACAAGACATTTACAAAATTATCATTGTGTTCAACTTGTATTCCCCACCCCCCCCCCCTTAAAAGCATTTAAAACATTTAAAAGATTGATTATAGGGGTATGAACTCACCTTATGTGGGTAATTCAATTGAAGATTCGCCTAAGGATGAGAAGTTCCACGAATGAATTCCCGAGACACAAACGAGTCCTAAATGACATATAATGGCATATATATAGGCATGTAATTAGTGTTTATAACAACTAACATGAAAGGAACCAACCTTAGGGACTATGAAACACTTGAAATGAAGTGTTAAAATCACATGTGATTATACGAAAGGGGTTTACGGCCACACAAGTGTGTTCACGGCCTTGGTGTTTACGGCCAAGGTGTTTACGGCCATGGTGTTTACGGCCATGGGAGTTTACGGTCAATGAAGATCTTGAGGAGAGTTTACGGCCAAGGGAGATGTTCCTGGCCGTAAACTCTTATTATTCTTGGGAAATGGTTGTTTTCAAGGGTGTATGTTAAGGGCTTCTATAGGATAACTAGTATATGGAAGGATACTTACGTTTTAAAGCTTGAAGGGGGTGTTCACGGTCCAAGAACTTGTATGTGTTCTTGGTGTTCTTGGTGTAAGTGATGAAGATTTGAAGATCTACCCAAAAGAGATGAAACCATGGATGAAATCATAGGGTTTCACCAGATTAACCAAGGTACCAACTAACAAGGGAAGAAACACTTACCTATTTGAAGATCAAGATGAAAACTCTTGATGATAGTTGAGAGAGAATCGAGTTTCTTGAGTTGGAAGTGTGAGAAGTGGTGAAAAATGAAGGAATATCATGTATATGGGAGGAGTTTACGGCCAGCCAAGAGTTTACGGCCGTAAACTCCTAGTTTGCGGCCGTAAACTCCTTGTGATGGAGTTTCCGACTCGATTGCAAACCAATGAACTTAAGCTGGCATAACCCTACACCTAATCCTTAAGTGTACTAGGCTTAGAACCCTCAAACAGACCCCTAACAATGCTAAAAGATAGCAGAAACAAGTCTGACATTTGATTGGATTGATTGGCTTTACTGGATTGAAATTTTTGGGTTGTCACAGTGGGGTCCCTGACCCCGAAAAACTTCCGTGCTCCACACGCCTTGAACTCCCGACATGAGGGAGTGCGGGCCCCGATCTGGCCTACAGCAATCTCAGTTCTGAATGACCTGAGCCTCTTCTCCATGATCTCCATAATACCCTCCTTGAACGTCCTAATGATTACTGGGGTAGCATCAAGGATACCCTTCGTAACCTCGTTTGTAATGATCTCGTGAAGCCTCTCATCAACGGGCTCTGTATCGCTGCCCGATGCGGATCCAAATCCTGATCCCGATCCTAATCCCCCTGCCCCAAATCGTGTCACCACCATACTAAACTGAAATGTTATAAATCATAATAAACAGGACATATATATATATATATATATATATATATATATATATATATATATATATATACATATATATAGGGGATCTTCCCACACCGATCCTCCTTAGAGCTGTCAGGTCTAACACCAGTTCGGGTACAGGTCATGTGCTTTCAGTAGTACGGACCCGATACTACCTTCCACACCTACATGTACCTTTCCCCAAAGCTCTACCTAACAACTCCAATTCATCCCAGAATAAATCATATACCACAAGCCACCACATAACCCAAATCCCAGGGTGTCCTAAGATTTGCTCTACCCGCATCAAACAGACCAATCATGACAGATTGCCTTTATGCATGCAAATTATACTCAGAAAAGGATCAAATAGACTTTCGAATAAGAGATTCTTCCCTTGGACCACAACCAAACAAGGAACATGAAATAAGGCCAAATCAATCATTCTAAGGCTATAAGCTCATAACCGTATATAATTTTAAAAGCATACACATAGCAAGTTTCATACGATTATCAAGCTCAAATATCAGTATATCATGGCTAACATATTGGGGAACTACTTACTTGGCTCGGCTGATCACGCGCGTTGCACTCTCATCTTTTTATTTCTTTTAAAACCTTTTTTATGTTATTTTTTAAAACAATTTTACCATTTCCTTAGTTTGAGTCCTGACACGCCCGAGGGTGTGCCCGAATCCCTCAAACCAAGGCTCTGATACCACCTTGTAACGACCAAATTTTGAAAAGAAAATTTTCATTTTTAATTATCCAAAATGTGTACTCATAATCCACAAAACCAGTTACAATTGTTTTCAAAACCATATCCATTACAACTTTATTTCCAAAATATCAGAGTGTCCCATAAAATGTCGGTGAGAGAGTGCACGTCGTGCCATCACGCCTTGCCCTTGCCCTTGGGCTCATATGTACCTGAAACGAATCCACAAACTGTAAGCTAATGCTTAGTGAGTCCCCCAAAGCATACTCCACACACATACCACATAACACATATCAAATTAGCTATAAAGCTACACATATCACATAACACATATCAAATTAGCTATAAAGCTACACATATCACATAACCCATGCATACAACATATAAGGAAGCCATGGAAACCCTCCAGGGTCTTACACCTAATGCCACGGGAACCCCTACATGGTCTTATCTGCCATGGGAACCCCCACATGGTCTTCCTGCCTTGGGAACCCCCACAAGGTCTTCCTGCCTTGGGAACCCCCACAAGGTCTTCACTACCAAACAAGACATAATGCAAACTATATAAATAGACATACTAGGATGCCATGGAAACCTTCCAAGGTCTTATACCAAATGCCACGTGAACCCCCACGTGGTCTTCCATGCAAATGCCATACTATCATAACGCATAATCATACAACAATTCACATAACATAAAATGGGCCGGCGTTGGTGCCTTAGACCCATTGGTATGGTAAGAAGACTCACCTCTCAAACGCTAAACTGGTAAGCTGAAGTCAAATATATCCCACACGCTGCTCCTTCTCAACTGCCAATAATCTTCAAGTGATTAACTTAACACCATCCCAAAAATACTCTCAGATCAACCCTGGTTAAAATCAAGGTCAAGGTCAAAGTTCACAGTCAAGGTCAATAGTCCATGTTGACCTCGACTCATCGAGTATAACCAGTCACTCTCCGAGTTCCTTGCTTAACTCGCCAACTCGCCGAGTCACTAGAGTGACTCGTCAGGTTCCCTAATGTTTGCGGCCATAAACTCTCAACCGCAAACTCCTGACCGAAAACCCATCCAGTCAAAAACCCCTTGGCTGTAAACCCTTGGCTGACTCGTCGAGTTGATTAAAGAACTCTGCGAGTCCCTTTAGACCTTCTCGTTTTCGGCCTTTTACAGTGGGGTCTAGAGTCCCAAAATTTAGATCTAGCCCTTCCTAGTGTAGATGTCACGTAAAGTTGCAAACTTTACGTGCATGCAAGGCCTTACATGGCCATAACAACAAAACTAGTCTTCATACAAGGTTTTGATGCATGGAAAGGGATTGAACTGCCTAAAGGAGACAACTTTATGTCATTGGGGACCTAAAGAGGTCCAGATCTGGAACCATATCCTTGTGATAAGTCCAGATTTGAGTATGACTCCATTTTGCACCAAAAATGGC
Source organism: Lactuca virosa (assembly GCF_052849685.1). Taxonomy (NCBI): domain Eukaryota; kingdom Viridiplantae; phylum Streptophyta; class Magnoliopsida; order Asterales; family Asteraceae; genus Lactuca; species Lactuca virosa. The sequence goes on from NC_136429.1 coordinate 172,650,068, forward strand.
CATTTACTTCCAAGAAGAGGGATCCAAGTAACTAAAGCTCAAGGCACGACTTTATACCTCAATATGGTGGACAATACAGTGTAGATGTCAGATCTACTGCTCCTCTCTTTGCTCCTTCTTCTTCAACCTCTAAAAATCCTTCACAACCCACCAAAACCACTCACAAATGCTCTTAATCTCACTCAAGGGTGTTCACGGCCGCAAACTGCTTTCTGTAGGGAGATAAGGTGCTAAGGGAGGCCACAAGGGCAGATAATGATCCTTATATAGGGGGCAAAACCCGAAATTAGGGTTTTCTCTTTACAGCTCCAACTCGCCGAGTCGGGCCTTCCGACTCGCCGAGTTGGTCCCGATCTGCGTCCATGATTAAATGCCCCTACTCGACGAGTTGCACTTCCAAGTCGCCGAGTCCATGCACCAAAACCCTGAAATTAACTAAATCAAATAACTACCTGGAACAGGTGTTACAGAGAGACCGATCGCGATCATCGACATGAAGACGAAGACCTTGCGTAGCAAGGTTGTAAGCTTAGTGAAGGTGGAATGGTAGTACCACAAGGGTTCAAAGTCTACATGGGATCCCGAGAAAGAGATGAGGGAGCATTACCCAGAGTTGCTTGCAGCAGTAGACTTGTAACACCCGTGATTCCAGGTTTTCCATTTATGGCTTCTATTTATATATATCTTGCAATTTTAGTCCTTGTGTAGGGCGTACCTTATGGATACGCTGAGCGTAAAGCTTTTAAGAAGGGTTTGGGTTTCGTCGAGTATGATGGGCATACTGATGAGTTCGCTAGGCATACTTATTCAAACTCCTAACCCTAAATTTGAGGGTTTAACACCTATTTAAAGGACCATATGCCCACTAAGCCTCCTTTATCACCAGCCTCCATCCCCTTGTGCTTAAAGATCGAAACCCTAGTTCTTTAGAGAAAATTTTGTGCCTTTTTGGTGTGTTTAAGTATACTTTAAGGAAGGAGACAGTTGAGCTTGAAGAGTTGTTGAAGCCAATCTTGTAGATCCAGAGTCTCTATTTCATTTCTCAACTTCAGGAAGTATAAATTTCGAATCTTGCTCATCTATATGATAGATTTCATTAGATCTTTCTTTTCTCAATATTTTGTCCCGTAACTTTGTGTCTTGTGAGTAGAAGTTACTCCAGACCTTAGGGAGACTAGTTCTTGTTGTTTTGAGGTTGTTTAATGATAAAAATGAATTCTTGGCTACTACTTTTTTTCCATGTAACGGATTTTGGCCATTATTGAGGCTAAAAAGTTAGGGTTTAATTTGGTGCTCCTTAAGGCCATGCAAGGGCATAAAGTCATCAAATTTATAATTCAGAACATTCATTAGGACTAGATTTGAGCACTTGATGACTTTCCTTTACGAGTTAAGAAATTAATGTGGAAAACACTTATCAGCCCATTACGTGGGGCGTAATCTGAGCTACGCCCATCATAGTTCATGAGTGGCTCGTCATCTTTTTGAGTGAGCTCTACGCCTAACGTAGAAGAGGGTATGCCGAGCGTACAACCCCTGTGTTTGACCGTTGACTTTTATTTGACCAGTTGACTTTGGGCAACTGTGGAGGGTCGAGGATTCGAAAGGGAAAAATGGTATTTTGCCCAATTAAAAGCTTACTTTAGTATTGGGACTTGCGAAGTAGGAGATTTTGTTGTTTCCTAATTAGGGTTGATTTGAATATGTTTAGTTAGAGAGCCTTCAGCTCCAGCAGCCCGATAGAGAGTATGATTTGTTCATTGACCGATTGAGGTGAGTCTCTTCACTGTACTCATGGGTTGAAGGAACCAATGTCGGCCCACTAGATTATGTTTGTAGGTTGATAATTACCATTGTGACATTTGATTATTGCCTGTATGTGCATGCTGTCTTTGTGACTTTTGTTGATATGATTGTATGTTTAGCTGTAGGGGTGAAATAGACCTAGTACCGGTTGAAAGATACCAAATTGGTGATATAGACCAAGTACCAGTTGATAGACAAACAATCTGGTGATTAGTATCATGAACTAATTCTGAATTAGTAGTAAAATCCAAATCAAACAAATTAACACATAATATTGAGAATTATATGTTGATTAATCGCAAAAAATAAGTTCAGTTAGTATTACTTGTTTACCAAGTTTCATTTAGAAATCAGTTTGATCCTTCATGATCAGGTGATGAGATCTGATTATAAGAAATATAGAAAGAGCTTGTCCACCATCATATGAATTAAAACATGAGACAAAAATGAAAATCAACCTGAAAAATCTAGATCGTGACTTGTAACCACACATAACGACTCCAATCGTTTAAGGTTTTTATCGACTCTAATAGTTGTAAGTTGCAACATAGAACCCATGATTTAATGTAGTTCTCTTTCGTTCTAGCAACAATGGTAAAACTGGAAAACACACAAAAATACTTACAAATATAAAAGAAACTAAATAACAAAGAGAGAGAGAGAGAGAGAGAGAGAGAGAGAGAGAGAGAGAGAGAGAGAGAGAGAGAGAGAATAGTCGAGAGAGTGATCGGTTGTAGTGCTAAATAAATAGGACCTAGAGGCTCTTATTTAGAGTTGACTTGTATCTTACTCTGAAATTTAAAAAACTTTGAAGTTATCTGAATTCAAATTTGAATGCAAAGATTATCTGAATCCAAACCAAAAGGTTATCTATATTCAAAGCAAGAGTATATCTGATCTATGGAGACTTCCTAGAAACTATCCACGAAGTCAACCATCGATCATCTATAATTGGGTCGGTCCAAACCTAATCGGAACTGAAATGAGCCAAAAATAAAAGCTCATTAACTCCCATAGACCCGAACCTAACAAAAAGCAAAGTGCCAAAGTGCATCTAAATCGTGTCGTTTTGTGATCCTCACGTCCTTGACCCAACATAGATGCACATGTATGCTTGGCATATCCCTTAATCTTCACTAAAGCCTTTGAAGGCTTAAAGCAAAAAGAGCCTTATAAACCCACAAATAGGGATGCCAACAAAAACAAGCAAGGCGGAAGTAATCCCCTGTACCTTTGAATTTACATGTTTCCACTGGCCATGATCCGACCCTGAATTCCTTTGTTTCAGGACGGAAATGTCCTATGCCCGCCCGCCTCTGCCCTGAAACTAAACGAGGGTAAAACCCGACTACGCCCCACTTCCGCTTCCGAACAGGAAAATATTATAAAAATACCCCTTATATGAAAACCAGATCCCATAGGATTGGGATCCAACGGCGCTTTAGCATCCCTAATACCCATCAAAATTTCTTAGTTTCAACAAAAATATTGACAACTTGCAATTTATTTATATTTCAACATACACCTCATACAAATTAATAACTAATAAGCAATCCAAAACTTATCTGTTGAAATGATCGCCGCAATCCAATACACATAGCATAATTGAGCCAAAGGCCGGTGTCATTATTGACTTTGAAGACCAATTGCACACAAATATAACGACATAACGTCATGTCTTGAAATTATTTCGACCCTACAATTTGGGAAATATATTTTCAGATAATGTCATTTGTGTAGTAAATATCCATAGCTTTTTTGTAAAACTATCCAAGTGGTTAAGAAAGAATAAACTTAACTTAAAAAGAAAAGAGAATTTATCGGTGTAGTGGGTGCATGTGCATATTTATCTGAAATTTTTACGTATCATTAATTATGAAACAGTAGCATCATATCATTTATATATACATTTGTGTGAATGTACGACTGTAGTTGCAGCTGACCCACTGTAATTATGTCCCCATCCCTACCAAAAAAACCAATAAATTAACCACTCACTCAGGACTCCTCGCCCTTTTACTATTTCTTCTTGTAACTAAATCCACGTCATTTCCATTTCATTTTAATGTATACGTTGATTATGATTTACATGTTATTTATCTTGATATAAGAAATTTAATTAAGATGCTACTAAATATAGGAAATCATTTAGACTTGTTTTCTTATTTAACGGACACAACATAAGTTCGACAATTTTTTGTCATTTATGATATTCATTATGCTAATTTTCTTTTTAGAATGATAATTTCAAACAAAAGTAAAACATTCAGATTCATTCTTTAATGTATTTTTGTATATGATACAGGGTCCTTCTGTAATTTATTTTCTATTTATATTAATATTAACCCAATATAAACCTTAAAGACGGTATTCCAGAATATCAAAAATAGGCAGTGTCATTCAAATTACGGCTACCAACAATTGATCCGAAACGCTCCCACCATCCGATGCAACTCCGCGAACCCCCTATCGTACACAATCGTTTCCAGGATCCATTTTTTTTCTTCATATTGTATCCAACGACCTGTTGCGTGCTGCAACCTTCCCCTTCTATCACAGTTTGTCTTGATCAAGTCATCGATTATCACCATTCGGATCACTGTAGGGATTCAACATAACAACTTAGATAACTTCAGGCAAACATTAAAAGATTTTCGTAAAACACATTTCTGAAAAACATTATTGAAATTTATAAAACTAAACACAATATCTAATGTGGTTTGGTCGTGACGATATATATATATATATATATATATATATATATATATATATATATATATATATATATATATATATATATATATATATATATATATATATATATGGAAAAATGAATATATCCTAAACTTAGGTACCCAAATGCTCATACTATTTCGTTTTGTATCATATATATATATATATATATATATATATATATATATATATATACATTGTAATTGTCTAATATTATTATAATTCAACTTCTAACTTGATTTACTTTCAACGTTTTTATAAATTTCACATTTATCTTCTTCTTACATAATTTTCATTTTCAACTATAATATATATAGCTTAGTAGGTGTTCGGCAAAAAGATGTGATTTAAGAGGAAGATAGTAGTGAAATTTTGAAAATCTTGAAAATAAACAAGTTAGGGATTGAAGTTTAAGAACATTATAATGAATATATCAAACAAAACGACGTATTATGATGAGTTTGGGTACCTAAGCTTTTATATATATATATATATATATATATATATATATATATATATATATATATATATATATATATATATATATATATATATATATATATATATATATATATATATATATATATATGGAAAAATGAATATACCCTATGCTTAAGTACCCAAATGCTCATACTATGTCGTTTTGTATCATATATATATATATATATATATATATATATATATATATATATATTATATATACATTGTAATTGTCCAATATTCTTATAATTCAACTTCTAACTTGATTTACTTTCAACATTTTTATAAATTTCATATTTATCTTCTGTTACATAATTTTCATTTTCAACTATAATATATATAGCTTAGTAGGTGTTCGGCAAAAAGATGTGATGTAAGAGGAAGATAGTAGTGAAATTTTGAAAATCTTGAAAGTAAAACCAAGTTAGGGGTTGAAGTTTAAAAACATTATAATGAATATATCAAACAAAACGAAATATTATGATAGATTTGGGTAACTAAGCTTATATACCCTTAAGGGTATATTCACTTTTCCAATAATATATATATATATATATATATATATATATATATATATAATATATATATATATTAAAGGACCTATTCCATATATAAAAATATATTAAAGAATGAATGTGAATGTTTTACTTATGTTTGAAATTATCATTCTAAAAAGAAAATTAGCATAACGAATATCATAAATGACAAAAAATTGTCAAACTAATGTTGTGTCCGTTTAGGTCACTGTGGTTTGGTAATATTCACATTTTCAGTTCAATCTTTCGAAATTTGACAAAGTGCATTCTTATGGTTTTGAAGAAATTGCACTAAACATCATTAGTCCATTTAAAAAGACAATTTTACACTTAATTTTATATTTTAATTATATATATATATATATATATATATATATATATATATATATATATATATATATATAACATCACCGGTCTATTTAAAAATACCATTTTACCTTTATTTTTCTATTTATGTTTTTCTTTATATATATATATATATATATATATATATATATATATATATATATAATTGTTTAATTTTTTTAGTAATTTGCTTGTTACATTTTAATTTATTTATTCATATTTTTATTATTTAATTTTATTTGAAATTTTATTGAATATATTTTTTAATGTTTTTTATATTTTGTTAGTTTACATTTTTTTTGACGTTTTTTTTGAATAAATTTTCTAGTTTTTTTTATGGTTTGTTCGAATATAATTTTTAATGTTTTCTTATCTTTAGTTTTTTAATATTTTTGTAAAGCTTTTTATTAAAAAAAAATTTGTACAAAATATATAAAAAAGTTTGTTAAATATGAATATGATTAACACATATTAGGTATAAAATTATTTATTTTAATAGGGTTATTGTATAGGCTACCCGGAATTCGAAACGAGAGTTAATTGCTTCAAGTTCAATTTTTTTAGTTTTAGAAGTTTTCAACATTTTGTTTCGAATGACAAATGCTAATCAAAATTCTTATAACTCAAGCACATGTGCCAATGTATTCGAGTTCATTTTTTTAATTTTAGAAATTTTGTTCGTTTTCGAGTTATATTGTTTCCAATTAGTCATTATATAACTTGAAACCCGTTTTTGAATTTCGGCTAGCCTAACTATTAATCCTATTAAAACAATAATTTTATACCTAATCTATGTTAATAATATTCACATATAACGAACTTTTGTAAATTTTTTACCATATATATATATATATATATATATATATATATATATATATATATATATATATATATATATATTAAATTATAAACAAACAAAACGTCAAAAAAAATATATATGTTAAAATGTATTCAAACAATACATCAAAAAACAAGAAAAAACTATCCAAGAAAACATCAAATGTACAAACACATTAAACAATATATTCGAATAATGTCAAATAAAATATAAATAACAAAAAATACAAGTAAATAAAAAATAAAATGTAATCGAAAAAATATAAAAAATTTAAACAATAATATATATATATATATATATATATATATATATATATATATATATATATATATATATATAAGAAAAGCAAAAATATAAAAGTAAGGTTAAAATAAGCTTTTTAAATGGATTAAGGATGTGCAGTGCAATTTTTTTAAACCATATGGATGTATCTTGTAAAATTTCAAAGGTTGGACTGAAAGTGAGAATCTGACTAAACAATAGGGACAAAAACTGTAATTTACTCGAGTGAGATTATTTTATTAATCTCCCAAGAACAATTACAATCACTCAAGAAATGTTGCACCTCACTTCAACTCTCAAGGAAAATGAATCTATATTGCTAACAAATTGCTCCAAAGGGTATGTTCTCAACCTCACAATGATTGCTCTTTTGAAATATGTATATGCTCACACACACTTTACGTGCACTCGTACGATCACAAATGATTGCGGAGATGAGAGTGCCTGTTTATAGACAATCATAGGGATACCCTAATTCTGATGTGTCAAACTCATCTATAACTATGCCCTAAATAGAATCAACTAATCACGTGATGCCAAACATATTTATTTAGAATCTTCAACCTTAAAGGATGTTTGTGGGAACCATCCATGCACTAAGGAGTATGTTCTCAAGACCCAACGACACATTCTCAACCCTAGGAATGCATTCTCCAACTGCAGGAGCACATTTTTCAGCACATAAGAAACACCTAAAATAGGCTAGGGTCGCATTCAACAACAAGGTATTCTTTTCTCCATCCTGGTGGTGCTTTCTCCTTCCTGAAAACACTTTCTACTTCTTGGAAATGCTTTTTGATGCTTGGAGCGCATTAGTCAAATGCTCCAACGCATTCAAACATCATTTCTTCAAGGGAGCATTCTCTCGTCAGGTGAGCGTTTTCTCACTAAGGGAGAATTCCATCACCAGGATGTCATTCTCTCAAGTATTTACACTCTAACAACCACCACCATCATCAAAACAATATGAAACCGCCTCTATCCTATGAAACTTATCTGATATGGTAGGTCATGTATTCTACAACATCCTCTTCTTCACTTTCCATAACCTTTCCTAGCCAGTTTGTATTTTCTCAAACAAACATCTACTCTCACTTTAGTTTTAAACTGTCTTTAGATGGAACTCATTACAAACTATGGTGGAAATTATTTTATGGCATCCTCCACCTTAACGTCTCTCCCACTTCCAAGTTTGCTGCTCAAACTATGTATGACCCCAATTGGCGCTCTACCATGGATGCATAGATATATTCTATTATTTAAAAAAACAATTACTTAAGAACTTGCCCTTAAGCATCTAATGATCAATATTTTCGGTTGTATATACCGGTATAAAGGACGACAGGTTGCCAAGAATTCTCTCAATAAACATATCTTAAATATGGAGACACCTTCAATCCCATTTGCGTGTCGGGTACTATACATACTTTTCTCACCATCATAGTCTCCAAAAATAAGCATATCTATAAGCTTGATGTAAAAACTTTCTTCATTCATAGGGATCTTATGAATATTTTCTACACGTGTCTGTCGCTTGGCTATATTCACCTTCAGTTCCCTACTCAAGTTGTTCACCTAAATACTTTAGAGGTGAATAATTGTTGTATGCGGTGAAATGCAATTTGCGAAGTTAAAAATATATTATGTGATGATAATTCGAATGATTGACCTGTTAGGAGATTTGTATTTCACTTTTACATTTTACAAATTATTGGCTCATGATGAAGTTATTGAAACTTGTTTCTTGTTATGTTTGCCTTGCGATGGTTTAGGTGCCAATTGTGTTTTCTTGTGAGATTGGGATGCTTTTGGGTAGTTTATCATTAATGTGTTTTCTTTTAGTAATTGATAACTTGTTGGAATGTAAGTTGTTTACTTTGGTGTTGAACCTTTAAACCTTCTCATTTAACATTTGAATATTGGGGTTTTAGTATTTTTGTCACGAAGGTGACGTTGTGGATTTATTTGTAGGACTATTTTGAAATAAAAGACTACTTAAAGACTTCCGCAAACGTATTCCGTTAAGAGTTTTGAAAAAAAATAATAATGTGTAAGTTTGAGTAAAAATCACGACATTACGGACCCCACACACTTATGATCCTTTTCGGAGCTTTAAGGTGTCTAACATTCACACGTCCATATATATCTTTTGTCATCCAACATGTTTGTCTCTTTATTCATGACGAGCATGTATTGCACTTCCTCGCTCTTAAATACATCCTCTAAAACCTTAAGGGTACTATGATACACAAAATTATCATTGTCATCTGTCGTTAACCGCTTGGTCTTGTGCGTTAATGCAAATTTGGCGGACTACTTTACTACATCCTAATCCACCTAGAGGTTTTGTGTCTATCTTTGCGATAATCTTTTCTCGTGCTCTTCCAAACGACAACATGTTCTCTCCCGTTCTAGCACTGAAACTGAGTACCAGGGATGGTCAATGTTGTGATAGAAATCGCTTGTCTTTCAAACCTTTTACTCGAGTGTTCTTGCCCCTATGTCTCATGTCATTGTTGTTTTTATGTTGATAGGAGTGCCATGTATTTAGCTTCAAACCCAGTACAACATTGACATACCAACCATTTGGAACTATATTCTTATTTCATTAAGGAACATGTTCTGCTAGTTATGTGAGTGTTTTTCACGTGTCGACTGCTTATCGGTATGCATATATGAGCAGATTCTGGATTCTTGTGTTCCTTCTTTACTAACTCAGTTTACATGCCATAAATGACTTAAAAGAACATCATTTCTTTGTATCTCCTTGGGGGCGAGAAACATGAGAGGATTCTTTTGTTCGGGATACATTTGCAACAGATTGTGCACCAATAACGGATGGCGCTCCCCAAACAGACGGTGCACCTGCTGTAGAAGGTGCAACCTCATGGTCTCTGGAGGTAGTTAAACAGGTGCTCCTAGACAGGTATCAAGCAACTGGTTCATTTCTTGATGTTCCTTTTCTTTCATCTCCTCCAGGGGCCTCTTTATGGTTTCCATAATAATTGGTTAGGGATCGCTTATGGGGCCCGAACTCCCTTCACCCTCTACTTGTGGATCAACACCACTTCTGGTATGAACCCATACTGAAATAATAAACCACTAGCATGAACATATTAATTCATGCAATTCTAGCAAACGAAATTCACATCACTACTAATAAGAATGATCCTAAAACACATTGGTTCTTTCTTTATGCTTCATAGTTTAAGCCTAGGTGGTCGGGGATAATCCAACCTAATTTGCTTAAATTATGGCTCTGATACCCATTGTAACAACCCGCATTATTCGTAAAACATTTAATTTTAAGTTTATGGAAAAATCATAGTAGTTTACATCATCCACAAAACCAGAGTTTCAAAAACTTCAAAAACATTTCAAGAAAACACATACGGGTGTACAATTCATATTCCAACCATAATCAAAGCAACAAAAATGTAAAGCATGAAAAAAAATATAGTTCGTGTTCATGATGCTTCTAAGTCTACTCTCACTAGGGCTTGCTACCTAAACATGAAATACATGGAAACAACATATATCAAACAACAAGTACGGTGAGTTATAAAACAACATATAATACATAAAACGATTTCGTATTCCATTACTTATCATATCTAACCACTCACATAAGTAACTATGTCAATCACATAAAGTGATCTCACATTATTACTCTTGTCGATATATAATTAATCAGACTCAGGCATCTCAACAGTTTCTATACAAAATATACAAAATATTATTTCGTTATTTCGTCGGATCTATCATGAATCCAAATGATCCCTCACAGATCATTTAACTAAGTTAGCTTGTCTTTCTCATTCTTATCTTTTACTTGATGAAATACATGTTCATTTATTAACATAATCTAACATTTCATTCATATAATTTCATTTGAGCAAGTTATAGACCTATCTATTGGGTTTTCTATGTATCTTTACACTACATTTAGGAAACAAAAGAAGTCAAATATAATCCTAAGTGTATATGCACCCTAGATCATGGTTTTACTATTATAGAAAAACTATGAATATAAACGAGCAAAAGGGATAGAATTACTAACCTTTCAAGTATAATTGCATATACTTGTGATTAAATTGAAGATCTTGAATTCCTTGTAACAATATGGAAGGACTAGTACCTAAAGTAAAATTCCTCTAATGGATGACACCCGAAAGTCTAAAACCCTAGAAAATTGGGGAGAGGGGAGAAAAGACTATGTGAATGAAATTATCACTCTAGGAAAGGCTAGGAATGAAATTCTTAAGGCTAGGGAGGTCTTTATATAGCTGAGGTAACTAGCAGATTAAGCATATTTAAATCAATTAAATAATCATATTTAATCCAAATTCAAATGTTTTCCTTATCTGTTACTTGGTACAACTCTAGAAAGCTTCTAGAGCCTCCAAAACCGTCCACCCCCTTTAGGGTTTCTAGAATGCTCATCTTTCTCAACTATTGAACAATTAACATTCAGTCCCTACACCTTTAATCAATTCCTGATTAACTCTAAATAATTCCATATTAATTCTAAATTAATTTTAATAAGTTTCTAATTAATTTATCAATCTATGATAAATTTGTAGAGTCTATATTAGTTGTGAGATGTCGAACTTTAGTAAGTGTCTTAGTTTGGGTATTGTTTGTAAATAGCTAAGGTATTTGATAATTTCATTTTATTTGCTTTTTTTTATAGTTTATTTTAGCATTTTTTATTCATAATTTAGCAAATCTTCATGCATATTTTCCTTTCTGTTATTTTATGACTATTTCGGTTACTTTCTAGTTTCGTGAACGTAATTGCAGATTTTAGCGAGACTAGCGGAGTGGGATCTTTGGGAGGAAAATGGACTTGGAGAACAATGAAGATTCATGGGCTAGAAAATTCATTAAGATGATGCAAATCATGGGGGTGTTGATTATTTGAAGGCTTGGAGAAGATAAGCTTTGAATTTGCAAGAAAATGGAAGAATATTTGTGCATGCCAAGATTTATGATCAAGCGAATACGTGAGCTATAGGTGATTTGGGGGGGAGCCAAATTGGGCTTAAATTGAAGAAAACTTGAAGAAAATGGGCTAGGAGATGACTGGACTTGATCTGGTCCAGTGAGCTAAGTTGTGGAGGCAAAACTCAAAGAAACCCACATTAGGCGCCACTCGTGCAAGGCATCCGCGCAGTGCCGCGAGACCCGCACATGGACCTGCAGGGGTAGTTTCAGAATTTTATCTTGTGTGTTATTTGAGGAAGGTTGGTGTGCATCTTTTTCACACTCCTACACATCCGAATTTTGGTCAATTCTCTGGAGATTTGAGAGGTCTTGGAGCACTTGAAGAACATCAAAAACACCATTTTTTTGCTCTTGATTCTTACTACATATTGGGTACTTTTAACTTCTATTTTGTTATCTTTAGTTTAGCCATTCTAGGCTAAACTAATATTGGTTGATTTTGGTAGAATCCATGGATATTTAGTTGTTTGAAGAATATTATGAACTTTTGATAATTTTTATGAAAGTGTTTAGCCATTCTAGGCTAAACTAATATTGGTTGATTTTGGTAGAATCCATGGATATTTAGTTGTTTGAAGAATATTATGAACTTTTGATAATTTTTATGAAAGTGTTTTGAATTTGAACATCTTACATCTATATGTATTTATTCATGAGTTTAGATGTATGTTTGGTAATTAGTTGGCTAATTTATCGATTAAGTAATAGATCCCCAAATTATCAAGCAACAAATGGTTTTTGTGTTAGTTTTCACTTCACACAATCATAAAAATACTTTCTCCAACATGGCAGTGAAAGCATTTGACTGCTCTTTGATTTGGTGACCATTTAGTCCTTGATGCTAGTTAATTTTCACTAAATACATGCTTAATGAAAATTGTGACTTTAACTAAACAAATATGTTATGACATTTTCTAGCTATTTTACTAGATAAGAAAAGTTTAGGTGACCTCAAGCTTCTTGGGTTGCTATAGCCAAATTAAAATGAAATTACAAGTCTTGCACCATAATGTGTAATGATAATCCACTAATTGTCCATGTGATGAAAGCCAAAGTCAAAAATTTATCTCTCATTGATATTACATCTAATTTTTGCTTTTGTTGAATTGTCCACTTAAATCTTAGTTTAACTCTAGTTTTCTTTCAAGTAATTAAAAAGATCAATAACCCCTATTTTTTACTTTTATTGTCATTTTACAAGTATTTTTACAAAGAAACTTTCATAGACTTATAAAATTGAACCAATCTCCGTGGATTCGATCCCTTTACCATTATACGCTATAGTGTGTGCAATATTAAGGGTATTTATTTTTTTGTCTTCCACAAGCACCAAATTTTGGCGCCGTTGTCGTGGATTGGTTTATATATTATCAAATTGTTTCTCTATGCCCATATCTCATCGTGCAGGTACTTTGATCTATAATCTGGATATTGAAAAAGAAGCAAGGCATTTGGCAAAGGAAGGGAGAATAGAACGTGGGAAAAATTCAAACCCCAACCTAGATCCGGAGGTTGAAACTGCTTCCTCTAGTGATACCGAACCCGAACTAGAACCCGATTCTAGCCCCGACCCTCGCCAAGAAATTCCCAAAATACCACCCCAACAACAAGATCCACCCATCATAAACCAAATTCTAATAGAGGACGGAGAAGAACCCCTCGAGAGAAACTTGAGACAAATGATGGAAACCAATGTCACGCAAACCCCAACCGGTATCAATTACCCAAATTTTGGAGGGTAGTTCATAATTGAAGTCAAACCTAGTTGATCACCTTCCAACTTTTCATGGATTGGAGAATGAAGACCCAAACAAACATTTAAAGATGTTCCATATCATTTACACTAGCATGAAGCCACAAGGGTCAACCGATGAGAAAAATATTGGAGAGTGAAGACCCAAACAAACATTTTAAGGGCATTCCCATTCTCATTGGCCAATAGAGAAAAAGATTGGTTATTTTATCTTCCACCGGGATTGATCAAATCATGGACCGACATGGCAAGAGCTTTCCTGGATAAGTTCTATCCCGCCTCAAGAGTCTCAAGTCTTAGAAATGAGATTTGTGGAATCCGCCAAGGTCAAAATGAGATTTTCCATGATGATTGGGAGAGATTCAATAACTTGTGTTACAACTGCCCACAACACCAAATTCTGGAACAAGTTCTCATTCGACGTTTTTATGAAGGATTGTTACTAATGGAGAGAAGATTAGCTGATGCCTCAAGTGGTCGGGATGTCTTCAGTAAAACTCCTCAACAAACAAGACAACTCTAAAACACCATAGCCACCAATTCTCAACACTTTTCCCCCCACCAAGACATGAAGAAGGATACACATCAAAAAGTCAATGAAGTGGTGACATCAAACCTCGATTCACAACTTAAGGATTCGACATCTGTTGTACAAAAGTTAGCCATGGGACAAACTCCACAAGTGATGGTTTGTAGAATACATGCAATAATGCTACATCCCATATATGTGTCCCATTCTTCAAGAAGATGCGGAACATGTTAATGCCATGGGAGAGTTTCAAAATTTCCACAACAAGCCATCCGGTTACCAAAATGCCTACAATTGAAGTTGGAAGCCAAATCCCAATATGAGCTACAACCCAAGACCATTGCCTCAAAATGATTTGGTTACACCTTCTTACCCACGACAACAACCCCATTACCAACATCCACAACCACACTATCAATCGAAACCACACCCTCCACATCATCACCAACAACCTCATCAATCCCAACCTAGTAGCTCAGGAATGTGCTCTTGAAGACATTGTCAAATCTCTTGCCACTAGCACCCAACAATTCAAAAAAGAGACAAGGACTAGTATCTCCAACCATGAAGAACAAGTGCGAGATATAGTTATATCCTTGAGCAAGTTGGAGTCACGTGGCAAATTACCTTCTCAAACCGAAAAGAACCTAAATGTCAATGTGGTAGCCTTGAGAAGTGGTAAACAAACCAGATAGAGTAGCTCAAAGAAGAAGTAAAGGGAAGATGAGGAAGAAATGGAGATCCCTCCCATTGAAGATCCTATTGTCAAAAGTGATGTGCAACTCGGTGCTCAAAAGAAGACTACCCCTCTAGTCACTCCAATAGCCACTCAACCACCATTTGCCTCCCGATTTGCAACTTCAAAGAAGAATGCGGAGGAGAAATAGATCTTGGACACCTTCTGAAATATGGAGGTAAAAATTTCATTACTTGATGAAATCAAACAAATTCCTAGATATGCAAATTTTTTGAAAGAACTTTGCACAAACAAAAGAAAATTTAAGGAGAACGAAAAGATTTCAATGAACGAAAACACATCCACGGTTTTACAAAAAAAAACTTCCACCTAAATGCAAAGACCCGAAATATTTATGAGTCCTTGCAAATTTGGGGATGTTACCTTTAGTAGTGTCATGCTTGATCTTGGTGATTCTATTAATATCAATCCATATTCGGTATACGAATCGTTAAATGTTGGTCCTTTACACGAAACGAGTGTCATAATTTCACTTGCGGATAAATAAAGTGTTTTTCCTATAGGTGTCTTGGAAAATGTTTTGGTGCAAGTAAATCAATTGGTCCTTCTGGTGGATCGATTACGGACATCAAAGGATTGAGCCCATCCACTTGTATGCATAAGATTTTGATGGAGGACGAATGCAAGCCAAGCGGGGATGCACACAAAAGATTGAATCTCCCTATGATGGAAGTTGTGAAGAAAGAAATATTGAAGATGCTTGGTGTGGATGATCTATCCAATCTCGGATATCAAGTGGTTGAGCCCGGTACAAGTGGTACCAAAGAAGATGCGAATCACGGTGGTTGAGGACAACAAAGGTATGATGGTCCCCACATGTGTTCAAAACGGGTGGAGAGTATGTATTGACTACCGAAAGCTTAGTGAAAGCACGAGAAAAGACCCTTTCCCATTACCTTTGATTGATCAAATGTTAGAAAGGTTGACCGGGAAATCTCATTATTTTTGTCTAGACGGGTATTTTGCTTTTCAAAAAATCCCGATAGCACCGGAAGACCAAGAAAAGACAACCTTTACATGTCCATTTGGCACTTTTGCATACTGGAGAATGCCATTCGGATTGTGTAATGCCCCAGCTACATTCCGATGTTGTATGGTTAGTATTTTCACGGAATATGTCAAAAACATAATTGAAGTTTTTATGGATGATTTTGTAGTATACAAAAACTCATTTCAAGATTGTTTGACCAACCTTACAAAGATTTTGAAAAGATGTATTGAAACAAATTTGGTTTTGAATTTTGAAAACTGCCATTTTGTGGTGAGTAAAGGTCTCATTAAGAATGGAATCGAGGTAGAGAATGAAAAAATTGATGTTATTTAAAGCTTACCTTAACCTACTTATGTTCGAGAAGTTCGTTCTTTATTAGGTCATGCGGGTTTCTACCGAAGGTTCATCAAAGATTTTTCCAAGATAACAAGACCAATATGCCAAATCTTGCAAAAGTGATGCAAAATACTATGTGTGGGATGAACCTTATTCGTGGAAACATTGTCCCGATCAAATCATTAGGAGATGTGTGCCCCAACAAGAACATAAATCCATTTTGCAATTTTGTCGTGAACTTGATTGTGGGGGACACTTCGGACCAAATTAAACTTTAAGAAAAGTTCTTGAATGTGGATTATTTTGGCCAACCATGACACACGATTGACATTTGTTTTGTAAAAGTTGTGAACGGTGCCAAAGAATGGAGAATATTTCTCAAAAGAACCAAATGCCACAAAATCCAATCCTTGTTTGTTAAGTTTTTGACGTATGGCGGATTGATTTTATGAGCCCATTGCCCATTTCATTTGGTAACGTTTACATCTTGCCCGCAGTTGATTATGTTTCTAAATGAGTTGAGGCCAAGGCCACAAGTGTTGGATAAGGTGTCTAAGTCCATAACTATTTCTGGTATGTACTTGACCCGACCCGGCATGGTCCATTTGGGTTGCATGGCACCATGCAATTGGATAAACTAAAATGAGAGAAATAACACTTATGGTTTATTAATATATTATAAGTTCTAATATATCAATAATATTATTTAATTAGTTTGATCAAGAATTAATTTAGAATTAATTAAGTGATCAAAAGATAACTAATTAAATATATGGGTAGATTATGTAAATCTTCCATATCTTATATAGTGGGCTAAGAGGCTTCATGGATTATCAAGTTGGGTTCCACCCATAGGATGCTCCATGGATGCTTCATGGGAGTTAAAAACTCATGGGTCATGGAAATGAAGAGTCATGACACATTAGGGTTTACATGGTGTAACCCTAGATGTGTCAACACTATATAAGAAACCCATTCTCCACCAAAATTGGCTACACATAAGAAACAAGAGGGCTAGAGCCGATTTTGCAAGTGTAAGATTCTCTCAAAGTTTACTCCTTTGCATTTGGTGTTGTGTGAAGCATTTGAGGCATCACACTTGGGGTGCTAGGCTCACAAGGTTTCAAGGATCATAATCAACAACAAGGTAAGTTATTCTATCTTTCATTCAAGTTAAAAATGTTCCCCATGTATGCTAGATAGGAATATAACCTTGGAATTCAACTTTGCATGATTATTAGACAAACATAGATCCAAGGTTATTAGGGTTGCATGTACACTCAGGAAGTGTTAGAATGCTCAAAACCCATCAGTGGTATCAGAGCCTAGGTTTGTTTGTTGTTTTTTTTTTGTGTGCAAATAGCTTGAAAAAAAATCGTTAAATTACAAGTTTTTTTTTAAGTGTAATTTTTGATTCTTGAAAGTGTTCATATTCATGTTCTTGAACTTATGAAGATTAGATGATCATAGGAATTGTTTGTAACCTTCATGGTAGTTTAATTCATGATCATAATGTGTTTTAATGGAGTCCATAACTTGTCCTCAAGTTATGGAAAACCAAAAGTTTCACTTTTATTAAAGCCATTAAAAGAACACAAGAGTTATAAAAATGAAGAGTCTTCATTTTTATTACTCAATTAATTCATAAGTTATAAGAAATGAAAAGTTTTGGAAGTTTACAAAACTTGCCCTCAAGTTTTGGAACATGTAAAGTCTTGATTAAAACTTTATTTCCAACCCCTAGAATTTTAAAAGTTAAAATTCAACCCTTATACTTTATAATATTATAAGTTTAATAATATTTATATATGTATAAGATCAAGTCGTCTTACCGCTAGTACGCCTCATTCACGAAGCCGGTCTATAAGGGGGTATAAGGTTGTTGCCTATAAAATGGCAACTTAATGGGTGTCCACTCTCACCCACTGCTTCCTTGATCGGTGGAGGGTCGTTAGCCGAACGGGTAAGACAAGGACTTATAAATTCTCATTAAAAGTATGATGAATATTATAAAGTAACTAAATGCTTTTATTAAATTCCCAATCTTAGTTACTTTAGGAAAATGTGAATAAGGTGCTAATCCATGAAATTACACTTTACACTTTGTTTAAGTCGTTGGTGGAGCGTGTGTGGTTAACCGGCACACTAACTTGGACTTAACAAGGTAGGTAAAGGGTGACTTAAGGTTTACCATAGCATCGGTGGAGCGTGTGTGGTTTACCGGCACATCGATTGAGTGATAAACCTTGAGGGTACCAAGTGATTTGCATGGTTATTTCACACCTCGTTTTGTGATCCTCGGTATCCCAGTCACAAAACTTGGAGGGCACACTCGAGATTGAAACATGCCTTTGAAAAGTTCATTGAATCTCAAAAGAATCTAGGAATTTCTATGAACCAATTAAAAACCTAATAATTATATTTCATTTTTCATGGTGGAAATTGGTGAATCGTCATTCACCTACCTTTCAAATATGTTATAGCTTGGATTACGGCATACCTCTTCTAAGTTATAATATATTGTGATTGGATCCTAGCCTTAATATTACATTTGGGTGTTTTATTAAGGACTCTCTTAATATCTAAACTAATCTTGTTCTCTTCTTTCAAGATGTCTTCAAACAATGCTGCTTCTGGCTCTAATCCTAATGGCTCCTTTACCCTTATGAACTTGTGTGGGAAAGTCACTTTTGATGGATCCAACTTCAATGAATGGATCAGAAACATCAGGATGATTACCCGATACGAGGACAAAGAATATGTCCTTGACAAGGAGCTTAAGGAGATTGATGAGACCACTGCAACTCCCCAGGAGATCGCTGACTTCCAGGCACATGAAAGGGATGCTACAAAAGTGGCATGCATCATGTTGGCCACCATGACAGCGAAACTCCAAAAGTCCTATGAGGACTTCTACCCTTTTGAAATGCACCAAGATATGATGGAAAGATACCATCAAAGTGCACGACAAGAGAGGTATGAAATCATATGCTCTATCATAACAACCATGATGAAGGACGGGGAATCCGTCACAAGCCACATGCAGAAAATGCAAAGGTATGTGGATCGGTTGCTGAAGCTTAATGTGAACTTCCCTGAGGAGCTTGCAATAGATATCATTTTGCACTCCTTACCATCGTGCCATGATCAATTCCGCATGACATATCACATGAATTAGGAAGAGGTCACACTCAGCAAACTTCAGGGACTCCTCAAGACCGCAGAAACAGGTCTTAAGGGTAAGTCGGTTGTTAACACTCCTACTCCAAACTCCGCCCCGGTTTTAGCAATCGGGAAAGGTATAGGGAAGAAGAGAAAGAGCTCTTCGAAGGGTACCAAGGCTAGGACCCTTGATGGCTCTTCTTCAAGTGGAACCAAGAAAGGTTTTGTCACTCCTTCTTCTGACCCTAAAGAGGCTGAATGCTTCTATTGCCATGAAAAGTCACATTGGAAGCGGAATTGCCCAAAGTACCAGCAAGATGTGAAGGATGGGAAAGTTAAACCCAACCATGCAGGTATTTACACTATCTTATCTAATAACTCACCCCATTCTAACTCTTGGGTCCTTGATACCGGTTGTGGTATTCATATCTGTTCTGATTTGCAGGGACTAAGAAGAAGTGAGAATGTGGAGCATGGAAGAATAAACTTAATCATGGGGAATAGGTAAGCTTTACCTGTCACCAAGATTGGAGTTTATACTTTATCGCTAAGTAGTGGGTTTAGTTTAGATTTGAATAAATGTTGTTATTCGCCAGAAATGGCAAGAAATATTATTTCCTTTCATGCATTGTATAAACAAGGTTTCACCTTTTCATTTGATAATGAAGTTGGTTCGATTAATGCTTTCTTTAATAATGTTCTTTATTTTAAAGCATTACCTTGTGATGGTGTGTATGAAACTGTATCTGTGGTTGATAACTTAGGAAATAATGTATTGTGTATTGATTCTGTTAATGATAATAACTTGGATAAAGCATCATTATGGCATTGTCGTCTTGGACATATAAGCAAGAAACGCATAGGCCAACTCCAAAAGGATGGAGTATTGGAGTCATTTGACCAAAAGTCAGATGATAGTTGCGAATCATGCTTACTTGGAAAAATGACAAAGTCACCCTTCACAGGTTCTTGTGAGAGGGGTGAAGGTTTGTTGGATCTTATACACACGGATGTGTGTGGGCCCTTCAAACATGCCACAAGGGATGCTAATCGTTATTATTTGACTTTTACTAATGATTACAGTAGATATGGATATGTCTACTTAATCAAGCATAAGTCAGAGACTTTTGAGAGGTTTAAAGAGTTTAAACAGGAAGTCGAGAATCAATTGGGAAGGAACATTAAGATGCATCGATCCGATCGACGTGGTGAGTATCTTAGTTCAGAGTTCCTCGACTATCTTAGGGAATGTGGGATTGTCTCACAATTGACACCTCCCAGGACAACGCAGTTGAATGGTGTAGCTGAGAGGCGTAATCGAACCTTGTTGGATATGGTTCATTCCATGATGAGTCGAGCTTCGCTACCAATCTCATTTTGGGGGTATGCCTTAGAGACTGCCGCCCATATCCTTAATCTAGTTCCCACAAAGAAAGTTGCCAAAACTCGTCATGAGATGTGGACTGGTAAAGTACCCAAACTAGACCACATTAAGATTTGGGGTTGCGAGGCTTTCGTGAGACGCGAGACTCATGATAAGCTCGAACCTCGAAGTGAGAGGTGTATTTTCATCGGCTACCCACAGAAATCCTTTGGTTACCTCTTCTACAGACCTAGTGAGAATGTGGTCTTTGTAGCTAGGAGGGCTTTTTTTCGAGAGAGAGAGTTCATAAGCCAAGGAGACAGTGGGAGGCAAGTTGACCTTGAAGAAATTCAAGAGTCAAGTGGTGAAGGAACTTCAAACCCTAGCAAATGGATGTCAAAACCGCTTTCCTTAATGGAAAGTTGGCTGAGGATGTTTACATGAGTCAGCCAGAGGGTTTTGTCAACACAGAGTACCCTAATAGAGTGTGTAAGCTTGAGAAATCCATTTATGGGTTAAAGCAAGCACCTCGCAGATGGAATCTTTGCTTTAATGAGAAAGTCAAGGAATTTGGCTTTTCTAGGAGTGAAGATGAATCTTGTGACTATGTCAAGGCTAGTGGGAGTATAGTTAGCTTTTTGGTATTGTATGTGGATGACATACTACTCATAGGAAATGACATCCCAACTCTGCAGGAAGTTAAGTCCTAGCTTGGGAAGTGTTTCTCTATCAAGGACCTAGGAGAAGCTGCCTATATTCTAGGGATAAGGATCTTGAGAGACCGGAGTAAAAGACTAATTGGACTTAGTCAGAGTACCTACTTGGATAAGGTGCTGAAGAGATTCGGCATGCAGGACTCCAAGAAAGGAGAGTTACCCATCCAGAGTAACGCCAGATTGAGTAAGACACAAAGCCCTAGTACTGAGGCTGAGATAGCAGAAATGAGTCGAATACCTTATGCTTCGGCTGTAGGATCGATCATGTATGCTATGACGTGTACTCGACCTGATGTAGCCTTTTCTTTGAGCATGGTTAGCAGGTATTAGGGGAACCATGGCAAGGCACACTGGACTGCGGTAAAGAATATCCTCAAGTACCTACGGAGGACTAAGGACTGAGTCCTTACCCTCGGTGGGAGTGAAGACTTGAGAGTTGTAGGGTATAGTGATGCTAGCTTTCAGACTGATAGGGATAATTTCCGCTCTCAGTCAGGCTGGGTCTTTACCTTAAATGGAGGAGCAATTTCTTGGAAGAATTCCAAGCAAGAGACAGTGGCTGATTCAACTTGCGAATCAGAGTATATAGCAGCTAGCGAGGCAGCAAAGGAGGCGATATGGATGAAGAACTTCATTGGAGACCTTGGAGTTGTACCAGCTATTAAAGAGCCAATGGAAATTTTCTGTGATAGTGAAAGTGCAGTTGCCTTAGCCAAGGAACCAAGGGATCACGGGAGATCCAGACACATCGACAGAAAATACCATTTCATCAGACATCGAATAGAAGGACTCCTCGTGGCAAAGAGGGTATCATCGGATGAGAATCCAGCAGATCCCCTCACGAAGGGACTGACTCGGGTTAAGCATCTCCAGCATGCTCGGAGCATAGGGCTGAAGGATGATATTAGATTTAGTAGTTAGATAACCTTGAAATTTGTAAAGTGTAATTGACATTAGATGATGAATAAAAGGTGTTTTATTTATGAGTAAAGTGTTGCTATCTCTTGTCGATCGTTTACTATATTTCTTTTGCATGTTTTGACTTCCAGAATAATTATGTTTGGTATATCATATTATTCAAATCTCCACAGTCGGTCATATGTCGGAAGTAGGTATGAATCAAGACTGTCATGATTGGTTGCAGAGGTCTAAGTTGTTGGACATGGCTACAACACTCATGAGTGCTCATAAGTTCTGAGCATTGGACTCAACCCACGCTCACTGGAATCACTTCATGGAATTTATCTCGAGTGATCGTGAGACGGTAATATCATATAAGTCTTCAAACCTAGAGATATGATTTGTTACTTATGAGTTGGTTATGCATTGATTGTACGTTAACGCATTGGTAACTCGATGTTATAAAACGTGCTTTTGTGTATAATTCAATGAGTGGTAGAACAAACATATGAGTCGAAGTTTATCTGTTCCTTCTTGGATTAGAAGCTGATATCTGGGCCCCTCGATGATTTTGTTTTGACCTATGTACCGGGCCCGGTCAGAACTAAGTTGATGTGTTCAATTAAGTTCTTTGTCAAACAAATCGGAAATCGAGAAACAAACTGCTGGATAATAAGTAAGACATTGTTCCATGTATTTGTCCGGCTGATATCTAGAACAGAGGATTATATGATCACTTATCTTAAATGGCGTATCATCATCTTCTCAGTTCCGAGAGACCTTGAAAGAGCTACGATTGCCGATCGGTTCCTGAAGTATTGCAGTTATAGTTATTAGACTTATCCAAGTGGGAGACTGTTGGATAAGGTGTCTAAGTCCATAACTATTTCTGGTATGTACTTGACCCGACCCGGCATGGTCCATTTGGGTTGCATGGCACCATGCAATTGGATAAACTAAAATGAGAGAAATAACACTTATGGTTTATTAATATATTATAAGTTCTAATATATTAATAATATTATTTAATTAGTTTGATCAAGAATTAATTTAGAATTAATTAAGTGATCAAAAGATAACTAATTAAATATATGGGTAGATTATGTAAATCTTCCATATCTTATATAGTGGGCTAAGAGGCTCCATGGATTATCAAGTTGGGTTCCACCCATAGGATGCTCCATGGGAGTTACAAACTCATGGGTCATGGAAATGAAGAGTCATGACACATTAGGGTTTACATGGTGTAACCCTAGATGTGTCAACACTATATAAGAAACCCATTCTCCACCAAAATTGGCTACACATAAGAAACAAGAGGGCTAGAGCCGACTTTGCAAGTGTAAGATTCTCTCAAAGTTTACTCCTTTGCATTTGGTGTTGTGTGAAGCATTTGAGGCATCACACTTGGGGTGCTAGGCTCACAAGGTTTCAAGGATCATAATCAACAACAAGGTAAGTTATTCTATCTTTCATTCAAGTGAAAAATGTTCCCTATGTATGCTAGATAGGAATATAACCTAGGAATTCAACTTTGCATGATTATTAGACAAACATAGATCCAAGGTTATTAGGGTTGCATGTACACTTAGGAAGTGTTAGAATGCTCAAAACCCATCAACAAGATCGGATGATGCCAAAACGGTTATCGAGTTTTTGAAATCTAATTTCTTTGTGAGATTTGGTGCAACAAGATGATGGCGACTTTATTAAAAAAGTCCAATATGACTCATCGTGTCTCTACGGCCTATCACCCCCCAAATGACCGTTCAAGCGGAGGTTTCAAATTGGTAAGTCAAGTCCATCCTTGAGAAAATAGTGAACCCAACAAGGAAGGATGGAGTTTAAGGCTTGATGATATGGGCCTACCGAACCGCTTACAAGACCCCGATAGTCATGTCTCCATTTAGATTGGTTTTTGGAAAGCCATGTCATCTTCCCGTGGAACTATAACACCATGCATTTTGGGCGTTCAAGCAATGCAACTTCAACATTGATGAAGTGGGAAGACATAGGAATCTTCAACTTCAAGAGTTAGAAGAATTAAGGAATGATTCGTATGAAACTAAATAAATTACAAAGAGAAAAATAAGCTTTTGCATGACAAGTCCATCACTCGGAAGCATTTTGAACCGGGGCATAGGGTCTTACTTTAACACTCACAATTGAAGTTATTTTCGGGCAAGTTATGATCAAGATGGATTGGGTCTTTTGTTGTAATCAAAACTTTTGACCAAGGAGCGGTGGAGATACAAAGTGAAGAAATGGGACAAATTTACAAGGTCAGTGAGCACCGTTTGAAACCATTCTATGAAGGTTTCAATGCAAATTCCCTTGAAATCATCCATTTGGATGTCCCGAGGTGTTAAATCAAGCTAGGAGGACGTCTCACCAAAGGCATTAAAGAAATCATTTTTGGAAAGCATTGTGCTTTCGTGATTTGAAATTCGAATAAAGAAGTTTGAAGATGTTTTTAGAATCGTCATGGAGTTCTTTTTGAAGAATTCAAGTTTCCCTAAGTGATTGAGACCCTCCCATGCAAGAAAGTATGAAAAATAGATGAAAATGGAGCAAAAACGAGATCCAGAGGTTGGAATCTGCGCGACCCGCACAGGTGTGCGCGGCTGCCATGCATGGTCAAGGTCGATCAAAGAAACAAAATAAGTTGGACACCCTCTTCACCCTGAATATGTTGCGCGACCGGTGCGAGGTCTTGCGCAACCCGTGAAACTCGTTGGACAAATTGACGATTTTTGTTGACTTGCTTTGACCTTCGTTGACCAAGGGCTTTAACGAGTTGACTTTTTGACTTTTTTTGACCAACACTTGACTTAGGTTGATGGAAAGATTAAATGAGTTATCCCATCGTTCTTCTTCATTCATCATTCGTGTTCTTTCCTTCCCCCATTTATTCTCTCAAGAACTCAAGCTTCCAAACACCCACTTCACCGGAAAAATCCATTTTCCCATTGAACCGCCGGTCGGACTGTTGGATTAGTGTCTAAGTCCATAACTATAATTGGTATGTACTTGACCCGATCGGCATGGTCCATTTGGGTTGCATGGCATCGGAACATCTGGATAGACCGTTTTATGAGAAGAGGACATTTGTGACATATTAATATATTATAAGTTCTAATATATTAATATGAAATCATGTTATTTAATTAGTATTGATCAAGAATTAATCTGGACTTAATTTAGTGATCAAAAAGAGACTAATTAAATATATGGGGATTGATTGTGTAAATCATTCATTCTTATATATGTGGGCTTATGATCCATGATTCCTTATGTTGGTTTTAACCCATGTGGTGATCCATGGATACTCCATGGAGGTTAAAAACCATGGAGCATAAGGGATGGGTAAAGTCATGAGTTACATGGTGTAACCCTAATGTGCACACTATATAAGGAACCCTTTAGCTCAAGAAATTGGCACTAGTGATATATAGAGGAGGGCTAGCCGATTTGAGCATGAGTGTCTTCTTTTCATGGTTATTCCAAGTGTTGATGATGTTATGTGAACCATTTGAGGTGTCACACTTGGGGCACTAGGCTCTTAAGCATCAAGGAATCAAGCTACATAAAAATGTATGTCTTCTAACTTGTTTTATTACCCAAGTATCAAAGATTGTATGCTAGATAGGGTAATACCTTGGAATATTCATATTTGCATGTATAATAGAGAAAACATAGATCCAAGGTATTTAGGGTTGCATGTACACTTAGGAGTGTTAGAATGCTCAAAACCCTTCAGTGGTATCAGAGCCTAGGCTTGTTTTCTTGTTATACTTTCAAAATTTGGTTGAAAATCGAAGTTTTTTGCTGTCTGGGCAGCTGACTCGGCGAGTACATCAGGAGACTCGACGAGTCCATGACTTAAAAGTGTTCAAAACGATCCAACTCGTCAAGTTGGTTCATGCACTCGAAGAGTTGGACCCCCTAATAGCATACGTTCGAGTTTTTTTTGGCTAGAAATGGTCTAGGAACATTACCATAAACTGTTTTTGAACCTATAAACCTGATTTTGATGTGGTAATGTTCATTCTAATCCAATTTCAAAGATAATTGTCAATAGATTCATGTTTTGTATTAGTTTAATGGTTAGTCTAATTACATGAAAAAGTTTGATTTAATTATCTTGTTCTTATGAGTTGCTTAGATTAATAGGAATGTTATGTGAAATTGTTGTTTTCAATCCAAATTAATCTAAGAGTTGATTCTAAAATGTGTTTTTGTAACTTGTCCTCAAGTTAGATGAAAAGTCACATTTAAGATTCATAAAACTCATAAATATTTCCATAGGTTATGAATAAAGAAAAGTCACATTCTTTAATGGTTTAAAGTCTTCCATAACTTGTCCTCAAGTTATGGAACTTGAAGAGTTTTTTGAATTAAAACTACTTTAAACACATAAGTTATGGAATTGAAAAGTTTTTGAATAGTTCAAAACTTGCTCTCAAGTTTTGGAATTTGAAAAGTTTTCTTTCATGAATACTTTAATTCCAAATTAAGCCCTTAGGATTTTAAAAGTTAAAAGTTAATAATATATATATATATATATATATATATATATATATATATATATATATATATATATATATATATATATATATATATATGTATAAGAGCAAGTCAGTCTTACCGTTAGTAGGCCTCATTCACGAAGCCGGTCTATAAGGGGGGTATAAGGTTACTGCCTATAAAATGGAAGTTTAATGGGTGTCCACTCTCACCCACCGCTTCCTTGACTGGTGGGGGGTCGTTAGCCTAACGGGTAGGACAAGGACTATAATTCTCCCTTCATTAAAAGTATTAATGATAAATACTAAGTAACTAAACACTTATAAATTCCCAATGTTAGTTACTTAGGAAAATGTGAATAAGGTGCTAACCTATGAAATTACACTTTGCACTTTGCTTAAGTCGGTTAGTGGAGCGCATGTGGTTAACCGGCACACTAGGTTGATTTAATAAGGTAGGCAAAGGGTTTCTTAAAGTTTATCATAGGCCGGTGGAGCGTGTGTGGTTAACCGGCACATTGGTTGGGTGATAAACATTTAAGAGTACCAAGTAATTTGCATGGTTACTTCACACCTTGTTTTGTGATCCTCGACATCCCAGTCACAAAACCTGAAGGGCACACTCGAGATTGAAACATGCCATTGAAAAGTTCAATGAATCTCAAAAGATCTAGGAGTTTCAAGTCCAATTAAAACCTAATAAATTATTTCGTTTTCATGGTGGAAATTGGTGAATCGTCATTCACCTACCTTCAAATGTTCTATAGCTTGGATTACGGCATCCCTCTTCCAAGTTATAAAATATTGTGTTGGGTCCTAGCCTTAATATTTCATATTGGGTGTTATATTAAGGACCTTGAATCAACTTTCTTGAATATCTCCCAAAAGATGTCTAGTTCAGACATCTGTGATCTTCCCAAATCTCTTGGAACTTTACTTCCTCCACCTCTTCCAATTATTCTCCCTAACCCACAAGTTCAAGGTCACTCAAACCCTATTGGAAAGCAAGGTCTATGTGTGCTCACATCTTGGAGATGAAGTCACACATAGACAAGCTGAGAGAGTTGGGTGTCAAAGTCTTAAGAAAGTTGGATGCTCAATCACTTTCTAAGTCACATAGTAAGTTCCTTATGGACTACTACGTAAAGGACTATGACATGACCCTTAATGATCTTATCTATTTGCTTTGTGCTGCTTAATCAGCAATGATTTGGAGCACTGGCAGAGCAAATCTGATTAGTAGATCAACTTCCCAAACCTTCAATGGACATTGACAATGGTAACATTGGATACCCAGTAAAAGCTTTCTCTTCCCAATGGAAAGGGATCGGCCATAGTCAACTCGGTTGACCAAATGGTAAAGAGAATGGCTAAGTCTGAGAGAGTCCTACCAAAGGGTCCATATGTGTCTATTGCCAAAGAAAGGGGCATTGATTGCGAAGCTGCCTATTTATCTGAAAGATCATAAGGTTGATCAAGTCAATAAGTTTGACCCAACTTCAGGTAAAGTCCACTATCTAACTCTGTTAAGTTTCTATTCTGAGATTCTTGTTACATGATGTGACTGGGTCACATGTTGATGTTTTAAGAATCAAAGTAAAATTAAGAAACTTAAAAGGAAGTGTATGCTGATTCTGATCACAAAGATGGATCTCGATTGCATGGTTTAGTGATCAGAATTTTGAGCTGTTACTTAGGAGTTATGATATACTGCTAAGGAATAGATAACAACAAGTCTTTCATATGCTTTTGCACTGTAAGGATAAGTTTTTCCGCAAAGTTTTAAAATTAAAAGGAAATTTTTGATTTTATTTATTCTAAGTATCCTTACAATGACATTTGTGAAAATATTATTGCTTATATGATTCCATTGATAGCAATAATGGAAAATGGATTTGTTTCTTTCATCTGTGGTAGTGTCTAAATTTACCAAATAAGGAAAGATTCTCATCACCCAAGGTTTCAGTTGGATAGAAACTTGGAAATCATGCAAGTTGTATAGTATGATGAATGATAATTTCCATCTTTGGAAAATTAAGACTAATTCCTTGTTCACATGTATATGTGAGTCAAGTGAAGGACTAAGGGATCAAGTACATATTCCGGTGCGCTGATCAAGTCCACCACAAAAGATCGGTAAGACTATTCATCATGATTTACTAAAGTTTAGTAAATATGGTTATACTTACAAGTTTAAGTATAATTCTGTAGCATTGGAAAAGTTTCGATGTATGGCAGAACGAATGAGCAGAATCAAGTTAGGCAGAAAGATAAAAGTTTCTCAAATCTGAAAATATGGGAGAGTACTTTAGTATCATGTTTTGTGATCATCTTAATGATTTAGAAATCATGTCACAATTAGTCCTCTAAGGACATATTAATGCATTCCTATGGGTAAGATGAGGAATCAAGAATTGTGGAAATGGTTAAATCAAGAAGATGATTCATACTTCGTTCCAAAACAAGTCTTAGAGTCATACTCCAAGACTGTACGTTGAGTGACATATATTAAAGAAAGGTTTATAACACTTGTCAAATGTACGAGTAAAAGTGTCCTACTCTTGTACATTTGAAATTGGTAAGTTGTGATGTTTTGGATAAAACAAAGACCAACTAAGGCCAACTGTGTGAAGTGTTTGTCTTGATAAAGAATCCGCACTATCTCTTGAATATTTGGCAAGATAGTCTTATATGTCAAGAGGACAGTGGGAGCCTTAAAGATCCTGAAAGGATCTCAAGATCTAATCAAGAATAAAAAACCTGTAGTTTGACACTAGCATACGACATGAGGTTTATAACCTATCGTGTTGACATTTATGTGCCCATTCCAGTTAAAGTTGACTTTGCATATGAGTTCTGAGAGTTCTCAATTGATTGCATAACAACTTGGAAGCAATGACAGGCCCTTGTGCTGCCAGGTGGCAAGAAGTTAAGACTGCACAAGTTCGGTCCATATGAGTTTTGATTTGTCACTAACCTTGTCATGTGATTATGGTTTTTACAAATTCACCTGGATAATAACACATACACCATTAAATCTAAGTGTCATAAGGTTTCTCTCCGATTCATGAAAATGGTGGTGAGGAAACACTTTCACTAAGTAGTTTTTAAGTAGATAGCAATCGAGATATTTGCATTCTCAAAGTCGTTAGTGGAGCGTGTGTGGTTAACCGGAACACTAACATGGACTTGTGAGAAATGGAAAATGTCTAAACAATTGAGACTATGATTCTGGCATCCCTTTTCATAGTTCTAAAAATTGTTTAGACACACATGTGAGCTATCTAAGGAAAGGTGTGTGATTTTGATAAAGTCTTATCAAAACATCTCGTATCAGAAATCTGAACTTTGGTAAGAAAGTCAATAAAGTATTGATTTCTAGAAGTCCAACTGATTTCTAAGTAAATGTCAAAGCTAGTGGGAGCATAAGTGTTATGCTAATAATCATCATGTTAGTGGGAGCATGATAATTATGATAAGTGTTGCAAGTTAGCACTGTTAATTATAGAAAACAAAAGGTTTCAATTGGGAAAAGTTGTTTTGCTATAATTAAGGGAGAGGAAATTATACTTCATTTCAATTCTAAAAGCTTAGATTGAGGTTTTAATCATCTTTGGTCAAGGATATATATACATGAATTTCATGTTGGAATGGCTCAACATAAGGAAATTCTATATATGGGAACATTATTTGCGTTCTAAAATTCGATTATGATTACGGCATCCCTTTTCATAATCTGAATTATGAGAACATGGCAAATAGAGATAAATATATTGTAGCAAAAGACTGGTCTAGTATCATATCTTTATGTGAGACATCATGAATCGTGTCCCATATGCTTCAGATATAGGATCGATTGCATGTGCTATAATATGTATCTATTCTAAATTTTTCCAAATGCATAGAGCATTAAGAGGGAAAAGTCTAGAATTGGATATGACTAAACTGATTAAGCAATTGTCGAGGACAATCTAAGGTTTACCAAAGATTGGTTGCTCAGGGACAGTTGGAAGTATAATGTTAATTTTGGAAGGACCATTTTTACATATTCTGAAAAGAGGCAACTCTTGTTCAGAAGTGATAATCAAAATGAGAATATGGAAATATTCCCATAGGTGGCAGTTGTTCATTAAATTTGTGTAAGATTAGGAAACTTAATGCAAGAAGGATGTTCAAAGTGATGTACTTTGAATATGAGACTTCGGTTCCATGGAATGATCTCCATTGGAATACTCAGTATTGTCTGTTGACAAGTCTTTGTGACTTTGTACATAATCATTACAAGAGGATCAATGCATATAAGTCTAGAATCTAACAAGATTTAGGTAAATGACAGGAATTTGGAATTCTTGTGTTTGTAGTAAGGATTTGGGATTGTGAAATGAGAATCATTGGAATTATGTTCAATCGATCTAGTTCACAAAGTAAAGATCATAGACAAACATAGATTGCTTACTTGGTGTATGGCAAAGCTATTATTTAGAAAAACATAGTGTACATGCTTGGAGCATGGGACAACTAGTGTTTTTAATTCAAGTATAAAGTTGATAAAACCGAAACAATGAATAATGAGTAATCAGTATGGTGATAAATAAAAAGTGTTCTATTTATATTCATAGGTTTTGATACCATACTAGAATCAATTATTCTTCTGTTTCATTTTTGCATGTTTTGACTTCCAGAACAAACTAGGTCATTCTTCCCGAATGACTAAGTTATTCAAACCATCCACAGTCGGTCATATGTTGGAAGTAGATATGAATCAAGACTGTCATGAGTTGGCTTGTAGATGTCTAAGATGTTGGACATAGCAAAGAGGTGCTACAACACTCATGAGTGCTCATAAGTTCTGAGTATTGGATTCAACCCGCGCTCATTTGAATCACTTCATGGATTTTATCACGGGTGATCATGAGACGATAATATCTTATATTCTTCAAACCTAGAGATATGAGTTGTTACTATGAGTTGGTTGTACATTGATTGCGCGAAAACACATTGGTAACTTGATGTTATAAAACGTGCTTTTGTGTATGATTCAAAAAGTAGTAGAACAAGCCATATGAGTCGAAGTTTATCCATTCCTTTTACCTTCGGGATAAAAGAGATATATGTGGGCCCCTCGATGATTTAGTGATGAAAAATGTAAGTGCTCGGCCGGGCCAGGACTGATTTGATTTGTTCAATTAGTCAGTCGTCATAAATCGGAAATCGGGAAACAACAAATGGAGAAAGAGAATGATTTATAATCCATGTCTCAGTCCATATGATATCTAGAATGGAGGAATATATGATCCCTTATCTAATGGACAAGTCATTGACAAAGGTCAGAGTTCATCGACAACGTCAGAGTTCGACTGTGGCTTAAAGAGCTACGATTGCCAGTCGGTTTTTGAAGTCATACTCAATAATAGTTTTTAGAATTATCCAAGTGGGAGACTGTTGGATTAGTGTCTAAGTTCATAACTATAAGTGGTATGTACTTGACTCGATCGGCATGGTCCATTTGGGTTGCATGGCCTCGGAACATCTGGATAGACCGTTTTATGAGAAGAGAACATTTGTGACATATTAATATATTATAAGATCTAATATATTAATATGAAATCATGTTATTTAATTAGTATTGATCAAGAATTAATTTGAACTTAATTTAGTGATCAAAAAGAGACTAATTAAATATATGGGGATTGATTGTGTAAATCATTCATTCTTATATATGTGGGCTTATGATCCATGATTCCTTATGTTGGGTTTAACCCATGTGCTGATCCATGGATACTCCATGGAGGTTAAAACCCATGGAGCATAAGGGATGGGTAAAGTCATGAGTTACATGGTGCAACCCTAATGTGCACACTATATAAGGACCCCTTTAGCTCAAGAAATTGGCACTAGTGATATATAGAGGAGGGCTAGCCGATTTGAGCATGAGTGTCTTCTTTTCATGGTTATTCCAAGTGTTGATGATGTTGTGTGAACCATTTAAGGTGTCACACTTGGGGCACTAGGCTCTTAAGCATCAAGCTACGTAAAAAGGTATGTCTTCTAACTTGTTTTATTACCCAAGTATCAAAGATTGTATGCTAGATAGGGTAATACCTTGGAATATTCATATTTGCATGTATAATAGAGAAAACATAGATCCAAGGTATTTAGGGTTGCATGTATACTTAGGAGTGTTAGAATGCTCAAAACCCTTCACGGACTTCGATGAAACTTGCGTCAATCTCTTAGTTTTTCCAATCTCTACAAACCCCACCCAAAATATTCTCCGATCTGTTCACAGAATTGGGGGCGCTGCCACCACCATCTCGACACTTTCCGGCCATTTTCCGGCCACCTCCGGCCACTTCTCGCGATTCCGACACCACTAAAGTGTTTCTTTTTCCGAGCTCTACACATCTAACCGAACGAAACTGAAAAATCTCACCTAAAATTTCGCCGAAATTTCGAACCACTACAATCCACCGCCGGATTCTTGCAAGAATTAAACCGAAACTTTGTATTGTTGAAAGAGTCTTTTATTTTGGCACCTATGAACAACCATTAAGCTTGGGGTGAGAGTGAGCGGATTTCGGGTTCAAGCTTCGAATTTCAGGGAGAAAAATAGAATTAGGTATACTTGTTCCTTGGTTTTACTTACATTGCATGTTCTAATATGATAACTGCAACCGAATATGCTTTGAAAATTACCTAGGATTGTTAGTTAATACCCGGATTATTTAAGAACTTTTGTTTGAGAATTGATGAATTTGGTTGATTTTGCTTGGAAACACGATTGAAAATTGTTCAAACTTTAATTGGAATTTGTTAAACTTCACTATAAGTGTTGCCAAATTTTAGTTGGAATTGTCAAATAGAGTCGGGTGGTGTTGTCTAAAAAATGATTTGAATTTTCAAAAGTTGGGTGCATTTATTTGTTGGAATTATTGGTCTTCGGTCTAAATTTTGTCATATTATTTTTGATAGTGGTGAGAAGAGGGATTACTGTATGAATTGGTTTTGTTTTTATAGGTCTTCAGGAATGGGTAAAACTCAAGCACAGATACGCACCTATGACTTATCCGTCGATACTAACTCGAAAAAGAATGTTGCTGGTACTATGTAAAGCAACCGGTAAACGAAAGAAGGGTGGAGATGAGGGAGGAAATCCTTCCCTCACAACGCGAAAATCAAAAAATATCGCTCCAACCTTAGTGACCGGGAAATCTGATCAACAAAATTCTACCATGAAAAGTCATTGATTACGCCGGGGGTCGATGATGGTTTGAAGCATTTGTTTCAAAGAATGGAGTGGAATGGCTTTCTTAACCTCTGTAAGAGAACTTTCAAAGAACCAACACTGGAGTTCCTTAGCACGTTCGCTAAGGATAATGTAGCGAAAATCCTTACCTTCCGGTTACAAGGGCTGAACCATAGACTCACGTACGAAGATCTTAGTACAATCATAGGTGCCAGTTTCGAATTCCGCATATGCTCCCAGACTCGTGACTGCCTTGATTTCCTGCGCAACCCCGATGCACATTTTTAGGTACAAATCACCAGACTTGATTCCTTCAATCCGAGTCGTCAGAGAGCCAAGCATATTATGCATCCTTTCTGGTTAATTGCACATTGGATCCTCTCCACGAGCATATTCAGCCGCCTTGAGCCTGGTCAAATTAACCGATGTGAACTCTTCTTCCTTTGCTGGATGTATAGCGGCACAGTTCCTTGTTTCTCCATGTTCTTCCTTGACAAATGAGACTCGGTTCGACAAAGAGCCATGGGGGAGATTCACATAGGGGGCTTATTACCATTATAGATCGAGTCGTCGGCCTAGAGTTCCCTGCCCCTGCTTACATACCCATTGACCGCCTCCATCCTACCTTCCTACTTGATTGTGCTGTTCTAGAGCACATGGAGATGTTGCAAGCTCGGGTTAATGACCAGTACAGTTGGCTCGATAGCGACAAAGACCCAATTTACATCCTCCCAAGCTAGGTTGGTGATTAATTCTATGCACGTGTCCCAGACACTTGGTTTCACCCAGACCAGTTAACCACCACGGGTTTAGTGCCCAATTCTGAAGATTCTGAGGATGAGGAACAAGAGGAAGAGGAAGATGAATAAGAGATGTCCGAGGCGGAAGAACACTTCGACCAGCCACAAACGCAATACCCCATGTATCAACAACCCATGTTTCATCAAGACTACTTTCAGGTCCCTCCACAGCATTTTGACCAGCCTTAGTACCAGCCGCAACAGCAGGGGGACACGAGATCCCATAGACCAGTTCGCCACGTTGTTCTCCATTATCCAGCATATCGACACTCAAACTCAGGAGAACACCCATGCCATTCAAGATGTGGCAACTAGAGTTAGTAGGCTAGAGTAGTCCTTTCCCTCTACTTCCCGTCAGGTTTAGGATATGTGGGACTTCCACTACCACCATGGACACTTCCCGCCTTCCGATCCTCTGAACTAGGTCATCTCTGCGCTTACCTTAAGCATTGAGGACAATGCATATTCTTAAGCTTAGGTTGGGGTATTCCCTTTTACTTTTACTTTTGCATTCATTTTTAGTTAAGTTGCATAGCATATTACTCTGTAGTTGATTTGAAGTCATTTTTTTTAATTCGAAAAAAAGAATTTATTTTATTCTTTTATTCTTTTTATATTTGCATAACATTTAACTTAGGACATTTGCATGCATGAATTTTTGTTATCTGTTTATTTTCACCTCCTTGCATGACATAAAACAGGTTCATAGTTATTTTATCATTATTGGTCTACGATCCTGTTGTTATCTCACCCATCGAACCGGAACCACTAGGCTACATTTTGGGTCTTCATACTTGGGATCAACTGATGTAGCTTAAAGGGGTAAGTGATCATGGTCAGGTAGTTTTCATGAAGAATTATGCATGAAATACTAAAAACTGTAGGATATACTATAGCAATGGATGTTTTTACCCTACAGTCCATGCCGCTGAGAGGATCACACTTGATCATGTATGAAATGTTAGGATGAAGCATTGGTGCTTGTCCCCGAATAGAATCCATATCTGGTCTCTTTACATCACCATATTTTTTTGCAATTTTCTTTGGTTTTTAGAGAGTCTTCTAGTCTACAATTAGACATTTTTGCTATATTTTGACAATCACAAGTTTGAAAAGGAGCCTACATCTTTATACTCCACACATTGGTCATTTTCACACTTAGACCATTCGGACTACTATCTTGCAGTTCAACTTACATACTTTTGGGAACCAAATATCGAGTAAAAAGTTTTCTTAGTAAAACTTTTGATATGTTACATCGTTACTTTCAAGCATTTTGAAAAAAAAATCAAAAACATTTTCAAATCAGAAAAGAGAAGCTCAAACAAGTAATTTTTTGTTACGATTATTTGAATGGGTGACCGGTTCAATTATTGAACAATCTTTCTTACATTTTGATCACCCGACAATTGGTATATTCATTCGGATAGGTCTGTTTTATTGTATATAGTTCGACTTATTTTTCTCAAATGCTAAGGTTCCTATGGAAGTCGGCAGTCGCTTAGGTCCTTCATTGGATAAGTTAGTTGTTGATCTCATGACATATAGAAGCATGATTGGTTCATTATTGTACTTAACTACAAGGTGACCTAATATTATGTTTTCTGTGTGCAATTGTTCCATGTACCAATGAACCACATCTTATAGCGATGAAGAATATTTTTCATTATCTTCATGGCACTTCGACACTTGGATTGGGGTATCCATCAAACATAGGATTCTTTATTCAATCTTTCTTAGATACTGATCTATAAGGTTGTCAACGGGATCTATAAAGCACTACATGTGGATGTCAATTATTAGATGGGAAGCTTCTGGGTTGGTAGTCAAAAAATAAAACTTATGTATCGATTTCCACAGTTGACGCTGAATACATTGCGGTTGCGCCCTGTACTTCTTAAGTGATCTAGTTTTAAAGTCAATTACGTGACTATGCGATTAACATGAAGAAAATTCCGTTATATTGTGATTCTCAAAGCGCAATTCGCAGATGTCATAATCCAGTTCAATATTCAAAAACTAATCATATTGCACTTCGATACCACTTCATCAAAGGTCATGTTGAAGATGGGAAAATTGAAGTTAATTTTGTTAAAACAACAGATCAACTGGCTGATGTCATTACAAAACCACTGGATGAAAAATCTTTTTTGAGAATTTTAAATGGGTTGGGAATGATGGAAGCTTGTTATGCTCCTAATTCAAACTACTTTTTCTTGAACTTGATTTACGAAGTTTTGCACTAACACTCGTTATTGACAAAATTTCATTCAGAGGTTATTGTTCACGTTCAACGCTTCTACCCGCTTCGCTTTCGATATTGGCTCTGACTTGTCCAGCAAATGTTGGCATCTAGCGAACGGGAAGTGACAGGAAATGGGAAGCGTATTTTTTTTTCTGGGAAGCATTCCAAGTGGGAAGTGAATAAAATTAGGAAGTGAAAAAAAATTGGGAAGTGAAGAAAAATGGGAAGCGTATTTTTTTGGGGAAGTGTTGCTTTTCTTTTCAAATATTCGTTATCAATAACGAATGACCAACACTGGTGATGTACTTATCTTTTCTATAAAACTCAAAAATTCAAAAAGAATTTCTTTAATTTTGCCTTTTCTTTATAAAATTCAATAATCCAAAAAGATTTTAACTAAAGAAATATGTTATGAGCTTCTCTAGCTATTTTAATAGATAAGAAAAGTCTAGGTAACCTCAAGCTTCTTGGGTTACTATAGCCAAATTAAAATGAAATCACAAATCTTTCATAATTATTTCTAATGATAATCAACTAAGTGTCCATGTGATGAAAGCCAAAGTTAACCATTTATCTCTCATTAATATTACATCCAACTCTTGCTTTTGTTGAATTGTCTATTTAAATCTTAGTTTAACTCTAGTTTTCTTTGAAGTAATTCAAAAGATCACTAACCCCTATTTTTACTTTTATTGTCATGTTACAAGTATTTTTACAAAGAGATTTTAATAGAGTTATAAAATTGAACCAATCTTCGTGGATTCGATCCCTTTACCATTATACACTATTTTGTGTGCAGTTTTAAGGGTATTTATTATGTTGGTCTCGACAACCACCACTCTTACTGACTTCGCTATCTAAGGTATTTACTAGGCATCTAAGGGATTCGTACATTGATGTATAGTCCTAGTATATTTTTGTTCCGTGATAACCGTATAAATAGAGTAGGTACTTAGAGGGTAGAGTAACTTTCACAATAGCCTTTTAACTCTTGTATTCAAACTTTTTATACTATTCTGGAATATACATGCTGAAACCAATCTTATTTAGATCATCGTGTTCTTACTCTGTTTTTCTAATCGGTTGATTAAAACATATTTATAAACAACTTATCAATTGGTATCAGAGTATGAATCATTACATCGATTGAATAATCCTTTCAAGTTTTTATATTATTTAGTCTATCTTTAAAATTCAATATTTCCGCAAAATAGAAAAGTAGTTCTTTGTTTAATCGATTGTGATTAATCGATTATACGTCAGTTTTTGTCAATCAAAAAAGCATCTAATTATTTCTCTTCATGAAATTCCTCTTCTCACTCGATCCGATTGAAATCTCAATGTTAACACCATGATGAATTTCGTGAACTTGCTTGGATCTGCAACTAAGGTTCCAATCTTGATCCCTGAGTACTACGATCAATGACTGGATCATATAGAGGATTATCTCAATGGTATCGATGAGGATATTTGGAGATCTATCGAGACTAGATCTTATAGTGTTGATTTGGTTCAAGATGTTGGTAACACTAGAGTTGTTGAAAATATGATCGCACAAGGAAACAAGAAGAAAGCAAACGACAAAAGATGTCTCTGTGAACTGTGAGGAGCTCCTCCACTTGTTGTTTACAATTATGTGTGAGGTTGTAAAACTGTGAAGGATATATGGGATACCTTCAAGGAGAAGTATCAAGGCAATGAAAGAACTAAGAAGAGCTATGTGACACAATGTCTCTCAGAATTGGCTGATTTCAAGCGGAAAGAGAATGAGACGATTAAAGCATACTATGATAGGTTGAATGATCTAATATTCAAATGAAACAGATATGGAGTGGTTTTTACAACTATTGAGTTTAATTACTTTCGTATTGGAACTGAAAAAGGAAAGGCAAAACATATGTTTCATGATTAAGACTCAAGAAAATTTCAACACCTACTTGTTGTCGAATTTATGCAACATATAGAAGCCACACGAATCAGAAGTAAAGGAGATTGCAGAGGAGAACAAAATGAATTTTGGAGGTCTGATGGCATTAGTTTCCAAGACAACTACGAAGAAGGTTGAGTTTGATGAATCTGTGAAAGAAGGCGAAGAAGGTTTTTTCTCAACTCTGACGATGAAGTTGTTGCCTATTATTCGAATAATAGGTTGAATAAATTCTACAAGAAGCTGATAAGTGGTAATTTCAATAACAGTTCAGAGAAGAAGGCAATTACAAACACTGCTGTGGGTCAGAGAGGAGTTGCAAAAGTGAAGAAGAAGGAAGAAGAGAAGAAGGTTGAGAAGGAATTGAAGAGTGATTCATGGTATAATTGTAACTACTGCAATGGTTACAATCATCTTGCGAAAGTCTACATGTTCAGGAAGAAGGAGGAGAAAAAGGAAAAAGTTAAGGATGAAGCGTACTACTCAATGAAACTGGAGGAGCTTAACACAAAGTCTAAGAATAATTCTTTGATGGTGAAGGGTGCTAATGACAGTGATGGAACATATCATGTTTGGTCTTTGGGCTCCGATGACGAGGAGATGCGTCATCCCACACATGGAGTCTTGTTTGCAAAACTTGACGAAGGTCAATAAGGAAGTAAGAGGTTGTTTGCTGGAGATAAGGAAGAGAGTGATAACGAAGTGATAGAGAATGAGAAGGAAGAAGAGAGTGAAGAAGAGAATGAGAAGATGACTAGTATATGCTTCTTTACCACTACCCCAAAGTCACCAATGACAGTAAAGGTACGTAATCTTTTTGTTTCTCTTAATGTTCCTTTAAATTCTTACCATGCTATTTTATCTGACTTTGATGAAACATGTTCTTATTTGAATGATATGTTGATCTCTATGAGTAGTGAAGCTGAGAAATCTAAGACCTTATTGTATGAAGCTCGAAATAAGTTGGAGGAGAGAAACAGTAAGATAGAAGGCTTAGAAATAAAAATTATGAATATTTTGTGTGATAGGGATTCACTTTGTATAGACAACTATATGCTAGTAAAAAAAAGAAACATTTATTGTAATACATCCAAACAACTATATGGTAAATTGACAGATCTTTACCATTCATCTGATATTTCTGTTGAAGTACATAGGAAGCGACTTCCCTTCCTTACTTTAAAAAGAGAATTAGTTGATGCAATGACCTTTGACTGCGAAAGTAAAGTAGCCGACTATGACATTATTCCAAATGATTTGTATGCATATGGTGTTGTAAATCTTAATGAATGTTTGAATGTTGACGAACTTGTTGATATTGTGAATGAGACTTTGACCAAAAACGATTTGATGAAATGACCTTTGACTGCGAAAGTAAAGTAGCCGACTATAACACTATTCCAAATGATTTGTATGCATATGGTGTTGTAAATATTAATGAATGTTTGAATGTTAAAGAACTTGTTGATATTGTAAATGAGACTTTGTCCAAAAACGAACAAATGAATATTTTGAACAAGACTGAGAATTCGACATAAAGTACTCAACAAAATTTTGCTGATATCGAAGATGATTATGAAAATATTAGTGAAATTGAGGAAGAGGAATGTGTTGATTGCTCAAAATTGTCCGTCATCAATGTCACTTCGTTATCTAAAGGCAAAGAAAATGTTGACTCAACAACAAAGCTAAAAAATGATTTTCTTCAACAACAAAAACATGTGATTCTCAAAAAGAGTCGATTATTGTCGAGGACATAACAAACAACGAAAGTGATAGTGACGATAATTCTTGTGAAAACGGAATTCCCCAAGTTGTTGAAGCTCAAGTGTGTGAGTATACTGAGGAATTCACAAAAATTTTAAAAGAAAAAGGAAAATATTTTTTGAAAACAAATTCAGTTCTTTATCCAACTTGCATTAAAAGACTTCCCAACTAAGTTTTTGTAACAAAAGGGAATGTGGATAATGTTGATCCAAAAATAAACGAGTTGTTTAAAGAAGACAATGAAAAAGTAACTGATGAAGTTTTTTACTCTAATCAAAATATGGAGGAAAATAGTTTCAATAAAAGATCAAAAGTTTTTCAACAACAAAAGAGTCAAAATTCATTTTTCCAAAGAAATGAAAAGAAAACTAATAAAGTTTGGGTTGTGAAAACTATTAAATCTGATGTCGAAGACAAGAATGAGAAGGGTTGTGATAAGTCTAATCCTAATGATTCCAAAAATCAAAAGGAATAGAACCAAAATCATGACAAAGAAATTGGGATATCTGATTTGAAAGATGAAATTTCCAAAACAAAAGCATGAAAGAAGGCTTATTAGAAGAAAAAAAAGATTCACAAAAGACAAAGGTATTAAAGCAAAAAAATTTCACAAAAACCTGAAAAGAAGTTTTCTTAAACATCAAAAATTCATACTTCAAAAGGGTCTCCTAAATATGATTCAAAAGATGCGAAAAAGAATGTTGTCAACAAAAGTGGTTTTTTCATAAAAAGCGAATGTTGTTCAAAATTTGAATGAGAAAAGAAATGTTAAAGGTTCAAATTATGTTTAGAAAAATGTTCAAAAGATCAATGCGTCTCAAAATGATAAAATGAAACCACAAAATCATTTTCAGAACAGTGGACAAAGGAGCCTCTCACAAAATCAGAAAGTTTTTCAAAAATATTCTCATTTTGGTTATCAACATCGATACCAAAATCATTTTCAACAACGACCACAAAAGCCATCATCTCAAATGAGTTTTACGAAAATGACAAATATTGAAAAGAAAAATGTACCATTCAAACATAATAGTCCACAATTTCCAAATCTTGATTTAAAGAAAAAGTCAAATGTATTTTTTGTCAAAGGAAAAAATGACATGAAAAATCTTAATCATTGGTTGGAAGGAAAAGGAAGACAATTTGAGTCGAAAAAGTATTCTCAAGAACAAGTCCAACAAGCTTATGAGAAGTATTTGAATGAATCCTTGAATGGAAGCACCTCTTCTCAATACTCAGTGTCAAAATGGAAAGTAGTTAAAACCAAGAAAGTTATTGTTTCTCAAAGAAAGTTTGAAAAAGTGAAAATCAAAGTTGAAACTTCGCCATTTAATGATTACATATAATTTCCTAAAACTAACGAAATTGAGTTAATCGACAAAATCATGACCAAAGTTTGTAGTTTGATCTTTAGTTATGTATTGAACACTACTTTTCACAGTAATGTCCAAGGAACCAAAGGTCTTGGGGACCTATATCTCTTTAATTGATTGCAGGTACTATGTGACGAGCAATATGATGAAAAATGGTATATGGATAGTGGGTGCTCGCGTCACATGAATGGAAGAAAGGAGAATTTGAAATATTTTCTTAAGTTAGAGAATGTTGGAGTAGTGAAGTTTGGGAATAATCAGAAGTGCAAGGTTGGTTCACAATGAAAAGAGTCGCTTATTGTCGAAGTGTTAAATCACAACCTAACAAGCGTCTCAAAAATTTTTGTGGGAACAAGGAACCAAATTCTTTTTGATGAAGAAGGGAGTGTAATTTTGAACAAAGTAATTATTGTTTAAGTCGAAGTGGAAGGGTGATATGCTTACTTTAGGCATAAACCTATAGTGGGCATTCCCTCAGTTTGCCTACTATCGAAGGCTGCATCCGACCTCAGCTGGCTTTGGCATCGAAGACTTTCTCATCTCAACTTCAAAAATTTAAATAAACTTGTCTTAAATGATCTCGTTCGTGGTTTAACTATTTTAAAATTTGACAACGATTCTATATGTGCAGCATGTGAACAAGGTAAACAACATCGTCAAGGTCATCTAATCACAATTGATTCAAAGTTTGATGAACCGTTGGAACTTCTACACATTGACTTGTGTGGTCCTTCGACTGATGAATCTCTCAATAAGAAGAAGTAAATACTTGTTATTATTGATTATTTTTCACGATTTACTTGGGTTTTATCTTTCTTAGACAGAAATCGGAAACAACTTAAATGATGATCGATTTTATCAAAAACATTGAATTAAGTTTGAAAAAGAAAGTTCTCAAGATCAACAGTGACAATGGAACTGAATTTAAGAATCAAACTCTAGATTCATTTTTGAAGAATTTGGGAATCTCTCATAACTTTTTGTCTCCTTACACACCACAACAAAACGGTGTTGTCGAAAGGAGGAATTGTTCATTATGTGAAGTGGCTAGGACGATGCTCACCTATGCGAATCTATCACAATATCGTTGGGCGATAGCAGTGTCTACAACATGTTTTACACAAAATCGTTCATTCATTCATCGTCGTTTTAGCATTACACCTTATGAAATCATTAACAAAAGGAAACCTAATGTGAAATGTTTCCAAGTTTTTGGTTGCAGATGTTTCATAATGAATCTCAAAGATAATCTTTCCAAATTTCAGACGAAATCTGATGAAGGAGTTTTCTTGGGATATTCACCTAACTCTATCGTATATAGGGTATTGAACAAGTGAACACGAAAAGTTGAAGAAACATTCAATCTCACATTTGACGATTACTATGTTAAGAGAGCTAAACAACAATTTTTAAAGAAACCCATACTTTTAAATAAAATTGAGGAATTTGAGCAGATGTTTACTTTCGATGTTGATTTTGATTTACTCTTTGGTATACTTTACATGGCAATTGATGTTGAGGTCAATATGGAAGGCAATCAAGTACTCGAAGCATCAAAGCACTCACACGATTTGAAAATCACTAATGAAAAAAATGATGCTCATTCGTCATCAACCTCAAGGGTCAATGTCGAAGGAGAACAAAATTCGACACATGGTCAAGTTGAAGGGGGAACACTTGATTTCTCCACCTCATGTTGAACGGGAGAATTTGACTTCCTAATCTCAAGTCGAGTGGGAGTTGATGCCTTTGCAAGAAGATGTTGAGGGGAGTTATTCGATTCACAATATGGTGTTAAGGAGGAGCAACAAACATCAAATCCATTGGTTGAAGGGGAGCCAAGTGGAACTAATCATGATGATGATAATGATGTATTTGGTAATGAATTTCATGATATTAATGATAATATTTCCATTGTGAATGAATTGTCTAAAGCCAGAGAGACATTTGAGGATGCACATTTCAAGTTTGATCCTACATTTCCTCCTATGGAGAAATGGACAAGGGATCATCCCAAAGAACAAATCCTTGGTGATCCTAGTTCTTGAGTTTTAACACGAGCACAAGTTCAAGCTAGGAATGAGGTTCTTGTT
The DNA here is from genome assembly GCF_052849685.1 of Lactuca virosa. Classification (NCBI taxonomy): domain Eukaryota; kingdom Viridiplantae; phylum Streptophyta; class Magnoliopsida; order Asterales; family Asteraceae; genus Lactuca; species Lactuca virosa. The sequence goes on from NC_136429.1 coordinate 172,694,579, forward strand.
CATCAAGAATATTGTAGATTCAATGTCTTTATTTAAAAAATTGAACTCAAAAAAGTCAAGAATGCATTAGAAGATCTCCATTGGGTTGTTGTGATGCAATCTGAGTTGGCTGAATCCGAAAGAAACAAAGTTTGGAGGTTAATTACCAAACCTGAAAATGATTTTATTGTTGGTTTAAAATGGGTTTTTAAAAGTAAAATGGGCAAAGAAGGTAATGTGGTTCGAAATAAAGCTAGATTAGTCGTAAAAGGTTATTCTCAACAAGAATGAATTTACTACGAAGAAACCTTTGCCCCTATTGCAAGACTCGAGGCTGTACGAATTGTTCTTTCTTATGCGGCTCACAAGAATTTTTACCACTACCGAATGGATGTTAAGTGCGCATTTCTCAACAGTGTTCTTGAAGAAACCGTATATGTCGAGATGCCACCTGGATTCATAAACGATAAATATCTTGATCATTTTTATATCCTTGACAAAGTTGTTTATTGGTTAAAACAAGCATCTCTTGCTTGGTATGCTACACTAACCAATTTTTTTTGAAAATCGCTAAATTTAAACAAGGATCACCTAGTGCTTGTTAAAATTTATGTTGATGACATAATTTTTGGTTGTAATGAACCTTCATTGTCAAAGAAAGGAAGATTACGCATTTCATGGGATTGAACATTTGTCAAAGCAAGGAAGGAATTTCCATTAATCAAGAGAACTACACGTGAAACCTGCTTGAAAGTTTTCAAATGACGAATTGCTCAAAATCTAAGGTTCCTATGGCAGTCAGCACTCGATTAGGTCCTTCATTGGATAAGCCAATTCTTGATCTCATGACATATAGAAGCATGATTGGTTCATTATGGTACTTAACTGCAAGTTGACCTAATATTATGTTTTCTGTGTGCAATTGTTCCAGGTACCAAGTGAATCCTAGAGAACCACATGTTATAGCGATGAAGAATATTTTTCGTTATCTTCATGGCACTTCGACTCTTGGATTGTGGTATCCATCAAACACAAGATTCTTTATTCAAGCTTTCTTAGACGTTGATCTAGGAGGTTGTCAACTAGATCTATAAAGCCCTACAGGCGGATGTCAATTATTAGTTGGGAAGCTTGTGAGCTGACAGTCGAAAAAGCAAAATTGTGTATCGATATCCATAGTTGAGGTTGAATACATTGCGGTTGCGGCCTATACTTCTTATGCGATCTAGTTTTAAAGTCAATTACGTGACTATGCGATTAACATGAAGAAAATTCCATTACATTGTGATTCTCGAAGCGCAATTCGCATATGTCATAATCCAGTTCAACATTCAAAAACTAAGCATATTGCACTTCGATACCACTTCATCAAAGATCATGTTGAAGATGGGAATATTGAAGTTCATTTTGTTAAAACAATAGATCAACTGGCTGATATCTTTACAAAACCACTGGATGAAAAATCTTTTTTGAGAATTTTAAATGGGTTATGATGGAAGCTTGTTATGTTCCTAATTCAAACTACTTTTTCTTGAACTTGATTTACGAAGTTTTGCAATAACATTCGTTATTGACTAAATTCCATTCAGAGGTTACTGTTCACGTTCAACGCTTCTACCCACTCAGCTTTCGACATTGGCTCTGACTTGTTCCGCAAATGTTGACATCTAGCGAATGGGAATTGACAGAAAATGGGAAGCGTATCTTTCTGGGAAGCGTTTTTTTTTCTGGGAAGCATTCCAATTGGAGAGTGAAGAAAATTACGAAGTGAAGAAAATTGGGAAGTGAAGAAAAATGGGAATTGAAGAAAAATGGGAAGCGTATGTTTTTTTTTGGAAAGTGTTGCTTTTCTTTCCAAATATTTGTTATCATTAAAGAATGACCAATGCTGGTGATGTACTTATTTTTTCTATAAAACTCAAAAATTCAAAAAAAAATTATTTTTGTCTTTTCTTTATAAAATTCAAAAATCCAAAAAGACTTTCTTTATTTTTGTATTTTCTTTATAAAATTCTAAAATCGAAAAAAATTTTGTTATGTTTAAATTTTATTTTCAAAAATCAAAAATAAAAAATAATTTTCCTTATTTTTCTAAGATTGGGAAGTTTCTTGTAACAATGTGTTGCTCTTATGCGTGCAAAAATCGAAGCTCAATAGGGAACATGTATTATCCGTAACTCATGTACTAGTTAGGTGTCCATAGAAGCATGTTGTCCAAAAGCCTCATTGACTCCTTGTGTACGAAGCCTTAACGAAAATTTTCTTAGGAAAATTTCTTCTCAATACGTTGTAGTTAGAATAGTCGTCAAACTACCTTTCTCTTCCTAAGTTGAGTTAAGAGATAACTGCAAGGTCCTATCATTCACAGAGGCACAATGGATTTTATTAGTCAATCTTTTTCACCATAAAATTCTTACACATGCACACACAATGACGCATACCCAAAGACATTTATGGTAAAAAATAACCAAGATATAGGTATGTCACAATTCTGTGTTTATGATCCTAAATCATTTTCCATGATGAGGGTGAAACCGAACAATCCTAACTAAAAGGAATTGACGGTGAACATCTGTTGTTCAAGATTTTAACAAAACCTCGGGTTTCAATGCACCAATTTTGATGTTCAAAATCTCTTTTTCATTTATTTTGTATGATCTTAATGGAATGTGCTAATCCTAAGTCATTTCTTTCCAACAAATCCGGTTCTTTAATATTTTTATGAAATGAGATTTTCGTCTGAACATTTTTCTTGATCTAAAGCCACTTTCAAAATTTTCCAAAGCTTACTTGTTGTCGACTACACTTGTCACACAAATATCTTAAAACCATTCGTAGTTATGTAAAGTTACGAATTGGTATGAAAAAGAAGCCACCTACGAAGCTTATTAAAAGAAACCCTTCGTAACTCCTCAATGATTTTATGATTGTGATTCACGAGAAACCGCACAAGTAATTTGACATCTCTCTTGATGACAAATGAAGAATATATTTTCTTGGGATCTATTTTCCGTTATATCAAAGATTCTTTGATATCACTATGTGCAAAATTTTCTTAATATGATTCTATCCTTTCTTTTGGCACACAAAAGCACCAAAATCCTCAAGGTTATGAGTATTATCAAAGCAAAACAATATTTTGTGAAGTCTGGCATATGATGTTACTTACAATTCCCATAAGTGAATGAGCCCAACCTCCATATCTATGAATGGTTCATGGTTCGTAACGAAGTATGTGATGATTCATTTCTATTGGGAAAGATGAAGTATCCGTTGGATTGGACATCTCAGTATTTTCTCGTGGCTCAAGACAAAAGTTCTCATTCCTTCTACATGTGGTGGTTCATGGTACTAACGATTCAATAAACCACTTTACACGTGGTTTTCTCTAACTGGAACTTCATTTGAATTTGAATTTGACGCCAGTTAAATAAGACAGTGTGATCATTCAGTTTCGTTTTTCACATTCCCGACATTCACGCAAAAACCCTAATTTCACTTTGTAATCAAGTCTCAAATTCTCTCTCGATTTTTCTTCATGGCTACCAGAAACACTGTTGTTGATTAATTCAACACAAACGAAAATAATATCTCACAACCAACCATGAAAATTCAGAGCAACAATCTTTTGTTCAATACGTTGATCAAGGATTATCCAAACGAGTTTCCGATCTTTGTCCAAGTGATGAATGATTCAATTCTCAAGAATGCATTTACTGCTTGTTCTTCTATTCCCATTAAATGGTTATCTCTGGTTGCTTCAACTGTTGTGTACAACACAACCATAGAAATCGTCACATTTCAATTGATATCGAATAAAAGTAAACATTTGAATAAGAAGCAGTTTGCCCAAATCTTGAAATTACTGTCTGAAGAAATGTTTGATGACGTTACAATCAAACAAGTGTTGTATATGTTTAACGAAATGGCGTATCGTCCATCTCTTTCACTTGTTAGCAATTTCAAGAAGTCGAATCTTCCTGGGGTATGGAGTTATTTCGTTGGTATTACTCTTCATAGTTTAAGTGGTTGAAGTTTTGGATTTGATAATGCTCAACTAAAGTTTTATTCTATTATGGCTGGTTTGTATTATGGCTTAAATATGGATTATGCCTCGTTACATTGGGCTGAGTTTGCTTCATAAATTTCACATTCGAAGATGTCTACTGAAGTATCTAGTGCTCGTTTTTGGAGTTTGGTTTTACATGAGGTTTATACTCAAGAATGTATCCTACTAACTGTTGATGGTGAAGTTGCCACGTTTGCTCAGTTGAGTATTCCTAAATCTGCTATGGATGATCCAGTTGCGTTTCCTGTTGTTGGTCGTATTTTGTATAAAATTCTTAATTTGGTATCTCCTACCAATAATCTTTTGATTATATACAAAGCTTATATGGATCCAACTCTTACTTGTGTTCTTCCTAACAAGGTTACTTTTGAAGCTGCAGAGGGATCATCAAAAGAATCTAAGGGTACAAATAAAAAGAAGTCAAATGCGAATCCCAAAGTAGTTGATAAGGAAGTATCTCAAAAAATTGTGTCTGAGAAATCTAGAATTGGGGTTCTTAAGAAGTTCTCAAAATCTTTAGGCGGTGATTCTGAAAAATAAATAGAGAAAACAGCTTCGAAGGTGACTAAGAAAGTTGTTAAGGAAAATCCTACTCAAGAAGATGAAATTCCTACTCAAGAGGCAATCTCTGCGAAGCCTAAACAAGATAAATATGAAGTTGACAAAGCGAGGTGTTATGATCAAAGGCGTTTCAACTCCAGATTCTCCGGACACAAAGAAAAAAAAATCTTTAGAAGTCTTGTAGAGACTTAAGAGGTTTAAGCCTTCTTCTGACGAAAAACCATTAACCACTGTTACTGTTGAGACCGATTATGAAAGCTAATCCACAGTAGACGCATTGCATGGTTCTTTTCATGTTTCACCTTAGAAAGATACCTCTATCAAATCAAATTTCAAAGAGACAAGTATTCTTGGTGTCACTGCGAACGTATCAGATACGGATGTAAACATCAATTCTGGTGAACCTATTATCATTTCACTCCAATAAGAAGACAATAGTCAGACCACCCGATGTTTTGCAATCCAAGTCCAATATGGATTAGGATGGAACTTCATACATCAATGCGAACTTATCTAATAAGGATGTAAATTCTAACATGGGTGGTGGGAGTTTGAACTCGTCGATTGAGACTACAACAGTACCACCACCAATACCTTCGTCACCATCACCAACTTCCATGATCGTTTGGACATCAATTCCTATTCTTACACCTACATTTCAAGGAGTGATGAACGAACCTATTGCATCCTTTTTCATCTCACTCAACCGATGCAGAGCAAACTGTTCATGATGTAGAAGATGAAGATGATGTAATGGATGGTTTTGTAGAATTAGAGTTTAATCCAGCAAAACAAGATGTTCCTGATAATGCTATCATGTTAGGTAAATAATTCAAGATCCTGAATTCCATACTTAATTCCATCCTTTAATTTATGAATGATAGTGATCGGATATCATAAGTTAGTGGGCAAGAGGTTGAATATTTGTTAAAGTTACAAGAGTATAGAATCAAGACTTTGATTGAAGGTGTTGATAAGTGACTTGATGAAAAGTTGGCTCTTCATTCTCGGAATTTCAATCACGAAATTGAGAAGTTTCAATATGTTGCCAAAGAGAGACATGAACTGTTTAAGAAGATTGTGACTTCGTCACAACAGTCTATCGAGTTTAAGCTTTTTGAACTTCGTGACATATTATCTCAAGAAGTTACAAAGTTGGATAAATATCTCAAAAAGTCCAAGAAAAAGTTGATATTTTGATGGGAGCTTCTCAAAATTTGGTCCAAGATCTTACTTCCTTTAACAAAAGTTATTATGCTTAAATGAAGAACAAGAAAGGCCAAGATGGGAAGATGTTTAATCAGATAGAGAAGTCGTTGACTGGATTTTAAGATACATTGTCGAAGTTTGAATTTCAATCAACTGCTTTGATAGCTCAAGACTCAATCTCTTCTTTGGTCTCTTCTATTGAGAATTGTTTCAAGATAGAGTTGGCATCAATCCTTGATCTGGTTCTTCGCCTTCCAACCAATACTCTGTGTTCCGCGAATGTTTTGGAAGGGGGAGAAATGGGGGTTGGTTCGTCAAAGGCTACTAGAGATGAAAAAGGGAAAGTTATGGGAAGAGTCACGTCTACTCAAATTCCAACTTCGCTACCGATGAAATCTGTGATAACAACTTCAACAATAACAACGAATGCTCCAAATGTCAATCTTAAGTTATCCAAATTGCAACTGGAGAAAGGGATACATATTGCTGAAGGAGGTTCAAGTAAAGAAACTGCAAAAATTGAAACAACATCTGCTCCCAAAGACCAAGGGAAGGGTATAAATTTGGAGTTATAGAAGGAAGAAAATAAGGAAATTCAAGAACTACAACTGGAAAGGTTGAGGCAGTTGAACAACATCATGACTCAAAGAGAAAATGATCCTCCTGTTGTGTTGGATAGTGTTGATGAGTTTATGAAAAAGCCGAAGAAGAGCTACACTATTGAAAACATGAACTTCAATCAACTTGATTTCCCTATAAATCATTTGATGTTCATACATAATCAACTAAAAGTCTCTGAAAACTTCAAAGATAAAGAAGAATACAAGAAACTAAAGATTTGATTTCACGCAGTGCTTGGAAAAAGTAAAGAGGAAGTTTGGTCACTGGTGAAAAAAGTTAAGGTCATATCCATTATTCCTGATGTTCTTTTTGAAGTTATCTTACATAATTTTTGTTAAACAAGTTTTTAAGAAAACAATGTTGAGTGCGAATTTACAATTATTGATTTTCCTTTGATGAATCACAACGATCTCATCACAGTTTCAAAATTTTTGAGTGATGAATAACTCACAAGTTCCTAAAGAGAATCAGAATGCATTTATCTTTGCATATGCTCATATCAAATCCTTTCTGGATTGTTACTATTCTTATTTAGTTGAAACAGACATTGATCTCTCAATGGAAATCAATAAGCAATCAAAAGTGCCAAATTCTTTACTTATGGGGAAGTTCAACATTGAAGAATATGAATACAGAGAGATTATTCACCAACCTTTGGGAGTTGTATTTTAGGGAAATAATAGTAAAGGAGGAAAGAAGAAGTTTTTCTTTCGTACCGATGATTTGGAAAGATACACAAACTCAAATCATTCAAGTATATTGCTTTGCATAAACAGTTGTCATAAAAATTAGAACGAAGAAAAAGCGGCGATTCGCAAAATCATCTTGTGGTACATAGAGATAAGGAAAGTGTTTCTACAGATAGGGAAGACACTTCCTTAATTTTGAAGTTTCGACATTTATCACAAAGAGGGAGAATGTAGAGTCTGTATTAGTTGTGATATGTCAAACTTTAGTTAGTGTCTTAGTTTAGGTATTGTTTGTAAGTAGCAAAGGTCTTCCTGAATTCACTATTAAGGTATTTACTAGGTATCTAAGGGATTCGTACTTTGATGTATAGTCCTAGTATTTTTTGGTTCCGTGAGTACCCTATAAATAGGGTAGGTACTTAGAGGGTAGAGTAGCTTTCATAATATCCTTTTCACTCTTGTACTCAAACTCTTTGTATTATTCCTCAATATACGTGTTGAAAATATATCTTATTTAGATCATCGTTTTCTTACTTTTTTTTTCTAATCGATTGCTTAAAACACATTTATAAAAAACTTATCAAAATTAATAAAATATTTATCTCACTCTCTTAAATCCTTTTCTAACTATTTTAGCTCTTGAGGGAAACCTAAAAAGGACTTTGTTATTATTCCCAAAGTTATACCAATTTGGTTATGTCATTGGACACCTATTTCTACTAGTCTCCCACTTGGACAAGTAATAAACTATCATTGGTCTAATAATCTTCAGATAACCAACAAAGCAACTGTCAAGATTTCATCTTATCAAGTATCAAATCTTTGAAAAGTGATCAATTATTCCTCTGTTTCTACAAGATATCATTGTGAACTGAGTCGTGGGATATGAATCAACCTAAAAGTTCAACATTTTGTTTCTCGATTTTTGATATCTGATGATCAAATAAGACTTATAATTGAACACATAAATTTAGTCTGGACCTAGATAGGTACATTATATATTAGCGCAAAATCAACGATGATCTCATGGATATCGCATCTCATGTTAAGGCAGAAAGAGCAGGTAAACTATTGATGGGTTTTAGGTGAAACAAATAAACTAGAAAACAATTCCTAAGTTCACATGAAACCTACTTTGGATCTATGTTTTAACTATTGAACATATAACTTTGAATTGCAAAACAAGAACCCTAAGGAGAGAGGCTATTTTTCGAAATTAACAAACTAGGGTTTTAGAGTTACATACCTTTCAATTGTTATATCAAACAATTGATATTCCTTTGACCTTAATCTTCTTTGAAGCCTAGCACCACAAATGTAATGCCTCTAATGGAATCACACCCAAAATCTAGCAAGAAGGAAACTAGAAGGAGAGAGAGAGAGAGTAGGTTATGCAATTTTCGGCCCTAGGGTTTCACCAAAGTAAGAGTGGCCAATTTTGGGAGCCAGGAGGCTCCTTATATAGCTGAGGGATCTAGGGTTTAGGGAAAACCCTAATCCTCCTTTGCTTGGGGCCTAAGCTTATCCAAAGGCCTTATCCAAGCCCCTTGGACGAAATCATTAGGGTTTCCCCTATAGATTTCATCCACCCCCTTCCAAGGAGGTTCTGGAGCCTTCCACTCAACTATTTGATAATTGCAAACTAGTCCCTACACTTTATAATTAATACAATTAACCCCAAAATTAATTCTAATTAATTTATGGCTAACTATTAATTAAACCTTATGCTTTCTAATTAATATATTAATCTTTTAACATATTAATAAATCATTTATATTAATTTATTAATCTTATAATAAATCAATATCTCTCATTTCATAATTTCCTTGTCCAGTTGCTAGGTTTGAGGGCAACCCAAAAGGACTGTGATGTTATCAATTCAAGTACATACCAATTATAGTTATGGGCTTAGACACCTAATCCAACAGTCTCCCATTTGGATAAGTCTGTAACTATAATTGCCAGTATGACTTCTAAATTTGACCAGCAAATTGTAGCTTCCAAAAGCTGCTGCTGAACTCTGACCTAGTCAGGTACGTGTCCTTAGATAAGTGAGCATATAATCCTTCGTTCTGCAAGATATCCCCAGACATAAAACATGGAATGTAATCAATCCCTTTGTCCAGAATCTCTGTTTCCCGATTTCTGATTTGTGGTGATGTAGGACTTCTAATTAAACACATCAATCTAGTCCTGGCTGGGCCCAGCACATAAGTCAACACCAAATCATCGAGGGGCCCACATATATCGTTTTTCCGGTTAGGGCAAAAGGAACGAATAAACGTTGACTCATATGCTTGTATCTTTTACTCATCAAATTATACATGACAATACGTTTTATAACACCAAGTTACTGATGCGTTTTCGTATCACCAATGTATAACCGACTTTGTAAATTACAACTCATATATCTTCGTTTCAAGATTATAAGATATTATCGTCTTAGTATTACTCGTGATGAATTCCATGAAGTGATACTCTGAGCCAGGGTTTATCCAATAGTCAAATCTCAATTTCTGAGTACTCATGAACATTGCAGCAATTCTATTGCCATGTCTATCCTTAGACAATCTGCAATCCAGTTCACAACAGTCTTAATTCACTACTTACTTACAAAAGTACGAGCGACTGTGGAGTTTGAATAATCATATTATTCGGGAAGTAAAAACATGCAAAATATGAAACACAATTATAAACAATTGACAAAAGGCAGTAAACAAACTCATAAATAATACTTTATTATTTAATCACCAAAAGTCAATTACATTTACTTTGTAACAAGTTTCTGAACTAGACTAATCTAACTACTAAAACTAATATCATCTTTCAGTCCTATGCTTCGAGAATGTTGAATATGCTTAGCCCTACTCAGACCCTTTGTGAGGGGGTCTGCTGGGTTATCTTCAGATGACACCCTCTTTACTACAAGATGGCCTTCTTCTACTCTATGCCTGATTAAATGGTACTTTCTGTCGATATTCCTGGTTTTACCATGATCTCTAGGTTCCTTAGTTAAGGCAACTGCTCCCTCATTATCGCAGAACAGTTCCATAGGCTCCTGGATGGTTGGAACAACTCCGAGATCTCCGATGAAGTTCCTCAACCAAGCTGCTTTTTTTGACGCTTCACTCGCTGCTATGTACTCTGATTCACAAGTAGAATTAGCCACCGTATCTTGCTTGGAACTTTTCCAAGTAACCGCTCCTCCATTCAGTAAAAATACCCAGCCAGACTGAGAACGGAAGTTATCTCTATCCGTTTGAAAACTGGCATCACTGTAACCGTCTACTCTCAAAGTATCATTGCCACCAAGCACAAGGACCCGGTCCTTTGTCCTTCGCAAATAGTTGAGTATATTCTTAATAGCTATCCAATGAGCTCTACCCGGGTTTCCCTGATAGTGACTGACCATGCTCAAAGAAAATGCAACATCAGGGCGAGTACATGTCATAGAGTACATGATCGATCCGACAGCGGAAGCATAAGGTACGCGACTCATGTCAGCTATTTCTTCATCTGTACTCGGACATTGAGTCTGTTAGAAATATATAACAATCTGATTACCACGAATAAAAGGCTCGGTTACCAGTTACTGGGTGACAGATATATATATTTAATGAGATTAGATGCGAAAAGATAAGAAGTGCGGAATAAATAAATACTGGAAAGCTATAAATGACTAAAAGCTATAAATGAAATAAATGACAATATTTAAATGACATAAAGCGTTAATAAAATATATAAATATATATATAGTAGGTGGTGTTAGAACGGGACTTGTGGAACGACTGTTTTGTCAAGTTGTTAGTCAAATAAATGACTAACAGGCTTAGGGTTGGACTGGATCTTAATAGACTGTGTTTCTATTTGTTCAAAGTTCAATCCGGTAAGTAACAATAAGTTCTTTTTATGTAACAATGAATTGTTTACAAAACGATACAAAATACACGGGTAATGTTTTTTTGTATGTGGGTATGAGTTTTTTTTAAGGTGATTTGATGAGGTTGAAGTGGGTATTTGGAGGGTGGTAGAAGGTGGAATAAGGTTGTAGTTTTGGTGGTATAAGGTAACAAAGAGGGTGATGTTGAAAGAGCTTTGGGTGGTTATGAATATAGATTTTCGTAGTAAATCTCTCTGGATAGCCAATTCTCTCTCGCGTCTCTCTAGGGTTTGCAGTGGTCAAAAAAATCGAGGAAAATTCCTGGATGTAGGTAAGGTCCTGAATAATTTGCGGTGAAAATCTCTCCCATATTATCTTGTTGAGTTGTGCTCGGTGAATTTTTTCTTAACTTGCAAATTCTGATGTCGAAAAACAGCAAGGTGATGATGGTTGTGGTGATTTGAAAGGTTTTTTGGAGGAGGTTTAAGGAGGGTACTTGGAGGGTGTTTGGAGAGTATTTTGAGGTTGTTTGGAGGTTGATATAAGGTGGTGATGGTGGTGAAAGTTTATGAAGATGATGATGTTTGATGGGTTGAAGATGAACACCTTGAGTTTGAATGAAGAAGATGAAGATGGTTGATAATGTTCTTCATTTTTGGTTGTTGTTGATCTTGATGTTCTTGGTTATTGTTGTTTGGTGATTGAGAGAGTTTTATGTTCCAGGGAATTTACAAAGAAAAATGAACACTCACACTATAACATATGAATCTCTCTTACTCTCTTCTATCTCTCTCTCTCTCTCTCTCATTATCACCTACACTATCACATGTGCATATATACTTGAAATGTCTTCAAGCACTTAGTCTTTTTTTATTGAAAAGAATGGCTGGTGTATGCAAGTTGTAGAAGAAAAAACGTGGGGTGGGGTGGCTTATCATTTCCCTCCCTTTTCCTTTTGACCTTTCCACCTAATATATGAATATATAATACATATACACATATATAATACATACATATATATATATATAATACATATATGTATATATATATATATATAATACATACATATATATATAATACATACATACATACATATATATATATATATATATATATATATATAATACATACATATATATATATATATAATACATATATATAATATATACATACATATATATAATACATATATATATAATACATATATATATATATATATATATATATATATATATAATACATATATATATATATATATATATATATATATATATATATATATATATATATATATATATATATATCGTTGAAACTGTTTAGTCATGCATATGTTTTTTCGTCATTCGCTGGTTTTTGTATTTTCCGTTTTGATCACGCATTCATGCAACCTGAAATAACTGATAATATTTGTTAGATAATACAAATACAGCTCGTCTTATTTCAGTGATGGTTACATACAATGTCACATACAAAGACATTTTTCAACAATTCCCCCCTATGTGATCATTGCTGAAATAAGACAGGTATGATATAATCACATTGACAGTTTAACTTTTGATGATTCGAGATAAAAGATTTGTCAATAGATAACATATACATAAAACCATAGTAATTGATTTGGAAGTTTTTGACTTGGTTTAACATATCTTATGTAAAAGATTTTCAGAAATTTGTTTCCGAATCAAAGTCTCGGGTTCGGTTATCAAAGGGTAGTCATATATGTATCTAAAGAAATTTCTTAAGATTTTATAGCATTATTTCTGACGACAAGTGGTCTAACAGGTCGATTCAGATGAACGCTCATAGGCATAGCTCACACTTCACTTGGGTGTTTGGTTGTTCTGGCAGCAGAACAAGTTAATGATCACTAAAAATGAGTGATATCTCTCTCTGACGACTCACACTCATATTGGAGGTGTTCAGCTATGCTTTTCCTGTAAAGTCACTTAGTCTCATTATTAGCTAATCAATCACATAAGACTGGTTTCGGCATTACTCAGCGGGTTTCTTCATTCATGCCATTAAAGTTCACTCTCTCTCCGTCGGGAAATACATGTAGAGGGGTTTAGCATTTTTCATAGTGCAGTTTGCAACTAAGATTCTTCAGTGATGAAGGCTACAGTATCCCGGGAAATCCATTGTTGTTGCAGCTTCTTCTTTGATAGTATCCTGTTTGTTGATCAATATCGATTTATTGTAAAAAGATAGTTTGTTTTAGCATTGAGAATTTGCTACATTTGAGACCTTTTTAAGAGTATTTGACTTGAGTGATTGAGATATCTTCTTTTGTGAAAAATGGTTAAAACAAATCGCGGGATTTTATGATTTTTGTTTTGAAATAACCATTTGGTTGAAAGTTTGTTTGAAAATACCAAATATAGAATATTTTTTTTTTGTTTGGTATATCTTTATTGAATCCATTTGTTTTCTTGTTGATTTGTCTTTGAGGATTAGATGTTGATAGATATTTGTTTCTCCTTTGGTTTTCTTGTAAGGATATGTCGTTGTTTGCTTGATGGATCATGGGATCGCAAGTCTTCATTTTTGGTTGGCTTTTATCTAGGTAGGGATAGGTGGCATAAAAGACAGTTTGTCTAGTATGTAAGAAATGAATGTATCGTCCCTGGTCATTTTGATATCTAAGCAAAAATGAGACCGTGACAAGGTATAATTGGGTATACCTTATAAGCAATAGTGACACACCTAAGCTCACAAGAAATGATTTCCACAATGATTTAGATCGACGAGGCACAAATTCTCACATGGGTTTTTGTTTTCATCTGAACCTCCTAACCTTATGTCCCTTGATTGTTTAAAATCGTCAATAATGAAATAAAATCGAAGGAAATAAAGTTATATACATTATGAAAAGTAGGATATTTGAACCTTCACTCCAATTGAGAATCAATATGACTTAAAATCTTCATCGAGCATAAGCATCTGAAAATTAAGTCAAGAGAAGATTAATCACAAGGTTCTATAAAAGCTTATTATGGCAAGTCTTTTATTAAATTTTTTTTTTTGAAGATTTGTTTTTCTGAATGTTTTTGGAAATATTGGTTATTTGAATGTTTTTGGTATTTTTGAAAGGAAAGCAATTTTCAATTGTTTTTGAATTTTCCTTTTGAATGAAAATAAACACACTTTTGTACAAACAAAAAGTAAAAGTTTAAGGATGGATGTTATCTGGATTTAACATTCCTAGACGGCCTAGGAAGTATTGAAACTTTGTTTCATCGAGAGCCTTAGTGTAGACATCGGCAATTTGATCTTCGGTGTTGATGAAGTGCAATTCGATATGACCCTTTTGAATGTTGTCTTTGATGAAATGATATCGAATGTCGATGTGCTTTGTCATGGAATGGTGAACGGGATTGTGAGAAATGGCAATTGCACTGGTTGAGTCACAAAATATGGGAATTTGTGAAATTTTGAAGCCATAGTCTCGCAGTTGAGTTTGCATCCATATGACTTGCGAACAACAGCTGGCGGCAGCGACGTATTCAGCTTCTGCTGTTGATGTGGATACACAAGTCTGTTTCTTTGAAGTCCAACTCACTAGTCTACCTCCTAGGAATTGACAGCTACCAGATGTACTCTTTCTATCTAACTTGCATCCTCCATAGTCTGAGTCGGTGAAAGCGTTCAGCTGAAAATCGGATTTAGCTGGATACCAAAGGCCAAGTTTGGGAGTGCCTTTTAGGTATTTGAAGATGCGTTTCACAGCAACTACATGGGATTCCATAGGATTTGCTTGGTATCTGGCACAGACACATGTAGAAAACATGATGTCAGGTCTGCTGGCAGTGAGGTATAAGAGTGATCCGATCATTCCACGATATCTTTTCTGATCAACAGGTTTGCCATTTAAGTCTGCATCGATTTTGTATCCAAAAGCCATTGGGGTTTTTGCGGTATTGGATTTGTCCATTGAAAAGCGAGTGAGTAGGTTTTTGACATAATTCTCTTGGTTGATGAAAATGCCATCAGTTGACTGTTTGATTTGAAGTCCGAGAAAAGTAGTCATCTCCCCAATCATGCTCATTTCAAATTTGCTCTTCATTAGATCTGCAAACTTAATACTCAAAGATTCATCAGTAGAACCGAAAATAATGTCATCAACATATATTTGTACGATTAAAAGATGTTTATTATAGATTTTACGAAAGTGGGTTTGATCGATTGAACCTCTTTTAAAACCTGATTCTTCGAGAAAGGTTGTCAATGTGGCATACCAGGCTCGGGGTGCTTGTTTCAAGCCATAGACAGCTTTCTGCAATTTGAAGCTGTGATCAGGAAATTTGGGATCTTCGAAACCTGGTGGTTGTTGGATGTATACATCGCGATCTAACTCTCCATGTAGGAATGCACATTTAACATCCATTTGGAATACTTTGAAGTTCTTATGTGCAGCATATGCAAGAAAGATGCGAATTGCTTCAATTCTGGCAACTGGAGCATATGTTTCATCGTAGTCGATTCCTTCTTGTTGTGAATATCCTTTGACTACGAGACGTGCCTTGTTTCGACAAACGATACCTTGATCGTCAGTTTTGTTTCTGAATACCCATCTTGAACCTATAACAGAAACATCGGGTGGGGTAGGGACAAGATTCCATACGTCATTTCTTTCAAATTCTTCTAGCTCTTCTTGCATAGCTTTTACCCAGTCTGGATCTTTGAGAGCAGAATGTATGGTTTTGGGTTCAGTCATGGATAAGAAGGCTCCAAATAAACAATCATTAGAAGTTGCGGCTCTAGTTTAGATGCCTGAGTTTGGATCTCCGATGATTTGGTCAGTTGGGTGGTTTCTGGTCCATTTTATTAAGCGATTCTCTTCCGCTATAATAATTGGAATTTCAGTATCCCATTGTTCTTCTCCGGGAGTTTCATCTTGGAATAGGTTTGAAGGTTTCCTCATAAATGATGCATCGGGATTGTTTTGGATATTTGGGGATGGGGTATTTAAAGGAGGATTTGGTGTTTGTTCCAATGAAGAAGTATGTGTAGGTGGTTCCCCCTCGAATTGATCTGCATCATTTTGGTTTGTTTGTGGAGTTCCTTCAGTGGTTGTTCCTGTAGAATCAATAGAAGTAGTTAGAAGTTCAGAATTGTAAGCGGTTTTGGGTTGTTCAAAAAGTAAATCAAGATCGATTTCAATATCTCTGTCAGGAGAAGGTGTTTGTTGAATTGGATTTTGAAAAATATTATCGATCATTTTTGAACCAAAATGTTCACGATCCAATTTCCTGACATAAAATTCATCGAAATGAACATCGGTACTTTCTTCAATTACTCTGGTACGTTTGTTCAGTACTCGATAAGCAGCTGAAGAAAATGAGTAACCAAGGAAAATTCCTTCGTCCGACCTTGATTCAAATTTTGAGAGGTGGTCTTTATTGTTCTTTATGAAGCATCGACAACCAAAAATATGGAAAAATTTGATGTTTGGTTTTCGGTTGTTAATGACTTCATATAGTGTTTTATGAAGATGTTTATGGATTAAGGAACGATTTTGAGTGTAGCAAGCTGTGGCTATTGCTTCTGCCCAGAAGTATTGTGGCAGATCAGCGAAGATAAGCATTGATCTTGCAGCTTCACATAGAGTTCTGTTCCTTCTTTCGACAACGCTGTTCTGTTGTGGAGTGTATGGGGCTGAGAAGTTATGTTCAATTCCTTTGTCTTTGAGAAATGAATCTAGAGTCTTGTTTTTGAACTCTAAACCATTATCACTTTGGATTCTTCGAACAGGTTGTTTGAGCTTCAGTTCGATTTGTTTGATGAAGTTGATCATCTCTTCAGGTGCTTCTGATTTTAGTCTTAAGAAAAAGACCCAAGTAAAGCGCGAGAAACCATCAACGACAACAAGAATATACTTCTTCCCTTGTATGGTTTGGGTTTTGGCAGGGCCACAAAGGTCTATGTGCAGCAATTCTAGTGGTTCGGATAGACTAGATTCTGAGATGCTTTTGTGAGTGGATTTGGAAAGTTTTCCCTTTTCACATGCAGCACACAGAGTTTCATTATCAAGCTTCAGAAGTGGCAGTCCTCTAACAAGATCATCGCCGATCAGTTTGTTGATGTACCCAAAGTTTAGATGGGAAAGGCGGCGGTGCCATAACCAACTGATATCTGCTGGGGCTTTTGATAGCAGACATATATCGGGTTTACCATAGATAAGATCCATGTCAAGTGGATGCATATTTCCGGCACGGTAAGAATCAACAATGATTTCTTTGGTTTTGGCGTCCATGATCAAGCTTCTTTGTTTCGTGAATAGGACTTCAAGATTGTTATCACACAGTTGAGAAACACTGATGAGGTTGTGTTTCAGGTCATCGACATAGGCAACTTTCTTTATAGTGAAGTTACCATTTGTTATGTTTCCATAACCCTTGATTTTTGCCGTCATGTTGTTGCCGAAGGTAACGTCTTGATTGGTTTGGGTGGGTTTGAAGTCACGAAGGTAGTTTCGGTTTCCTGTCATATGCTTGGAGCAGCCACTATCAATATACCATGTATCATCCTTGGGTTCTCCAGCATTAGATACCTGCAATTTAGACAGAAGATTTAGATACCCAAATCTGAATGGGTCCTAGTTTGTTAGTTGTTTTTATTTTGGGTTTTTTGTTTACCGAACTTCTTGTAGCATTTGACTTCATATTGCTATAAGAGTTTGGTTTATATGGATGGAATGGTTGAGGTTTGATTTTATTTATCAAGTTTTCCTAAAATGTGATTTGTTTTTGAAAACCTGTGGGTTTATAAAATCTGTGATTTGGTGAACGATATCCTAGATGTGAAGATTTGTTTGAAAAGTTCTCTTCATATCTGGGATGTGATTGGCGGTTATGAAAAGCTTTTTGAAGATGATGGTTTGGAACTTTCTGATTTGGTCGTTTTTTAAAGTTCCTTGAATGGTTAAAGGTGATCTCTTGAAAGTGGTTTTCAAAAGGTTTTTGAAAAGGTTTTGGTTTTTGTTTGGAAACCTGTTTTTGAGGTATGAGGTAAGGTTGAACTGGTTTCTTTGGTTTGTTTTCAAAAACTTTTGGTTTGTTAAGTGGGGTTTTGGTGGTTTCATTGGTATGTTTGATTTGATGAGTTGAAGAACTAGCAGAGTCTGTTTCAGATTTTACAACTCTTTTTATAGACTTTTTGGAAACAGTGAAAGCAGTATCATCTGGGCTACAGTTGATAATTGTTTCGTCATCTGAATCTTCCTTATTAACAGATGTGAAAAGATTTGGTAGAGTGGATTCAGAGTTTTCACAATTTGTCATGTTTTCCTGTTTAGCTAGTTCAATTTCAAAGGATTCTCTTCCAATTCCTGGTCTGTAATTCGTATCAATTTTGCCAGTTCCTAAGGTGTTTGCTTTGGTGAAAACATCATCACTTAGTTTTCTAGCAACTTTGATAGAATCCATATTCCACATCAATCTTTTGTTTTCAGATTCAAGAAAATTGATTTGTTTTAAAGAATCAGTCAGTTTTTCATTTAAAGTTTTGTATTTTTCAGTTGATTCTTGAAAGTTTTGTTTCAACTGAAGGATTTCCTTTTCTAAAACATCTTTTGTTTCAGAAGAAATGACTGACTGACTTATTAGTTCCAAATCCTTTTTCTGAATTAGGGTTTGATTTAATTGTTCCAAGACGTGATTATAATCTTCTGATTTTCTTTCAACGTCTCTTTCCAATTTGTTCTTTATCCTTGTTGATTCTCCAAATTTGAGTTGCAAGGTTTGTAACTCAGATTTGCAGATATCGGAATTGATCATTGTGTCATGATATTTTTTGAGATCAGCTTCTAGACTTTTCTCAATCTTGGTTATATGGGACTCAAAAATTGATTTCGAAAGACCAAGTTCAGAGATCATAGACCATACCTGTTCTATGACGTTTGGAGCTCTTGAAGGTCTATCAACACCAACTACGAAACAGAAGTTTGATTGTGTTGGTTCATTGTCAGCTTCGTCTTCAGAAGTTGGCCAGTATTCCACGTTTGGTTCATGGATTGCCATCAATGCTCTTTGCTTATCTTGATTTTCCTGTTTCTTTAATTCATCGGCTTTTTGAGCGTAGTATGCTGAGTCTTTGACTTTGGTTTTGTTTTTGGCTCGACATTCTCTGGCATAGTGATTAGTTCCTTTGCAGTTGTGACAAATGATCACTTCTTCATCACTGTCATCCTTTTGACTTTTAATCGGAAGTCTTTCAGGAGCTTGAGTTTGGATTTGTTGGGAAGATTGGGAAGGGTTCTGTTGGAATCCAAAATTTTGGTTGTTTTGAAAGCCATTGTTTTGATTAGTGTAACCTTGATTTTGGAATCCTCTGTTTTGGTTTTGAAAACTGTTGTTTTGGTTATTGTTATGATGACTTGAGTTGGGATTGTTTTGAAATCCCTGGTTTTGAAAACCTTGGTTTGAATTGTTTTGGAAGGAAGGTCTTTGAAAATTTTGTCCAAAAGAAGGTCTTGGTTGAAAACCTGAGTTGTTTTGAACAGGTTGAGGTCTTGGTTGAAATCCAGAATTATTTTGTCCAAATGATGGTCGGTTTTGAAAATTTGGTTTAAAATTCGATTGACCGTGATTTGGAATAAATCTCTGGAGGTTTGTGTTTGCTACCAAAGCACACAGTTGTTGGTAGTCTGCTTCATCATTTAAATCAGAATGATCAAAACAATTGTTCAAAAAGGGTTGGTTTTGAAAAGATGTCTGATTAAAATGATTGAATTTTTGTTCATTAAAAGGTGTTTGGTTTTGAGAAGATGTGGAAACGAGAGCAAGTGGTCCTCCAAAAGCTGTAGTGGTTGGTGGGTCAATCGAGGATTCATACGATTGAAGTTCTCCATACAAATTGTATAAAGTTTCAGTATGAATGGCTGGATTTCCCTGAATGATGAGTTTAACCATCTTCCAGCTTTCGTAAAGATTGTTTAGAAACTTGAGATTTATCTCGTGTTGTGTCTTTTTGATGCCCAAATTGTTCATTTTTACCATGATAAAATTGAACCTATCATGAGCATCATGGATGGTTTCTGATGAAAGCATCTTGAAATTATCGAATTCACTTAAAACAGATGTTCTTTTGTTTCCAATAATTCTTTGATTTCCACAAAAACGATTTTTTAAATTTTCCCAGATTTGATTTGCAGTCAACAGTATTATGTCATCCATTTGACTTAGAATACTGTGGGGAATTCCAGACACAAGTTCCTTTTTGGCTTGGAGTTGCAGCCTTTTTTCGGTTTCAGCAAGAGTGGCTTGATTTGTAGCAAGAGTAGCCATATTTTCTGGAGTAACATATGTTCCTTCTACACAATTCCAGACATCTTCACTTATGGTGTTAAGATGAAGATTCATACGGCCAACCCACGAATTATACTCTTCAGGAATAAGTATGGGTGCCCGTGAACCAGATCCCAAGCTGTTAGCAATAGAAACAGAGTTCATGTTGGAATAATTAGCAGAAGACATAATAAAATTTTTGTTTTTGAAAGGATTTTGAACAATTGATATTAAAATGAAATTTTTAAAGAAAATCTTATGGAAGGTTTATAAACGCTAACCAAAAGTTTTCGACAAAAATTTCAAAGTAAATCACACAAGCTCTGAATTTTTTTGTTTAAGATTTTTTTTTTTAAAATTTTTTTTTAATTTTTTTAATAATTTTTTTTTAAGGATTTTGAACAAGTGATATTAAAATGAAATTTTTAAAGAAAAGCTTATGGAAGGTTTATAAACGCTAACCAAAAGTTTTCGACAAAAATTTTAAGGTAAATCACACAAGCTCTGATACCAATTGTTAGAAATATATAACAATCTGATTACCACGAATAAAAGGCTCGGTTACCAGTTACTGGGTGACAGATATATATATATTTAATGAGATTAGATGCGGAAAGATAAGAAGTGCGGAATAAATAAATACTGGAAAGCTATAAATGACTGAAAGCTATAAATGAAATAAATGACAGTATTTAAATGACATAAAGCGTTAATAAAATATATAAATATATATATAGTAGGTGGTGTTAGAACGGGACTTGTGGAACGACTGTTTTGTCAAGTTGTTAGTCAAATAAATGACTAAGAGGCTTAGGGTTGGACTGGATCTTAATAGACTGTGTTTCTATTTGTTCAAAGTTCAATCCGGTAAGTAACAATAAGTTCTTTTTATGTAACAATGAATTGTTTACAAAACGATACAAAATACACGGGTAATGTTTTTTGTATGTGGGTATGGGTTTTTTTTAAGGTGATTTGATGAGGTTGAAGTGGGTATTTGGAGGGTGGTAGAAGGTGGAATAAGGTTGTAGTTTTGGTGGTATAAGGTAACAAAGAGGGTGATGTTGAAAGAGCTTTGGGTGGTTATGAATATAGATTTTCGTAGTAAATCTCTCTGGATAGCCAATTCTCTCTCGCGTCTCTCTGGGGTTTTCAGTGGTTAAAAAAATCGAGGAAAATTCCTGGATGTAGGTAAGGTCCTGAATAATTTGCGGTGCAAATCTCTCCCGTATTATCTTGTTGAGTTGTGCTCGGTGAATTTTTTCTTAACTTGCAAATTCTGATGTCGAAAAACAGCAAGGTGATGATGGTTGTGGTGATTTGAAAGGTTTTTTGGAGGAGGTTTAAGGAGGGTACTTGGAGGGTGTTTGGAGAGTATTTTGAGGTTGTTTGGAGGTTGATATAAGGTGGTGATGGTGGTGAAAGTTTATGAAGATGATGATGTTTGATGGGTTGAAGATAAACACCTTGAGTTTGAATGAAGAAGATGAAGATGGTTGATAATGTTCTTCATTTTTGGTTGTTGTTGATCTTGATGTTCTTGGTTATTGTTGTTTGGTGATTGAGAGAGTTTTATGTTCCAGGGAATTTACAAAGAAAAATGAACACTCACACTATAACATATGAATCTCTCTTACTCTCTTCTATCTCTCTCTCTCTCTCTCTCTCATTATCACCTACACTATCACATGTGCATATATACTTGAAATGTCTTCAAGCACTTAGTCTTTTTTTATTGAAAAGAATGGCTGGTGTATGCAAGTTGTAGAAGAAAAAACGTGGGGTGGGGTGGCTTATCATTTCCCTCCCTTTTCCTTTTGGCCTTTCCACCTAATATATGAATATATAATACATATACACATATATAATACATATATATATATATATATATATATATATATATATATATATATATATATATATAAAATACATATATATATATATATATATATATATATATATATATATAATACATACATATATATATAATACATGGGAGTTAAAAACTCATGGGTCATGGAAATGAAGAGTCATGACACATTAGGGTTTACATGGTGTAACCCTAGATGTGTCAACACTATATAAGAAACCCATTCTCCACCAAAATTGGCTACACATAAGAAACAAGAGGGCTAGAGCCGATTTTGCAAGTGTAAGATTCTCTCAAAGTTTACTCCTTTGCATTTGGTGTTGTGTGAAGCATTTGAGGCATCACACTTGGGGTGCTAGGCTCACAAGGTTTCAAGGATCATAATCAACAACAAGGTAAGTTATTCTATCTTTCATTCAAGTTAAAAATGTTCCCCATGTATGCTAGATAGGAATATAACCTTGGAATTCAACTTTGCATGATTATTAGACAAACATAGATCCAAGGTTATTAGGGTTGCATGTACACTCAGGAAGTGTTAGAATGCTCAAAACCCATCAGTGGTATCAGAGCCTAGGTTTGTTTGTTGTTTTTTTTTTGTGTGCAAATAGCTTGAAAAAAAATCGTTAAATTACAAGTTTTTTTTTAAGTGTAATTTTTGATTCTTGAAAGTGTTCATATTCATGTTCTTGAACTTATGAAGATTAGATGATCATAGGAATTGTTTGTAACCTTCATGGTAGTTTAATTCATGATCATAATGTGTTTTAATGGAGTCCATAACTTGTCCTCAAGTTATGGAAAACCAAAAGTTTCACTTTTATTAAAGCCATTAAAAGAACACAAGAGTTATAAAAATGAAGAGTCTTCATTTTTATTACTCAATTAATTCATAAGTTATAAGAAATGAAAAGTTTTGGAAGTTTACAAAACTTGCCCTCAAGTTTTGGAACATGTAAAGTCTTGATTAAAACTTTATTTCCAACCCCTAGAATTTTAAAAGTTAAAATTCAACCCTTATACTTTATAATATTATAAGTTTAATAATATTTATATATGTATAAGATCAAGTCGTCTTACCGCTAGTACGCCTCATTCACGAAGCCGGTCTATAAGGGGGTATAAGGTTGTTGCCTATAAAATGGCAACTTAATGGGTGTCCACTCTCACCCACTGCTTCCTTGATCGGTGGAGGGTCGTTAGCCGAACGGGTAAGACAAGGACTTATAAATTCTCATTAAAAGTATGATGAATATTATAAAGTAACTAAATGCTTTTATTAAATTCCCAATCTTAGTTACTTTAGGAAAATGTGAATAAGGTGCTAATCCATGAAATTACACTTTACACTTTGTTTAAGTCGTTGGTGGAGCGTGTGTGGTTAACCGGCACACTAACTTGGACTTAACAAGGTAGGTAAAGGGTGACTTAAGGTTTACCATAGCATCGGTGGAGCGTGTGTGGTTTACCGGCACATCGATTGAGTGATAAACCTTGAGGGTACCAAGTGATTTGCATGGTTATTTCACACCTCGTTTTGTGATCCTCGGTATCCCAGTCACAAAACTTGGAGGGCACACTCGAGATTGAAACATGCCTTTGAAAAGTTCATTGAATCTCAAAAGAATCTAGGAATTTCTATGAACCAATTAAAAACCTAATAATTATATTTCATTTTTCATGGTGGAAATTGGTGAATCGTCATTCACCTACCTTTCAAATATGTTATAGCTTGGATTACGGCATACCTCTTCTAAGTTATAATATATTGTGATTGGATCCTAGCCTTAATATTACATTTGGGTGTTTTATTAAGGACTCTCTTAATATCTAAACTAATCTTGTTCTCTTCTTTCAAGATGTCTTCAAACAATGCTGCTTCTGGCTCTAATCCTAATGGCTCCTTTACCCTTATGAACTTGTGTGGGAAAGTCACTTTTGATGGATCCAACTTCAATGAATGGATCAGAAACATCAGGATGATTACCCGATACGAGGACAAAGAATATGTCCTTGACAAGGAGCTTAAGGAGATTGATGAGACCACTGCAACTCCCCAGGAGATCGCTGACTTCCAGGCACATGAAAGGGATGCTACAAAAGTGGCATGCATCATGTTGGCCACCATGACAGCGAAACTCCAAAAGTCCTATGAGGACTTCTACCCTTTTGAAATGCACCAAGATATGATGGAAAGATACCATCAAAGTGCACGACAAGAGAGGTATGAAATCATATGCTCTATCATAACAACCATGATGAAGGACGGGGAATCCGTCACAAGCCACATGCAGAAAATGCAAAGGTATGTGGATCGGTTGCTGAAGCTTAATGTGAACTTCCCTGAGGAGCTTGCAATAGATATCATTTTGCACTCCTTACCATCGTGCCATGATCAATTCCGCATGACATATCACATGAATTAGGAAGAGGTCACACTCAGCAAACTTCAGGGACTCCTCAAGACCGCAGAAACAGGTCTTAAGGGTAAGTCGGTTGTTAACACTCCTACTCCAAACTCCGCCCCGGTTTTAGCAATCGGGAAAGGTATAGGGAAGAAGAGAAAGAGCTCTTCGAAGGGTACCAAGGCTAGGACCCTTGATGGCTCTTCTTCAAGTGGAACCAAGAAAGGTTTTGTCACTCCTTCTTCTGACCCTAAAGAGGCTGAATGCTTCTATTGCCATGAAAAGTCACATTGGAAGCGGAATTGCCCAAAGTACCAGCAAGATGTGAAGGATGGGAAAGTTAAACCCAACCATGCAGGTATTTACACTATCTTATCTAATAACTCACCCCATTCTAACTCTTGGGTCCTTGATACCGGTTGTGGTATTCATATCTGTTCTGATTTGCAGGGACTAAGAAGAAGTGAGAATGTGGAGCATGGAAGAATAAACTTAATCATGGGGAATAGGTAAGCTTTACCTGTCACCAAGATTGGAGTTTATACTTTATCGCTAAGTAGTGGGTTTAGTTTAGATTTGAATAAATGTTGTTATTCGCCAGAAATGGCAAGAAATATTATTTCCTTTCATGCATTGTATAAACAAGGTTTCACCTTTTCATTTGATAATGAAGTTGGTTCGATTAATGCTTTCTTTAATAATGTTCTTTATTTTAAAGCATTACCTTGTGATGGTGTGTATGAAACTGTATCTGTGGTTGATAACTTAGGAAATAATGTATTGTGTATTGATTCTGTTAATGATAATAACTTGGATAAAGCATCATTATGGCATTGTCGTCTTGGACATATAAGCAAGAAACGCATAGGCCAACTCCAAAAGGATGGAGTATTGGAGTCATTTGACCAAAAGTCAGATGATAGTTGCGAATCATGCTTACTTGGAAAAATGACAAAGTCACCCTTCACAGGTTCTTGTGAGAGGGGTGAAGGTTTGTTGGATCTTATACACACGGATGTGTGTGGGCCCTTCAAACATGCCACAAGGGATGCTAATCGTTATTATTTGACTTTTACTAATGATTACAGTAGATATGGATATGTCTACTTAATCAAGCATAAGTCAGAGACTTTTGAGAGGTTTAAAGAGTTTAAACAGGAAGTCGAGAATCAATTGGGAAGGAACATTAAGATGCATCGATCCGATCGACGTGGTGAGTATCTTAGTTCAGAGTTCCTCGACTATCTTAGGGAATGTGGGATTGTCTCACAATTGACACCTCCCAGGACAACGCAGTTGAATGGTGTAGCTGAGAGGCGTAATCGAACCTTGTTGGATATGGTTCATTCCATGATGAGTCGAGCTTCGCTACCAATCTCATTTTGGGGGTATGCCTTAGAGACTGCCGCCCATATCCTTAATCTAGTTCCCACAAAGAAAGTTGCCAAAACTCGTCATGAGATGTGGACTGGTAAAGTACCCAAACTAGACCACATTAAGATTTGGGGTTGCGAGGCTTTCGTGAGACGCGAGACTCATGATAAGCTCGAACCTCGAAGTGAGAGGTGTATTTTCATCGGCTACCCACAGAAATCCTTTGGTTACCTCTTCTACAGACCTAGTGAGAATGTGGTCTTTGTAGCTAGGAGGGCTTTTTTTCGAGAGAGAGAGTTCATAAGCCAAGGAGACAGTGGGAGGCAAGTTGACCTTGAAGAAATTCAAGAGTCAAGTGGTGAAGGAACTTCAAACCCTAGCAAATGGATGTCAAAACCGCTTTCCTTAATGGAAAGTTGGCTGAGGATGTTTACATGAGTCAGCCAGAGGGTTTTGTCAACACAGAGTACCCTAATAGAGTGTGTAAGCTTGAGAAATCCATTTATGGGTTAAAGCAAGCACCTCGCAGATGGAATCTTTGCTTTAATGAGAAAGTCAAGGAATTTGGCTTTTCTAGGAGTGAAGATGAATCTTGTGACTATGTCAAGGCTAGTGGGAGTATAGTTAGCTTTTTGGTATTGTATGTGGATGACATACTACTCATAGGAAATGACATCCCAACTCTGCAGGAAGTTAAGTCCTAGCTTGGGAAGTGTTTCTCTATCAAGGACCTAGGAGAAGCTGCCTATATTCTAGGGATAAGGATCTTGAGAGACCGGAGTAAAAGACTAATTGGACTTAGTCAGAGTACCTACTTGGATAAGGTGCTGAAGAGATTCGGCATGCAGGACTCCAAGAAAGGAGAGTTACCCATCCAGAGTAACGCCAGATTGAGTAAGACACAAAGCCCTAGTACTGAGGCTGAGATAGCAGAAATGAGTCGAATACCTTATGCTTCGGCTGTAGGATCGATCATGTATGCTATGACGTGTACTCGACCTGATGTAGCCTTTTCTTTGAGCATGGTTAGCAGGTATTAGGGGAACCATGGCAAGGCACACTGGACTGCGGTAAAGAATATCCTCAAGTACCTACGGAGGACTAAGGACTGAGTCCTTACCCTCGGTGGGAGTGAAGACTTGAGAGTTGTAGGGTATAGTGATGCTAGCTTTCAGACTGATAGGGATAATTTCCGCTCTCAGTCAGGCTGGGTCTTTACCTTAAATGGAGGAGCAATTTCTTGGAAGAATTCCAAGCAAGAGACAGTGGCTGATTCAACTTGCGAATCAGAGTATATAGCAGCTAGCGAGGCAGCAAAGGAGGCGATATGGATGAAGAACTTCATTGGAGACCTTGGACTTGTACCAGCTATTAAAGAGCCAATGGAAATTTTCTGTGATAGTGAAAGTGCAGTTGCCTTAGCCAAGGAACCAAGGGATCACGGGAGATCCAGACACATCGACAGAAAATACCATTTCATCAGACATCGAATAGAAGGACTCCTCGTGGCAAAGAGGGTATCATCGGATGAGAATCCAGCAGATCCCCTCACGAAGGGACTGACTCGGGTTAAGCATCTCCAGCATGCTCGGAGCATAGGGCTGAAGGATGATATTAGATTTAGTAGTTAGATAACCTTGAAATTTGTAAAGTGTAATTGACATTAGATGATGAATAAAAGGTGTTTTATTTATGAGTAAAGTGTTGCTATCTCTTGTCGATCGTTTACTATATTTCTTTTGCATGTTTTGACTTCCAGAATAATTATGTTTGGTATATCATATTATTCAAATCTCCACAGTCGGTCATATGTCGGAAGTAGGTATGAATCAAGACTGTCATGATTGGTTGCAGAGGTCTAAGTTGTTGGACATGGCTACAACACTCATGAGTGCTCATAAGTTCTGAGCATTGGACTCAACCCACGCTCACTGGAATCACTTCATGGAATTTATCTCGAGTGATCGTGAGACGGTAATATCATATAAGTCTTCAAACCTAGAGATATGATTTGTTACTTATGAGTTGGTTATGCATTGATTGTACGTTAACGCATTGGTAACTCGATGTTATAAAACGTGCTTTTGTGTATAATTCAATGAGTGGTAGAACAAACATATGAGTCGAAGTTTATCTGTTCCTTCTTGGATTAGAAGCTGATATCTGGGCCCCTCGATGATTTTGTTTTGACCTATGTACCGGGCCCGGTCAGAACTAAGTTGATGTGTTCAATTAAGTTCTTTGTCAAACAAATCGGAAATCGAGAAACAAACTGCTGGATAATAAGTAAGACATTGTTCCATGTATTTGTCCGGCTGATATCTAGAACAGAGGATTATATGATCACTTATCTTAAATGGCGTATCATCATCTTCTCAGTTCCGAGAGACCTTGAAAGAGCTACGATTGCCGATCGGTTCCTGAAGTATTGCAGTTATAGTTATTAGACTTATCCAAGTGGGAGACTGTTGGATAAGGTGTCTAAGTCCATAACTATTTCTGGTATGTACTTGACCCGACCCGGCATGGTCCATTTGGGTTGCATGGCACCATGCAATTGGATAAACTAAAATGAGAGAAATAACACTTATGGTTTATTAATATATTATAAGTTCTAATATATTAATAATATTATTTAATTAGTTTGATCAAGAATTAATTTAGAATTAATTAAGTGATCAAAAGATAACTAATTAAATATATGGGTAGATTATGTAAATCTTCCATATCTTATATAGTGGGCTAAGAGGCTCCATGGATTATCAAGTTGGGTTCCACCCATAGGATGCTCCATGGGAGTTACAAACTCATGGGTCATGGAAATGAAGAGTCATGACACATTAGGGTTTACATGGTGTAACCCTAGATGTGTCAACACTATATAAGAAACCCATTCTCCACCAAAATTGGCTACACATAAGAAACAAGAGGGCTAGAGCCGACTTTGCAAGTGTAAGATTCTCTCAAAGTTTACTCCTTTGCATTTGGTGTTGTGTGAAGCATTTGAGGCATCACACTTGGGGTGCTAGGCTCACAAGGTTTCAAGGATCATAATCAACAACAAGGTAAGTTATTCTATCTTTCATTCAAGTGAAAAATGTTCCCTATGTATGCTAGATAGGAATATAACCTAGGAATTCAACTTTGCATGATTATTAGACAAACATAGATCCAAGGTTATTAGGGTTGCATGTACACTTAGGAAGTGTTAGAATGCTCAAAACCCATCAACAAGATCGGATGATGCCAAAACGGTTATCGAGTTTTTGAAATCTAATTTCTTTGTGAGATTTGGTGCAACAAGATGATGGCGACTTTATTAAAAAAGTCCAATATGACTCATCGTGTCTCTACGGCCTATCACCCCCCAAATGACCGTTCAAGCGGAGGTTTCAAATTGGTAAGTCAAGTCCATCCTTGAGAAAATAGTGAACCCAACAAGGAAGGATGGAGTTTAAGGCTTGATGATATGGGCCTACCGAACCGCTTACAAGACCCCGATAGTCATGTCTCCATTTAGATTGGTTTTTGGAAAGCCATGTCATCTTCCCGTGGAACTATAACACCATGCATTTTGGGCGTTCAAGCAATGCAACTTCAACATTGATGAAGTGGGAAGACATAGGAATCTTCAACTTCAAGAGTTAGAAGAATTAAGGAATGATTCGTATGAAACTAAATAAATTACAAAGAGAAAAATAAGCTTTTGCATGACAAGTCCATCACTCGGAAGCATTTTGAACCGGGGCATAGGGTCTTACTTTAACACTCACAATTGAAGTTATTTTCGGGCAAGTTATGATCAAGATGGATTGGGTCTTTTGTTGTAATCAAAACTTTTGACCAAGGAGCGGTGGAGATACAAAGTGAAGAAATGGGACAAATTTACAAGGTCAGTGAGCACCGTTTGAAACCATTCTATGAAGGTTTCAATGCAAATTCCCTTGAAATCATCCATTTGGATGTCCCGAGGTGTTAAATCAAGCTAGGAGGACGTCTCACCAAAGGCATTAAAGAAATCATTTTTGGAAAGCATTGTGCTTTCGTGATTTGAAATTCGAATAAAGAAGTTTGAAGATGTTTTTAGAATCGTCATGGAGTTCTTTTTGAAGAATTCAAGTTTCCCTAAGTGATTGAGACCCTCCCATGCAAGAAAGTATGAAAAATAGATGAAAATGGAGCAAAAACGAGATCCAGAGGTTGGAATCTGCGCGACCCGCACAGGTGTGCGCGGCTGCCATGCATGGTCAAGGTCGATCAAAGAAACAAAATAAGTTGGACACCCTCTTCACCCTGAATATGTTGCGCGACCGGTGCGAGGTCTTGCGCAACCCGTGAAACTCGTTGGACAAATTGACGATTTTTGTTGACTTGCTTTGACCTTCGTTGACCAAGGGCTTTAACGAGTTGACTTTTTGACTTTTTTTGACCAACACTTGACTTAGGTTGATGGAAAGATTAAATGAGTTATCCCATCGTTCTTCTTCATTCATCATTCGTGTTCTTTCCTTCCCCCATTTATTCTCTCAAGAACTCAAGCTTCCAAACACCCACTTCACCGGAAAAATCCATTTTCCCATTGAACCGCCGGTCGGACTGTTGGATTAGTGTCTAAGTCCATAACTATAATTGGTATGTACTTGACCCGATCGGCATGGTCCATTTGGGTTGCATGGCATCGGAACATCTGGATAGACCGTTTTATGAGAAGAGGACATTTGTGACATATTAATATATTATAAGTTCTAATATATTAATATGAAATCATGTTATTTAATTAGTATTGATCAAGAATTAATCTGGACTTAATTTAGTGATCAAAAAGAGACTAATTAAATATATGGGGATTGATTGTGTAAATCATTCATTCTTATATATGTGGGCTTATGATCCATGATTCCTTATGTTGGTTTTAACCCATGTGGTGATCCATGGATACTCCATGGAGGTTAAAAACCATGGAGCATAAGGGATGGGTAAAGTCATGAGTTACATGGTGTAACCCTAATGTGCACACTATATAAGGAACCCTTTAGCTCAAGAAATTGGCACTAGTGATATATAGAGGAGGGCTAGCCGATTTGAGCATGAGTGTCTTCTTTTCATGGTTATTCCAAGTGTTGATGATGTTATGTGAACCATTTGAGGTGTCACACTTGGGGCACTAGGCTCTTAAGCATCAAGGAATCAAGCTACATAAAAATGTATGTCTTCTAACTTGTTTTATTACCCAAGTATCAAAGATTGTATGCTAGATAGGGTAATACCTTGGAATATTCATATTTGCATGTATAATAGAGAAAACATAGATCCAAGGTATTTAGGGTTGCATGTACACTTAGGAGTGTTAGAATGCTCAAAACCCTTCAGTGGTATCAGAGCCTAGGCTTGTTTTCTTGTTATACTTTCAAAATTTGGTTGAAAATCGAAGTTTTTTGCTGTCTGGGCAGCTGACTCGGCGAGTACATCAGGAGACTCGACGAGTCCATGACTTAAAAGTGTTCAAAACGATCCAACTCGTCAAGTTGGTTCATGCACTCGAAGAGTTGGACCCCCTAATAGCATACGTTCGAGTTTTTTTTGGCTAGAAATGGTCTAGGAACATTACCATAAACTGTTTTTGAACCTATAAACCTGATTTTGATGTGGTAATGTTCATTCTAATCCAATTTCAAAGATAATTGTCAATAGATTCATGTTTTGTATTAGTTTAATGGTTAGTCTAATTACATGAAAAAGTTTGATTTAATTATCTTGTTCTTATGAGTTGCTTAGATTAATAGGAATGTTATGTGAAATTGTTGTTTTCAATCCAAATTAATCTAAGAGTTGATTCTAAAATGTGTTTTTGTAACTTGTCCTCAAGTTAGATGAAAAGTCACATTTAAGATTCATAAAACTCATAAATATTTCCATAGGTTATGAATAAAGAAAAGTCACATTCTTTAATGGTTTAAAGTCTTCCATAACTTGTCCTCAAGTTATGGAACTTGAAGAGTTTTTTGAATTAAAACTACTTTAAACACATAAGTTATGGAATTGAAAAGTTTTTGAATAGTTCAAAACTTGCTCTCAAGTTTTGGAATTTGAAAAGTTTTCTTTCATGAATACTTTAATTCCAAATTAAGCCCTTAGGATTTTAAAAGTTAAAAGTTAATAATATATATATATATATATATATATATATATATATATATATATATATATATATATGTATAAGAGCAAGTCAGTCTTACCGTTAGTAGGCCTCATTCACGAAGCCGGTCTATAAGGGGGGTATAAGGTTACTGCCTATAAAATGGAAGTTTAATGGGTGTCCACTCTCACCCACCGCTTCCTTGACTGGTGGGGGGTCGTTAGCCTAACGGGTAGGACAAGGACTATAATTCTCCCTTCATTAAAAGTATTAATGATAAATACTAAGTAACTAAACACTTATAAATTCCCAATGTTAGTTACTTAGGAAAATGTGAATAAGGTGCTAACCTATGAAATTACACTTTGCACTTTGCTTAAGTCGGTTAGTGGAGCGCATGTGGTTAACCGGCACACTAGGTTGATTTAATAAGGTAGGCAAAGGGTTTCTTAAAGTTTATCATAGGCCGGTGGAGCGTGTGTGGTTAACCGGCACATTGGTTGGGTGATAAACATTTAAGAGTACCAAGTAATTTGCATGGTTACTTCACACCTTGTTTTGTGATCCTCGACATCCCAGTCACAAAACCTGAAGGGCACACTCGAGATTGAAACATGCCATTGAAAAGTTCAATGAATCTCAAAAGATCTAGGAGTTTCAAGTCCAATTAAAACCTAATAAATTATTTCGTTTTCATGGTGGAAATTGGTGAATCGTCATTCACCTACCTTCAAATGTTCTATAGCTTGGATTACGGCATCCCTCTTCCAAGTTATAAAATATTGTGTTGGGTCCTAGCCTTAATATTTCATATTGGGTGTTATATTAAGGACCTTGAATCAACTTTCTTGAATATCTCCCAAAAGATGTCTAGTTCAGACATCTGTGATCTTCCCAAATCTCTTGGAACTTTACTTCCTCCACCTCTTCCAATTATTCTCCCTAACCCACAAGTTCAAGGTCACTCAAACCCTATTGGAAAGCAAGGTCTATGTGTGCTCACATCTTGGAGATGAAGTCACACATAGACAAGCTGAGAGAGTTGGGTGTCAAAGTCTTAAGAAAGTTGGATGCTCAATCACTTTCTAAGTCACATAGTAAGTTCCTTATGGACTACTACGTAAAGGACTATGACATGACCCTTAATGATCTTATCTATTTGCTTTGTGCTGCTTAATCAGCAATGATTTGGAGCACTGGCAGAGCAAATCTGATTAGTAGATCAACTTCCCAAACCTTCAATGGACATTGACAATGGTAACATTGGATACCCAGTAAAAGCTTTCTCTTCCCAATGGAAAGGGATCGGCCATAGTCAACTCGGTTGACCAAATGGTAAAGAGAATGGCTAAGTCTGAGAGAGTCCTACCAAAGGGTCCATATGTGTCTATTGCCAAAGAAAGGGGCATTGATTGCGAAGCTGCCTATTTATCTGAAAGATCATAAGGTTGATCAAGTCAATAAGTTTGACCCAACTTCAGGTAAAGTCCACTATCTAACTCTGTTAAGTTTCTATTCTGAGATTCTTGTTACATGATGTGACTGGGTCACATGTTGATGTTTTAAGAATCAAAGTAAAATTAAGAAACTTAAAAGGAAGTGTATGCTGATTCTGATCACAAAGATGGATCTCGATTGCATGGTTTAGTGATCAGAATTTTGAGCTGTTACTTAGGAGTTATGATATACTGCTAAGGAATAGATAACAACAAGTCTTTCATATGCTTTTGCACTGTAAGGATAAGTTTTTCCGCAAAGTTTTAAAATTAAAAGGAAATTTTTGATTTTATTTATTCTAAGTATCCTTACAATGACATTTGTGAAAATATTATTGCTTATATGATTCCATTGATAGCAATAATGGAAAATGGATTTGTTTCTTTCATCTGTGGTAGTGTCTAAATTTACCAAATAAGGAAAGATTCTCATCACCCAAGGTTTCAGTTGGATAGAAACTTGGAAATCATGCAAGTTGTATAGTATGATGAATGATAATTTCCATCTTTGGAAAATTAAGACTAATTCCTTGTTCACATGTATATGTGAGTCAAGTGAAGGACTAAGGGATCAAGTACATATTCCGGTGCGCTGATCAAGTCCACCACAAAAGATCGGTAAGACTATTCATCATGATTTACTAAAGTTTAGTAAATATGGTTATACTTACAAGTTTAAGTATAATTCTGTAGCATTGGAAAAGTTTCGATGTATGGCAGAACGAATGAGCAGAATCAAGTTAGGCAGAAAGATAAAAGTTTCTCAAATCTGAAAATATGGGAGAGTACTTTAGTATCATGTTTTGTGATCATCTTAATGATTTAGAAATCATGTCACAATTAGTCCTCTAAGGACATATTAATGCATTCCTATGGGTAAGATGAGGAATCAAGAATTGTGGAAATGGTTAAATCAAGAAGATGATTCATACTTCGTTCCAAAACAAGTCTTAGAGTCATACTCCAAGACTGTACGTTGAGTGACATATATTAAAGAAAGGTTTATAACACTTGTCAAATGTACGAGTAAAAGTGTCCTACTCTTGTACATTTGAAATTGGTAAGTTGTGATGTTTTGGATAAAACAAAGACCAACTAAGGCCAACTGTGTGAAGTGTTTGTCTTGATAAAGAATCCGCACTATCTCTTGAATATTTGGCAAGATAGTCTTATATGTCAAGAGGACAGTGGGAGCCTTAAAGATCCTGAAAGGATCTCAAGATCTAATCAAGAATAAAAAACCTGTAGTTTGACACTAGCATACGACATGAGGTTTATAACCTATCGTGTTGACATTTATGTGCCCATTCCAGTTAAAGTTGACTTTGCATATGAGTTCTGAGAGTTCTCAATTGATTGCATAACAACTTGGAAGCAATGACAGGCCCTTGTGCTGCCAGGTGGCAAGAAGTTAAGACTGCACAAGTTCGGTCCATATGAGTTTTGATTTGTCACTAACCTTGTCATGTGATTATGGTTTTTACAAATTCACCTGGATAATAACACATACACCATTAAATCTAAGTGTCATAAGGTTTCTCTCCGATTCATGAAAATGGTGGTGAGGAAACACTTTCACTAAGTAGTTTTTAAGTAGATAGCAATCGAGATATTTGCATTCTCAAAGTCGTTAGTGGAGCGTGTGTGGTTAACCGGAACACTAACATGGACTTGTGAGAAATGGAAAATGTCTAAACAATTGAGACTATGATTCTGGCATCCCTTTTCATAGTTCTAAAAATTGTTTAGACACACATGTGAGCTATCTAAGGAAAGGTGTGTGATTTTGATAAAGTCTTATCAAAACATCTCGTATCAGAAATCTGAACTTTGGTAAGAAAGTCAATAAAGTATTGATTTCTAGAAGTCCAACTGATTTCTAAGTAAATGTCAAAGCTAGTGGGAGCATAAGTGTTATGCTAATAATCATCATGTTAGTGGGAGCATGATAATTATGATAAGTGTTGCAAGTTAGCACTGTTAATTATAGAAAACAAAAGGTTTCAATTGGGAAAAGTTGTTTTGCTATAATTAAGGGAGAGGAAATTATACTTCATTTCAATTCTAAAAGCTTAGATTGAGGTTTTAATCATCTTTGGTCAAGGATATATATACATGAATTTCATGTTGGAATGGCTCAACATAAGGAAATTCTATATATGGGAACATTATTTGCGTTCTAAAATTCGATTATGATTACGGCATCCCTTTTCATAATCTGAATTATGAGAACATGGCAAATAGAGATAAATATATTGTAGCAAAAGACTGGTCTAGTATCATATCTTTATGTGAGACATCATGAATCGTGTCCCATATGCTTCAGATATAGGATCGATTGCATGTGCTATAATATGTATCTATTCTAAATTTTTCCAAATGCATAGAGCATTAAGAGGGAAAAGTCTAGAATTGGATATGACTAAACTGATTAAGCAATTGTCGAGGACAATCTAAGGTTTACCAAAGATTGGTTGCTCAGGGACAGTTGGAAGTATAATGTTAATTTTGGAAGGACCATTTTTACATATTCTGAAAAGAGGCAACTCTTGTTCAGAAGTGATAATCAAAATGAGAATATGGAAATATTCCCATAGGTGGCAGTTGTTCATTAAATTTGTGTAAGATTAGGAAACTTAATGCAAGAAGGATGTTCAAAGTGATGTACTTTGAATATGAGACTTCGGTTCCATGGAATGATCTCCATTGGAATACTCTGTATTGTCTGTTGACAAGTCTTTGTGACTTTGTACATAATCATTACAAGAGGATCAATGCATATAAGTCTAGAATCTAACAAGATTTAGGTAAATGACAGGAATTTGGAATTCTTGTGTTTGTAGTAAGGATTTGGGATTGTGAAATGAGAATCATTGGAATTATGTTCAATCGATCTAGTTCACAAAGTAAAGATCATAGACAAACATAGATTGCTTACTTGGTGTATGGCAAAGCTATTATTTAGAAAAACATAGTGTACATGCTTGGAGCATGGGACAACTAGTGTTTTTAATTCAAGTATAAAGTTGATAAAACCGAAACAATGAATAATGAGTAATCAGTATGGTGATAAATAAAAAGTGTTCTATTTATATTCATAGGTTTTGATACCATACTAGAATCAATTATTCTTCTGTTTCATTTTTGCATGTTTTGACTTCCAGAACAAACTAGGTCATTCTTCCCGAATGACTAAGTTATTCAAACCATCCACAGTCGGTCATATGTTGGAAGTAGATATGAATCAAGACTGTCATGAGTTGGCTTGTAGATGTCTAAGATGTTGGACATAGCAAAGAGGTGCTACAACACTCATGAGTGCTCATAAGTTCTGAGTATTGGATTCAACCCGCGCTCATTTGAATCACTTCATGGATTTTATCACGGGTGATCATGAGACGATAATATCTTATATTCTTCAAACCTAGAGATATGAGTTGTTACTATGAGTTGGTTGTACATTGATTGCGCGAAAACACATTGGTAACTTGATGTTATAAAACGTGCTTTTGTGTATGATTCAAAAAGTAGTAGAACAAGCCATATGAGTCGAAGTTTATCCATTCCTTTTACCTTCGGGATAAAAGAGATATATGTGGGCCCCTCGATGATTTAGTGATGAAAAATGTAAGTGCTCGGCCGGGCCAGGACTGATTTGATTTGTTCAATTAGTCAGTCGTCATAAATCGGAAATCGGGAAACAACAAATGGAGAAAGAGAATGATTTATAATCCATGTCTCAGTCCATATGATATCTAGAATGGAGGAATATATGATCCCTTATCTAATGGACAAGTCATTGACAAAGGTCAGAGTTCATCGACAACGTCAGAGTTCGACTGTGGCTTAAAGAGCTACGATTGCCAGTCGGTTTTTGAAGTCATACTCAATAATAGTTTTTAGAATTATCCAAGTGGGAGACTGTTGGATTAGTGTCTAAGTTCATAACTATAAGTGGTATGTACTTGACTCGATCGGCATGGTCCATTTGGGTTGCATGGCCTCGGAACATCTGGATAGACCGTTTTATGAGAAGAGAACATTTGTGACATATTAATATATTATAAGATCTAATATATTAATATGAAATCATGTTATTTAATTAGTATTGATCAAGAATTAATTTGAACTTAATTTAGTGATCAAAAAGAGACTAATTAAATATATGGGGATTGATTGTGTAAATCATTCATTCTTATATATGTGGGCTTATGATCCATGATTCCTTATGTTGGGTTTAACCCATGTGCTGATCCATGGATACTCCATGGAGGTTAAAACCCATGGAGCATAAGGGATGGGTAAAGTCATGAGTTACATGGTGCAACCCTAATGTGCACACTATATAAGGACCCCTTTAGCTCAAGAAATTGGCACTAGTGATATATAGAGGAGGGCTAGCCGATTTGAGCATGAGTGTCTTCTTTTCATGGTTATTCCAAGTGTTGATGATGTTGTGTGAACCATTTAAGGTGTCACACTTGGGGCACTAGGCTCTTAAGCATCAAGCTACGTAAAAAGGTATGTCTTCTAACTTGTTTTATTACCCAAGTATCAAAGATTGTATGCTAGATAGGGTAATACCTTGGAATATTCATATTTGCATGTATAATAGAGAAAACATAGATCCAAGGTATTTAGGGTTGCATGTATACTTAGGAGT
The DNA here is from genome assembly GCF_052849685.1 of Lactuca virosa. Classification (NCBI taxonomy): domain Eukaryota; kingdom Viridiplantae; phylum Streptophyta; class Magnoliopsida; order Asterales; family Asteraceae; genus Lactuca; species Lactuca virosa. Next base: position 172,732,815 of record NC_136429.1, read on the forward strand.
GTTAGAATGCTCAAAACCCTTCACGGACTTCGATGAAACTTGCGTCAATCTCTTAGTTTTTCCAATCTCTACAAACCCCACCCAAAATATTCTCCGATCTGTTCACAGAATTGGGGGCGCTGCCACCACCATCTCGACACTTTCCGGCCATTTTCCGGCCACCTCCGGCCACTTCTCGCGATTCCGACACCACTAAAGTGTTTCTTTTTCCGAGCTCTACACATCTAACCGAACGAAACTGAAAAATCTCACCTAAAATTTCGCCGAAATTTCGAACCACTACAATCCACCGCCGGATTCTTGCAAGAATTAAACCGAAACTTTGTATTGTTGAAAGAGTCTTTTATTTTGGCACCTATGAACAACCATTAAGCTTGGGGTGAGAGTGAGCGGATTTCGGGTTCAAGCTTCGAATTTCAGGGAGAAAAATAGAATTAGGTATACTTGTTCCTTGGTTTTACTTACATTGCATGTTCTAATATGATAACTGCAACCGAATATGCTTTGAAAATTACCTAGGATTGTTAGTTAATACCCGGATTATTTAAGAACTTTTGTTTGAGAATTGATGAATTTGGTTGATTTTGCTTGGAAACACGATTGAAAATTGTTCAAACTTTAATTGGAATTTGTTAAACTTCACTATAAGTGTTGCCAAATTTTAGTTGGAATTGTCAAATAGAGTCGGGTGGTGTTGTCTAAAAAATGATTTGAATTTTCAAAAGTTGGGTGCATTTATTTGTTGGAATTATTGGTCTTCGGTCTAAATTTTGTCATATTATTTTTGATAGTGGTGAGAAGAGGGATTACTGTATGAATTGGTTTTGTTTTTATAGGTCTTCAGGAATGGGTAAAACTCAAGCACAGATACGCACCTATGACTTATCCGTCGATACTAACTCGAAAAAGAATGTTGCTGGTACTATGTAAAGCAACCGGTAAACGAAAGAAGGGTGGAGATGAGGGAGGAAATCCTTCCCTCACAACGCGAAAATCAAAAAATATCGCTCCAACCTTAGTGACCGGGAAATCTGATCAACAAAATTCTACCATGAAAAGTCATTGATTACGCCGGGGGTCGATGATGGTTTGAAGCATTTGTTTCAAAGAATGGAGTGGAATGGCTTTCTTAACCTCTGTAAGAGAACTTTCAAAGAACCAACACTGGAGTTCCTTAGCACGTTCGCTAAGGATAATGTAGCGAAAATCCTTACCTTCCGGTTACAAGGGCTGAACCATAGACTCACGTACGAAGATCTTAGTACAATCATAGGTGCCAGTTTCGAATTCCGCATATGCTCCCAGACTCGTGACTGCCTTGATTTCCTGCGCAACCCCGATGCACATTTTTAGGTACAAATCACCAGACTTGATTCCTTCAATCCGAGTCGTCAGAGAGCCAAGCATATTATGCATCCTTTCTGGTTAATTGCACATTGGATCCTCTCCACGAGCATATTCAGCCGCCTTGAGCCTGGTCAAATTAACCGATGTGAACTCTTCTTCCTTTGCTGGATGTATAGCGGCACAGTTCCTTGTTTCTCCATGTTCTTCCTTGACAAATGAGACTCGGTTCGACAAAGAGCCATGGGGGAGATTCACATAGGGGGCTTATTACCATTATAGATCGAGTCGTCGGCCTAGAGTTCCCTGCCCCTGCTTACATACCCATTGACCGCCTCCATCCTACCTTCCTACTTGATTGTGCTGTTCTAGAGCACATGGAGATGTTGCAAGCTCGGGTTAATGACCAGTACAGTTGGCTCGATAGCGACAAAGACCCAATTTACATCCTCCCAAGCTAGGTTGGTGATTAATTCTATGCACGTGTCCCAGACACTTGGTTTCACCCAGACCAGTTAACCACCACGGGTTTAGTGCCCAATTCTGAAGATTCTGAGGATGAGGAACAAGAGGAAGAGGAAGATGAATAAGAGATGTCCGAGGCGGAAGAACACTTCGACCAGCCACAAACGCAATACCCCATGTATCAACAACCCATGTTTCATCAAGACTACTTTCAGGTCCCTCCACAGCATTTTGACCAGCCTTAGTACCAGCCGCAACAGCAGGGGGACACGAGATCCCATAGACCAGTTCGCCACGTTGTTCTCCATTATCCAGCATATCGACACTCAAACTCAGGAGAACACCCATGCCATTCAAGATGTGGCAACTAGAGTTAGTAGGCTAGAGTAGTCCTTTCCCTCTACTTCCCGTCAGGTTTAGGATATGTGGGACTTCCACTACCACCATGGACACTTCCCGCCTTCCGATCCTCTGAACTAGGTCATCTCTGCGCTTACCTTAAGCATTGAGGACAATGCATATTCTTAAGCTTAGGTTGGGGTATTCCCTTTTACTTTTACTTTTGCATTCATTTTTAGTTAAGTTGCATAGCATATTACTCTGTAGTTGATTTGAAGTCATTTTTTTTAATTCGAAAAAAAGAATTTATTTTATTCTTTTATTCTTTTTATATTTGCATAACATTTAACTTAGGACATTTGCATGCATGAATTTTTGTTATCTGTTTATTTTCACCTCCTTGCATGACATAAAACAGGTTCATAGTTATTTTATCATTATTGGTCTACGATCCTGTTGTTATCTCACCCATCGAACCGGAACCACTAGGCTACATTTTGGGTCTTCATACTTGGGATCAACTGATGTAGCTTAAAGGGGTAAGTGATCATGGTCAGGTAGTTTTCATGAAGAATTATGCATGAAATACTAAAAACTGTAGGATATACTATAGCAATGGATGTTTTTACCCTACAGTCCATGCCGCTGAGAGGATCACACTTGATCATGTATGAAATGTTAGGATGAAGCATTGGTGCTTGTCCCCGAATAGAATCCATATCTGGTCTCTTTACATCACCATATTTTTTTGCAATTTTCTTTGGTTTTTAGAGAGTCTTCTAGTCTACAATTAGACATTTTTGCTATATTTTGACAATCACAAGTTTGAAAAGGAGCCTACATCTTTATACTCCACACATTGGTCATTTTCACACTTAGACCATTCGGACTACTATCTTGCAGTTCAACTTACATACTTTTGGGAACCAAATATCGAGTAAAAAGTTTTCTTAGTAAAACTTTTGATATGTTACATCGTTACTTTCAAGCATTTTGAAAAAAAAATCAAAAACATTTTCAAATCAGAAAAGAGAAGCTCAAACAAGTAATTTTTTGTTACGATTATTTGAATGGGTGACCGGTTCAATTATTGAACAATCTTTCTTACATTTTGATCACCCGACAATTGGTATATTCATTCGGATAGGTCTGTTTTATTGTATATAGTTCGACTTATTTTTCTCAAATGCTAAGGTTCCTATGGAAGTCGGCAGTCGCTTAGGTCCTTCATTGGATAAGTTAGTTGTTGATCTCATGACATATAGAAGCATGATTGGTTCATTATTGTACTTAACTACAAGGTGACCTAATATTATGTTTTCTGTGTGCAATTGTTCCATGTACCAATGAACCACATCTTATAGCGATGAAGAATATTTTTCATTATCTTCATGGCACTTCGACACTTGGATTGGGGTATCCATCAAACATAGGATTCTTTATTCAATCTTTCTTAGATACTGATCTATAAGGTTGTCAACGGGATCTATAAAGCACTACATGTGGATGTCAATTATTAGATGGGAAGCTTCTGGGTTGGTAGTCAAAAAATAAAACTTATGTATCGATTTCCACAGTTGACGCTGAATACATTGCGGTTGCGCCCTGTACTTCTTAAGTGATCTAGTTTTAAAGTCAATTACGTGACTATGCGATTAACATGAAGAAAATTCCGTTATATTGTGATTCTCAAAGCGCAATTCGCAGATGTCATAATCCAGTTCAATATTCAAAAACTAATCATATTGCACTTCGATACCACTTCATCAAAGGTCATGTTGAAGATGGGAAAATTGAAGTTAATTTTGTTAAAACAACAGATCAACTGGCTGATGTCATTACAAAACCACTGGATGAAAAATCTTTTTTGAGAATTTTAAATGGGTTGGGAATGATGGAAGCTTGTTATGCTCCTAATTCAAACTACTTTTTCTTGAACTTGATTTACGAAGTTTTGCACTAACACTCGTTATTGACAAAATTTCATTCAGAGGTTATTGTTCACGTTCAACGCTTCTACCCGCTTCGCTTTCGATATTGGCTCTGACTTGTCCAGCAAATGTTGGCATCTAGCGAACGGGAAGTGACAGGAAATGGGAAGCGTATTTTTTTTTCTGGGAAGCATTCCAAGTGGGAAGTGAATAAAATTAGGAAGTGAAAAAAAATTGGGAAGTGAAGAAAAATGGGAAGCGTATTTTTTTGGGGAAGTGTTGCTTTTCTTTTCAAATATTCGTTATCAATAACGAATGACCAACACTGGTGATGTACTTATCTTTTCTATAAAACTCAAAAATTCAAAAAGAATTTCTTTAATTTTGCCTTTTCTTTATAAAATTCAATAATCCAAAAAGATTTTAACTAAAGAAATATGTTATGAGCTTCTCTAGCTATTTTAATAGATAAGAAAAGTCTAGGTAACCTCAAGCTTCTTGGGTTACTATAGCCAAATTAAAATGAAATCACAAATCTTTCATAATTATTTCTAATGATAATCAACTAAGTGTCCATGTGATGAAAGCCAAAGTTAACCATTTATCTCTCATTAATATTACATCCAACTCTTGCTTTTGTTGAATTGTCTATTTAAATCTTAGTTTAACTCTAGTTTTCTTTGAAGTAATTCAAAAGATCACTAACCCCTATTTTTACTTTTATTGTCATGTTACAAGTATTTTTACAAAGAGATTTTAATAGAGTTATAAAATTGAACCAATCTTCGTGGATTCGATCCCTTTACCATTATACACTATTTTGTGTGCAGTTTTAAGGGTATTTATTATGTTGGTCTCGACAACCACCACTCTTACTGACTTCGCTATCTAAGGTATTTACTAGGCATCTAAGGGATTCGTACATTGATGTATAGTCCTAGTATATTTTTGTTCCGTGATAACCGTATAAATAGAGTAGGTACTTAGAGGGTAGAGTAACTTTCACAATAGCCTTTTAACTCTTGTATTCAAACTTTTTATACTATTCTGGAATATACATGCTGAAACCAATCTTATTTAGATCATCGTGTTCTTACTCTGTTTTTCTAATCGGTTGATTAAAACATATTTATAAACAACTTATCAATTGGTATCAGAGTATGAATCATTACATCGATTGAATAATCCTTTCAAGTTTTTATATTATTTAGTCTATCTTTAAAATTCAATATTTCCGCAAAATAGAAAAGTAGTTCTTTGTTTAATCGATTGTGATTAATCGATTATACGTCAGTTTTTGTCAATCAAAAAAGCATCTAATTATTTCTCTTCATGAAATTCCTCTTCTCACTCGATCCGATTGAAATCTCAATGTTAACACCATGATGAATTTCGTGAACTTGCTTGGATCTGCAACTAAGGTTCCAATCTTGATCCCTGAGTACTACGATCAATGACTGGATCATATAGAGGATTATCTCAATGGTATCGATGAGGATATTTGGAGATCTATCGAGACTAGATCTTATAGTGTTGATTTGGTTCAAGATGTTGGTAACACTAGAGTTGTTGAAAATATGATCGCACAAGGAAACAAGAAGAAAGCAAACGACAAAAGATGTCTCTGTGAACTGTGAGGAGCTCCTCCACTTGTTGTTTACAATTATGTGTGAGGTTGTAAAACTGTGAAGGATATATGGGATACCTTCAAGGAGAAGTATCAAGGCAATGAAAGAACTAAGAAGAGCTATGTGACACAATGTCTCTCAGAATTGGCTGATTTCAAGCGGAAAGAGAATGAGACGATTAAAGCATACTATGATAGGTTGAATGATCTAATATTCAAATGAAACAGATATGGAGTGGTTTTTACAACTATTGAGTTTAATTACTTTCGTATTGGAACTGAAAAAGGAAAGGCAAAACATATGTTTCATGATTAAGACTCAAGAAAATTTCAACACCTACTTGTTGTCGAATTTATGCAACATATAGAAGCCACACGAATCAGAAGTAAAGGAGATTGCAGAGGAGAACAAAATGAATTTTGGAGGTCTGATGGCATTAGTTTCCAAGACAACTACGAAGAAGGTTGAGTTTGATGAATCTGTGAAAGAAGGCGAAGAAGGTTTTTTCTCAACTCTGACGATGAAGTTGTTGCCTATTATTCGAATAATAGGTTGAATAAATTCTACAAGAAGCTGATAAGTGGTAATTTCAATAACAGTTCAGAGAAGAAGGCAATTACAAACACTGCTGTGGGTCAGAGAGGAGTTGCAAAAGTGAAGAAGAAGGAAGAAGAGAAGAAGGTTGAGAAGGAATTGAAGAGTGATTCATGGTATAATTGTAACTACTGCAATGGTTACAATCATCTTGCGAAAGTCTACATGTTCAGGAAGAAGGAGGAGAAAAAGGAAAAAGTTAAGGATGAAGCGTACTACTCAATGAAACTGGAGGAGCTTAACACAAAGTCTAAGAATAATTCTTTGATGGTGAAGGGTGCTAATGACAGTGATGGAACATATCATGTTTGGTCTTTGGGCTCCGATGACGAGGAGATGCGTCATCCCACACATGGAGTCTTGTTTGCAAAACTTGACGAAGGTCAATAAGGAAGTAAGAGGTTGTTTGCTGGAGATAAGGAAGAGAGTGATAACGAAGTGATAGAGAATGAGAAGGAAGAAGAGAGTGAAGAAGAGAATGAGAAGATGACTAGTATATGCTTCTTTACCACTACCCCAAAGTCACCAATGACAGTAAAGGTACGTAATCTTTTTGTTTCTCTTAATGTTCCTTTAAATTCTTACCATGCTATTTTATCTGACTTTGATGAAACATGTTCTTATTTGAATGATATGTTGATCTCTATGAGTAGTGAAGCTGAGAAATCTAAGACCTTATTGTATGAAGCTCGAAATAAGTTGGAGGAGAGAAACAGTAAGATAGAAGGCTTAGAAATAAAAATTATGAATATTTTGTGTGATAGGGATTCACTTTGTATAGACAACTATATGCTAGTAAAAAAAAGAAACATTTATTGTAATACATCCAAACAACTATATGGTAAATTGACAGATCTTTACCATTCATCTGATATTTCTGTTGAAGTACATAGGAAGCGACTTCCCTTCCTTACTTTAAAAAGAGAATTAGTTGATGCAATGACCTTTGACTGCGAAAGTAAAGTAGCCGACTATGACATTATTCCAAATGATTTGTATGCATATGGTGTTGTAAATCTTAATGAATGTTTGAATGTTGACGAACTTGTTGATATTGTGAATGAGACTTTGACCAAAAACGATTTGATGAAATGACCTTTGACTGCGAAAGTAAAGTAGCCGACTATAACACTATTCCAAATGATTTGTATGCATATGGTGTTGTAAATATTAATGAATGTTTGAATGTTAAAGAACTTGTTGATATTGTAAATGAGACTTTGTCCAAAAACGAACAAATGAATATTTTGAACAAGACTGAGAATTCGACATAAAGTACTCAACAAAATTTTGCTGATATCGAAGATGATTATGAAAATATTAGTGAAATTGAGGAAGAGGAATGTGTTGATTGCTCAAAATTGTCCGTCATCAATGTCACTTCGTTATCTAAAGGCAAAGAAAATGTTGACTCAACAACAAAGCTAAAAAATGATTTTCTTCAACAACAAAAACATGTGATTCTCAAAAAGAGTCGATTATTGTCGAGGACATAACAAACAACGAAAGTGATAGTGACGATAATTCTTGTGAAAACGGAATTCCCCAAGTTGTTGAAGCTCAAGTGTGTGAGTATACTGAGGAATTCACAAAAATTTTAAAAGAAAAAGGAAAATATTTTTTGAAAACAAATTCAGTTCTTTATCCAACTTGCATTAAAAGACTTCCCAACTAAGTTTTTGTAACAAAAGGGAATGTGGATAATGTTGATCCAAAAATAAACGAGTTGTTTAAAGAAGACAATGAAAAAGTAACTGATGAAGTTTTTTACTCTAATCAAAATATGGAGGAAAATAGTTTCAATAAAAGATCAAAAGTTTTTCAACAACAAAAGAGTCAAAATTCATTTTTCCAAAGAAATGAAAAGAAAACTAATAAAGTTTGGGTTGTGAAAACTATTAAATCTGATGTCGAAGACAAGAATGAGAAGGGTTGTGATAAGTCTAATCCTAATGATTCCAAAAATCAAAAGGAATAGAACCAAAATCATGACAAAGAAATTGGGATATCTGATTTGAAAGATGAAATTTCCAAAACAAAAGCATGAAAGAAGGCTTATTAGAAGAAAAAAAAGATTCACAAAAGACAAAGGTATTAAAGCAAAAAAATTTCACAAAAACCTGAAAAGAAGTTTTCTTAAACATCAAAAATTCATACTTCAAAAGGGTCTCCTAAATATGATTCAAAAGATGCGAAAAAGAATGTTGTCAACAAAAGTGGTTTTTTCATAAAAAGCGAATGTTGTTCAAAATTTGAATGAGAAAAGAAATGTTAAAGGTTCAAATTATGTTTAGAAAAATGTTCAAAAGATCAATGCGTCTCAAAATGATAAAATGAAACCACAAAATCATTTTCAGAACAGTGGACAAAGGAGCCTCTCACAAAATCAGAAAGTTTTTCAAAAATATTCTCATTTTGGTTATCAACATCGATACCAAAATCATTTTCAACAACGACCACAAAAGCCATCATCTCAAATGAGTTTTACGAAAATGACAAATATTGAAAAGAAAAATGTACCATTCAAACATAATAGTCCACAATTTCCAAATCTTGATTTAAAGAAAAAGTCAAATGTATTTTTTGTCAAAGGAAAAAATGACATGAAAAATCTTAATCATTGGTTGGAAGGAAAAGGAAGACAATTTGAGTCGAAAAAGTATTCTCAAGAACAAGTCCAACAAGCTTATGAGAAGTATTTGAATGAATCCTTGAATGGAAGCACCTCTTCTCAATACTCAGTGTCAAAATGGAAAGTAGTTAAAACCAAGAAAGTTATTGTTTCTCAAAGAAAGTTTGAAAAAGTGAAAATCAAAGTTGAAACTTCGCCATTTAATGATTACATATAATTTCCTAAAACTAACGAAATTGAGTTAATCGACAAAATCATGACCAAAGTTTGTAGTTTGATCTTTAGTTATGTATTGAACACTACTTTTCACAGTAATGTCCAAGGAACCAAAGGTCTTGGGGACCTATATCTCTTTAATTGATTGCAGGTACTATGTGACGAGCAATATGATGAAAAATGGTATATGGATAGTGGGTGCTCGCGTCACATGAATGGAAGAAAGGAGAATTTGAAATATTTTCTTAAGTTAGAGAATGTTGGAGTAGTGAAGTTTGGGAATAATCAGAAGTGCAAGGTTGGTTCACAATGAAAAGAGTCGCTTATTGTCGAAGTGTTAAATCACAACCTAACAAGCGTCTCAAAAATTTTTGTGGGAACAAGGAACCAAATTCTTTTTGATGAAGAAGGGAGTGTAATTTTGAACAAAGTAATTATTGTTTAAGTCGAAGTGGAAGGGTGATATGCTTACTTTAGGCATAAACCTATAGTGGGCATTCCCTCAGTTTGCCTACTATCGAAGGCTGCATCCGACCTCAGCTGGCTTTGGCATCGAAGACTTTCTCATCTCAACTTCAAAAATTTAAATAAACTTGTCTTAAATGATCTCGTTCGTGGTTTAACTATTTTAAAATTTGACAACGATTCTATATGTGCAGCATGTGAACAAGGTAAACAACATCGTCAAGGTCATCTAATCACAATTGATTCAAAGTTTGATGAACCGTTGGAACTTCTACACATTGACTTGTGTGGTCCTTCGACTGATGAATCTCTCAATAAGAAGAAGTAAATACTTGTTATTATTGATTATTTTTCACGATTTACTTGGGTTTTATCTTTCTTAGACAGAAATCGGAAACAACTTAAATGATGATCGATTTTATCAAAAACATTGAATTAAGTTTGAAAAAGAAAGTTCTCAAGATCAACAGTGACAATGGAACTGAATTTAAGAATCAAACTCTAGATTCATTTTTGAAGAATTTGGGAATCTCTCATAACTTTTTGTCTCCTTACACACCACAACAAAACGGTGTTGTCGAAAGGAGGAATTGTTCATTATGTGAAGTGGCTAGGACGATGCTCACCTATGCGAATCTATCACAATATCGTTGGGCGATAGCAGTGTCTACAACATGTTTTACACAAAATCGTTCATTCATTCATCGTCGTTTTAGCATTACACCTTATGAAATCATTAACAAAAGGAAACCTAATGTGAAATGTTTCCAAGTTTTTGGTTGCAGATGTTTCATAATGAATCTCAAAGATAATCTTTCCAAATTTCAGACGAAATCTGATGAAGGAGTTTTCTTGGGATATTCACCTAACTCTATCGTATATAGGGTATTGAACAAGTGAACACGAAAAGTTGAAGAAACATTCAATCTCACATTTGACGATTACTATGTTAAGAGAGCTAAACAACAATTTTTAAAGAAACCCATACTTTTAAATAAAATTGAGGAATTTGAGCAGATGTTTACTTTCGATGTTGATTTTGATTTACTCTTTGGTATACTTTACATGGCAATTGATGTTGAGGTCAATATGGAAGGCAATCAAGTACTCGAAGCATCAAAGCACTCACACGATTTGAAAATCACTAATGAAAAAAATGATGCTCATTCGTCATCAACCTCAAGGGTCAATGTCGAAGGAGAACAAAATTCGACACATGGTCAAGTTGAAGGGGGAACACTTGATTTCTCCACCTCATGTTGAACGGGAGAATTTGACTTCCTAATCTCAAGTCGAGTGGGAGTTGATGCCTTTGCAAGAAGATGTTGAGGGGAGTTATTCGATTCACAATATGGTGTTAAGGAGGAGCAACAAACATCAAATCCATTGGTTGAAGGGGAGCCAAGTGGAACTAATCATGATGATGATAATGATGTATTTGGTAATGAATTTCATGATATTAATGATAATATTTCCATTGTGAATGAATTGTCTAAAGCCAGAGAGACATTTGAGGATGCACATTTCAAGTTTGATCCTACATTTCCTCCTATGGAGAAATGGACAAGGGATCATCCCAAAGAACAAATCCTTGGTGATCCTAGTTCTTGAGTTTTAACACGAGCACAAGTTCAAGCTAGGAATGAGGTTCTTGTTCATCAAGAATATTGTAGATTCAATGTCTTTATTTAAAAAATTGAACTCAAAAAAGTCAAGAATGCATTAGAAGATCTCCATTGGGTTGTTGTGATGCAATCTGAGTTGGCTGAATCCGAAAGAAACAAAGTTTGGAGGTTAATTACCAAACCTGAAAATGATTTTATTGTTGGTTTAAAATGGGTTTTTAAAAGTAAAATGGGCAAAGAAGGTAATGTGGTTCGAAATAAAGCTAGATTAGTCGTAAAAGGTTATTCTCAACAAGAATGAATTTACTACGAAGAAACCTTTGCCCCTATTGCAAGACTCGAGGCTGTACGAATTGTTCTTTCTTATGCGGCTCACAAGAATTTTTACCACTACCGAATGGATGTTAAGTGCGCATTTCTCAACAGTGTTCTTGAAGAAACCGTATATGTCGAGATGCCACCTGGATTCATAAACGATAAATATCTTGATCATTTTTATATCCTTGACAAAGTTGTTTATTGGTTAAAACAAGCATCTCTTGCTTGGTATGCTACACTAACCAATTTTTTTTGAAAATCGCTAAATTTAAACAAGGATCACCTAGTGCTTGTTAAAATTTATGTTGATGACATAATTTTTGGTTGTAATGAACCTTCATTGTCAAAGAAAGGAAGATTACGCATTTCATGGGATTGAACATTTGTCAAAGCAAGGAAGGAATTTCCATTAATCAAGAGAACTACACGTGAAACCTGCTTGAAAGTTTTCAAATGACGAATTGCTCAAAATCTAAGGTTCCTATGGCAGTCAGCACTCGATTAGGTCCTTCATTGGATAAGCCAATTCTTGATCTCATGACATATAGAAGCATGATTGGTTCATTATGGTACTTAACTGCAAGTTGACCTAATATTATGTTTTCTGTGTGCAATTGTTCCAGGTACCAAGTGAATCCTAGAGAACCACATGTTATAGCGATGAAGAATATTTTTCGTTATCTTCATGGCACTTCGACTCTTGGATTGTGGTATCCATCAAACACAAGATTCTTTATTCAAGCTTTCTTAGACGTTGATCTAGGAGGTTGTCAACTAGATCTATAAAGCCCTACAGGCGGATGTCAATTATTAGTTGGGAAGCTTGTGAGCTGACAGTCGAAAAAGCAAAATTGTGTATCGATATCCATAGTTGAGGTTGAATACATTGCGGTTGCGGCCTATACTTCTTATGCGATCTAGTTTTAAAGTCAATTACGTGACTATGCGATTAACATGAAGAAAATTCCATTACATTGTGATTCTCGAAGCGCAATTCGCATATGTCATAATCCAGTTCAACATTCAAAAACTAAGCATATTGCACTTCGATACCACTTCATCAAAGATCATGTTGAAGATGGGAATATTGAAGTTCATTTTGTTAAAACAATAGATCAACTGGCTGATATCTTTACAAAACCACTGGATGAAAAATCTTTTTTGAGAATTTTAAATGGGTTATGATGGAAGCTTGTTATGTTCCTAATTCAAACTACTTTTTCTTGAACTTGATTTACGAAGTTTTGCAATAACATTCGTTATTGACTAAATTCCATTCAGAGGTTACTGTTCACGTTCAACGCTTCTACCCACTCAGCTTTCGACATTGGCTCTGACTTGTTCCGCAAATGTTGACATCTAGCGAATGGGAATTGACAGAAAATGGGAAGCGTATCTTTCTGGGAAGCGTTTTTTTTTCTGGGAAGCATTCCAATTGGAGAGTGAAGAAAATTACGAAGTGAAGAAAATTGGGAAGTGAAGAAAAATGGGAATTGAAGAAAAATGGGAAGCGTATGTTTTTTTTTGGAAAGTGTTGCTTTTCTTTCCAAATATTTGTTATCATTAAAGAATGACCAATGCTGGTGATGTACTTATTTTTTCTATAAAACTCAAAAATTCAAAAAAAAATTATTTTTGTCTTTTCTTTATAAAATTCAAAAATCCAAAAAGACTTTCTTTATTTTTGTATTTTCTTTATAAAATTCTAAAATCGAAAAAAATTTTGTTATGTTTAAATTTTATTTTCAAAAATCAAAAATAAAAAATAATTTTCCTTATTTTTCTAAGATTGGGAAGTTTCTTGTAACAATGTGTTGCTCTTATGCGTGCAAAAATCGAAGCTCAATAGGGAACATGTATTATCCGTAACTCATGTACTAGTTAGGTGTCCATAGAAGCATGTTGTCCAAAAGCCTCATTGACTCCTTGTGTACGAAGCCTTAACGAAAATTTTCTTAGGAAAATTTCTTCTCAATACGTTGTAGTTAGAATAGTCGTCAAACTACCTTTCTCTTCCTAAGTTGAGTTAAGAGATAACTGCAAGGTCCTATCATTCACAGAGGCACAATGGATTTTATTAGTCAATCTTTTTCACCATAAAATTCTTACACATGCACACACAATGACGCATACCCAAAGACATTTATGGTAAAAAATAACCAAGATATAGGTATGTCACAATTCTGTGTTTATGATCCTAAATCATTTTCCATGATGAGGGTGAAACCGAACAATCCTAACTAAAAGGAATTGACGGTGAACATCTGTTGTTCAAGATTTTAACAAAACCTTGGGTTTCAATGCACCAATTTTGATGTTCAAAATCTCTTTTTCATTTATTTTGTATGATCTTAATGGAATGTGCTAATCCTAAGTCATTTCTTTCCAACAAATCCGGTTCTTTAATATTTTTATGAAATGAGATTTTCGTCTGAACATTTTTCTTGATCTAAAGCCACTTTCAAAATTTTCCAAAGCTTACTTGTTGTCGACTACACTTGTCACACAAATATCTTAAAACCATTCGTAGTTATGTAAAGTTACGAATTGGTATGAAAAAGAAGCCACCTACGAAGCTTATTAAAAGAAACCCTTCGTAACTCCTCAATGATTTTATGATTGTGATTCACGAGAAACCGCACAAGTAATTTGACATCTCTCTTGATGACAAATGAAGAATATATTTTCTTGGGATCTATTTTCCGTTATATCAAAGATTCTTTGATATCACTATGTGCAAAATTTTCTTAATATGATTCTATCCTTTCTTTTGGCACACAAAAGCACCAAAATCCTCAAGGTTATGAGTATTATCAAAGCAAAACAATATTTTGTGAAGTCTGGCATATGATGTTACTTACAATTCCCATAAGTGAATGAGCCCAACCTCCATATCTATGAATGGTTCATGGTTCGTAACGAAGTATGTGATGATTCATTTCTATTGGGAAAGATGAAGTATCCGTTGGATTGGACATCTCAGTATTTTCTCGTGGCTCAAGACAAAAGTTCTCATTCCTTCTACATGTGGTGGTTCATGGTACTAACGATTCAATAAACCACTTTACACGTGGTTTTCTCTAACTGGAACTTCATTTGAATTTGAATTTGACGCCAGTTAAATAAGACAGTGTGATCATTCAGTTTCGTTTTTCACATTCCCGACATTCACGCAAAAACCCTAATTTCACTTTGTAATCAAGTCTCAAATTCTCTCTCGATTTTTCTTCATGGCTACCAGAAACACTGTTGTTGATTAATTCAACACAAACGAAAATAATATCTCACAACCAACCATGAAAATTCAGAGCAACAATCTTTTGTTCAATACGTTGATCAAGGATTATCCAAACGAGTTTCCGATCTTTGTCCAAGTGATGAATGATTCAATTCTCAAGAATGCATTTACTGCTTGTTCTTCTATTCCCATTAAATGGTTATCTCTGGTTGCTTCAACTGTTGTGTACAACACAACCATAGAAATCGTCACATTTCAATTGATATCGAATAAAAGTAAACATTTGAATAAGAAGCAGTTTGCCCAAATCTTGAAATTACTGTCTGAAGAAATGTTTGATGACGTTACAATCAAACAAGTGTTGTATATGTTTAACGAAATGGCGTATCGTCCATCTCTTTCACTTGTTAGCAATTTCAAGAAGTCGAATCTTCCTGGGGTATGGAGTTATTTCGTTGGTATTACTCTTCATAGTTTAAGTGGTTGAAGTTTTGGATTTGATAATGCTCAACTAAAGTTTTATTCTATTATGGCTGGTTTGTATTATGGCTTAAATATGGATTATGCCTCGTTACATTGGGCTGAGTTTGCTTCATAAATTTCACATTCGAAGATGTCTACTGAAGTATCTAGTGCTCGTTTTTGGAGTTTGGTTTTACATGAGGTTTATACTCAAGAATGTATCCTACTAACTGTTGATGGTGAAGTTGCCACGTTTGCTCAGTTGAGTATTCCTAAATCTGCTATGGATGATCCAGTTGCGTTTCCTGTTGTTGGTCGTATTTTGTATAAAATTCTTAATTTGGTATCTCCTACCAATAATCTTTTGATTATATACAAAGCTTATATGGATCCAACTCTTACTTGTGTTCTTCCTAACAAGGTTACTTTTGAAGCTGCAGAGGGATCATCAAAAGAATCTAAGGGTACAAATAAAAAGAAGTCAAATGCGAATCCCAAAGTAGTTGATAAGGAAGTATCTCAAAAAATTGTGTCTGAGAAATCTAGAATTGGGGTTCTTAAGAAGTTCTCAAAATCTTTAGGCGGTGATTCTGAAAAATAAATAGAGAAAACAGCTTCGAAGGTGACTAAGAAAGTTGTTAAGGAAAATCCTACTCAAGAAGATGAAATTCCTACTCAAGAGGCAATCTCTGCGAAGCCTAAACAAGATAAATATGAAGTTGACAAAGCGAGGTGTTATGATCAAAGGCGTTTCAACTCCAGATTCTCCGGACACAAAGAAAAAAAAATCTTTAGAAGTCTTGTAGAGACTTAAGAGGTTTAAGCCTTCTTCTGACGAAAAACCATTAACCACTGTTACTGTTGAGACCGATTATGAAAGCTAATCCACAGTAGACGCATTGCATGGTTCTTTTCATGTTTCACCTTAGAAAGATACCTCTATCAAATCAAATTTCAAAGAGACAAGTATTCTTGGTGTCACTGCGAACGTATCAGATACGGATGTAAACATCAATTCTGGTGAACCTATTATCATTTCACTCCAATAAGAAGACAATAGTCAGACCACCCGATGTTTTGCAATCCAAGTCCAATATGGATTAGGATGGAACTTCATACATCAATGCGAACTTATCTAATAAGGATGTAAATTCTAACATGGGTGGTGGGAGTTTGAACTCGTCGATTGAGACTACAACAGTACCACCACCAATACCTTCGTCACCATCACCAACTTCCATGATCGTTTGGACATCAATTCCTATTCTTACACCTACATTTCAAGGAGTGATGAACGAACCTATTGCATCCTTTTTCATCTCACTCAACCGATGCAGAGCAAACTGTTCATGATGTAGAAGATGAAGATGATGTAATGGATGGTTTTGTAGAATTAGAGTTTAATCCAGCAAAACAAGATGTTCCTGATAATGCTATCATGTTAGGTAAATAATTCAAGATCCTGAATTCCATACTTAATTCCATCCTTTAATTTATGAATGATAGTGATCGGATATCATAAGTTAGTGGGCAAGAGGTTGAATATTTGTTAAAGTTACAAGAGTATAGAATCAAGACTTTGATTGAAGGTGTTGATAAGTGACTTGATGAAAAGTTGGCTCTTCATTCTCGGAATTTCAATCACGAAATTGAGAAGTTTCAATATGTTGCCAAAGAGAGACATGAACTGTTTAAGAAGATTGTGACTTCGTCACAACAGTCTATCGAGTTTAAGCTTTTTGAACTTCGTGACATATTATCTCAAGAAGTTACAAAGTTGGATAAATATCTCAAAAAGTCCAAGAAAAAGTTGATATTTTGATGGGAGCTTCTCAAAATTTGGTCCAAGATCTTACTTCCTTTAACAAAAGTTATTATGCTTAAATGAAGAACAAGAAAGGCCAAGATGGGAAGATGTTTAATCAGATAGAGAAGTCGTTGACTGGATTTTAAGATACATTGTCGAAGTTTGAATTTCAATCAACTGCTTTGATAGCTCAAGACTCAATCTCTTCTTTGGTCTCTTCTATTGAGAATTGTTTCAAGATAGAGTTGGCATCAATCCTTGATCTGGTTCTTCGCCTTCCAACCAATACTCTGTGTTCCGCGAATGTTTTGGAAGGGGGAGAAATGGGGGTTGGTTCGTCAAAGGCTACTAGAGATGAAAAAGGGAAAGTTATGGGAAGAGTCACGTCTACTCAAATTCCAACTTCGCTACCGATGAAATCTGTGATAACAACTTCAACAATAACAACGAATGCTCCAAATGTCAATCTTAAGTTATCCAAATTGCAACTGGAGAAAGGGATACATATTGCTGAAGGAGGTTCAAGTAAAGAAACTGCAAAAATTGAAACAACATCTGCTCCCAAAGACCAAGGGAAGGGTATAAATTTGGAGTTATAGAAGGAAGAAAATAAGGAAATTCAAGAACTACAACTGGAAAGGTTGAGGCAGTTGAACAACATCATGACTCAAAGAGAAAATGATCCTCCTGTTGTGTTGGATAGTGTTGATGAGTTTATGAAAAAGCCGAAGAAGAGCTACACTATTGAAAACATGAACTTCAATCAACTTGATTTCCCTATAAATCATTTGATGTTCATACATAATCAACTAAAAGTCTCTGAAAACTTCAAAGATAAAGAAGAATACAAGAAACTAAAGATTTGATTTCACGCAGTGCTTGGAAAAAGTAAAGAGGAAGTTTGGTCACTGGTGAAAAAAGTTAAGGTCATATCCATTATTCCTGATGTTCTTTTTGAAGTTATCTTACATAATTTTTGTTAAACAAGTTTTTAAGAAAACAATGTTGAGTGCGAATTTACAATTATTGATTTTCCTTTGATGAATCACAACGATCTCATCACAGTTTCAAAATTTTTGAGTGATGAATAACTCACAAGTTCCTAAAGAGAATCAGAATGCATTTATCTTTGCATATGCTCATATCAAATCCTTTCTGGATTGTTACTATTCTTATTTAGTTGAAACAGACATTGATCTCTCAATGGAAATCAATAAGCAATCAAAAGTGCCAAATTCTTTACTTATGGGGAAGTTCAACATTGAAGAATATGAATACAGAGAGATTATTCACCAACCTTTGGGAGTTGTATTTTAGGGAAATAATAGTAAAGGAGGAAAGAAGAAGTTTTTCTTTCGTACCGATGATTTGGAAAGATACACAAACTCAAATCATTCAAGTATATTGCTTTGCATAAACAGTTGTCATAAAAATTAGAACGAAGAAAAAGCGGCGATTCGCAAAATCATCTTGTGGTACATAGAGATAAGGAAAGTGTTTCTACAGATAGGGAAGACACTTCCTTAATTTTGAAGTTTCGACATTTATCACAAAGAGGGAGAATGTAGAGTCTGTATTAGTTGTGATATGTCAAACTTTAGTTAGTGTCTTAGTTTAGGTATTGTTTGTAAGTAGCAAAGGTCTTCCTGAATTCACTATTAAGGTATTTACTAGGTATCTAAGGGATTCGTACTTTGATGTATAGTCCTAGTATTTTTTGGTTCCGTGAGTACCCTATAAATAGGGTAGGTACTTAGAGGGTAGAGTAGCTTTCATAATATCCTTTTCACTCTTGTACTCAAACTCTTTGTATTATTCCTCAATATACGTGTTGAAAATATATCTTATTTAGATCATCGTTTTCTTACTTTTTTTTTCTAATCGATTGCTTAAAACACATTTATAAAAAACTTATCAAAATTAATAAAATATTTATCTCACTCTCTTAAATCCTTTTCTAACTATTTTAGCTCTTGAGGGAAACCTAAAAAGGACTTTGTTATTATTCCCAAAGTTATACCAATTTGGTTATGTCATTGGACACCTATTTCTACTAGTCTCCCACTTGGACAAGTAATAAACTATCATTGGTCTAATAATCTTCAGATAACCAACAAAGCAACTGTCAAGATTTCATCTTATCAAGTATCAAATCTTTGAAAAGTGATCAATTATTCCTCTGTTTCTACAAGATATCATTGTGAACTGAGTCGTGGGATATGAATCAACCTAAAAGTTCAACATTTTGTTTCTCGATTTTTGATATCTGATGATCAAATAAGACTTATAATTGAACACATAAATTTAGTCTGGACCTAGATAGGTACATTATATATTAGCGCAAAATCAACGATGATCTCATGGATATCGCATCTCATGTTAAGGCAGAAAGAGCAGGTAAACTATTGATGGGTTTTAGGTGAAACAAATAAACTAGAAAACAATTCCTAAGTTCACATGAAACCTACTTTGGATCTATGTTTTAACTATTGAACATATAACTTTGAATTGCAAAACAAGAACCCTAAGGAGAGAGGCTATTTTTCGAAATTAACAAACTAGGGTTTTAGAGTTACATACCTTTCAATTGTTATATCAAACAATTGATATTCCTTTGACCTTAATCTTCTTTGAAGCCTAGCACCACAAATGTAATGCCTCTAATGGAATCACACCCAAAATCTAGCAAGAAGGAAACTAGAAGGAGAGAGAGAGAGTAGGTTATGCAATTTTCGGCCCTAGGGTTTCACCAAAGTAAGAGTGGCCAATTTTGGGAGCCAGGAGGCTCCTTATATAGCTGAGGGATCTAGGGTTTAGGGAAAACCCTAATCCTCCTTTGCTTGGGGCCTAAGCTTATCCAAAGGCCTTATCCAAGCCCCTTGGACGAAATCATTAGGGTTTCCCCTATAGATTTCATCCACCCCCTTCCAAGGAGGTTCTGGAGCCTTCCACTCAACTATTTGATAATTGCAAACTAGTCCCTACACTTTATAATTAATACAATTAACCCCAAAATTAATTCTAATTAATTTATGGCTAACTATTAATTAAACCTTATGCTTTCTAATTAATATATTAATCTTTTAACATATTAATAAATCATTTATATTAATTTATTAATCTTATAATAAATCAATATCTCTCATTTCATAATTTCCTTGTCCAGTTGCTAGGTTTGAGGGCAACCCAAAAGGACTGTGATGTTATCAATTCAAGTACATACCAATTATAGTTATGGGCTTAGACACCTAATCCAACAGTCTCCCACTTGGATAAGTCTGTAACTATAATTGCCAGTATGACTTCTAAATTTGACCAGCAAATTGTAGCTTCCAAAAGCTGCTGCTGAACTCTGACCTAGTCAGGTACGTGTCCTTAGATAAGTGAGCATATAATCCTTCGTTCTGCAAGATATCCCCAGACATAAAACATGGAATGTAATCAATCCCTTTGTCCAGAATCTCTGTTTCCCGATTTCTGATTTGTGGTGATGTAGGACTTCTAATTAAACACATCAATCTAGTCCTGGCTGGGCCCAGCACATAAGTCAACACCAAATCATCGAGGGGCCCACATATATCGTTTTTCCGGTTAGGGCAAAAGGAACGAATAAACGTTGACTCATATGCTTGTATCTTTTACTCATCAAATTATACATGACAATACGTTTTATAACACCAAGTTACTGATGCGTTTTCGTATCACCAATGTATAACCGACTTTGTAAATTACAACTCATATATCTTCGTTTCAAGATTATAAGATATTATCGTCTTAGTATTACTCGTGATGAATTCCATGAAGTGATACTCTGAGCCAGGGTTTATCCAATAGTCAAATCTCAATTTCTGAGTACTCATGAACATTGCAGCAATTCTATTGCCATGTCTATCCTTAGACAATCTGCAATCCAGTTCACAACAGTCTTAATTCACTACTTACTTACAAAAGTACGAGCGACTGTGGAGTTTGAATAATCATATTATTCGGGAAGTAAAAACATGCAAAATATGAAACACAATTATAAACAATTGACAAAAGGCAGTAAACAAACTCATAAATAATACTTTATTATTTAATCACCAAAAGTCAATTACATTTACTTTGTAACAAGTTTCTGAACTAGACTAATCTAACTACTAAAACTAATATCATCTTTCAGTCCTATGCTTCGAGAATGTTGAATATGCTTAGCCCTACTCAGACCCTTTGTGAGGGGGTCTGCTGGGTTATCTTCAGATGACACCCTCTTTACTACAAGATGGCCTTCTTCTACTCTATGCCTGATTAAATGGTACTTTCTGTCGATATTCCTGGTTTTACCATGATCTCTAGGTTCCTTAGTTAAGGCAACTGCTCCCTCATTATCGCAGAACAGTTCCATAGGCTCCTGGATGGTTGGAACAACTCCGAGATCTCCGATGAAGTTCCTCAACCAAGCTGCTTTTTTTGACGCTTCACTCGCTGCTATGTACTCTGATTCACAAGTAGAATTAGCCACCGTATCTTGCTTGGAACTTTTCCAAGTAACCGCTCCTCCATTCAGTAAAAATACCCAGCCAGACTGAGAACGGAAGTTATCTCTATCCGTTTGAAAACTGGCATCACTGTAACCGTCTACTCTCAAAGTATCATTGCCACCAAGCACAAGGACCCGGTCCTTTGTCCTTCGCAAATAGTTGAGTATATTCTTAATAGCTATCCAATGAGCTCTACCCGGGTTTCCCTGATAGTGACTGACCATGCTCAAAGAAAATGCAACATCAGGGCGAGTACATGTCATAGAGTACATGATCGATCCGACAGCGGAAGCATAAGGTACGCGACTCATGTCAGCTATTTCTTCATCTGTACTCGGACATTGAGTCTGTTAGAAATATATAACAATCTGATTACCACGAATAAAAGGCTCGGTTACCAGTTACTGGGTGACAGATATATATATTTAATGAGATTAGATGCGAAAAGATAAGAAGTGCGGAATAAATAAATACTGGAAAGCTATAAATGACTAAAAGCTATAAATGAAATAAATGACAATATTTAAATGACATAAAGCGTTAATAAAATATATAAATATATATATAGTAGGTGGTGTTAGAACGGGACTTGTGGAACGACTGTTTTGTCAAGTTGTTAGTCAAATAAATGACTAACAGGCTTAGGGTTGGACTGGATCTTAATAGACTGTGTTTCTATTTGTTCAAAGTTCAATCCGGTAAGTAACAATAAGTTCTTTTTATGTAACAATGAATTGTTTACAAAACGATACAAAATACACGGGTAATGTTTTTTTGTATGTGGGTATGAGTTTTTTTTAAGGTGATTTGATGAGGTTGAAGTGGGTATTTGGAGGGTGGTAGAAGGTGGAATAAGGTTGTAGTTTTGGTGGTATAAGGTAACAAAGAGGGTGATGTTGAAAGAGCTTTGGGTGGTTATGAATATAGATTTTCGTAGTAAATCTCTCTGGATAGCCAATTCTCTCTCGCGTCTCTCTGGGGTTTGCAGTGGTCAAAAAAATCGAGGAAAATTCCTGGATGTAGGTAAGGTCCTGAATAATTTGCGGTGAAAATCTCTCCCATATTATCTTGTTGAGTTGTGCTCGGTGAATTTTTTCTTAACTTGCAAATTCTGATGTCGAAAAACAGCAAGGTGATGATGGTTGTGGTGATTTGAAAGGTTTTTTGGAGGAGGTTTAAGGAGGGTACTTGGAGGGTGTTTGGAGAGTATTTTGAGGTTGTTTGGAGGTTGATATAAGGTGGTGATGGTGGTGAAAGTTTATGAAGATGATGATGTTTGATGGGTTGAAGATGAACACCTTGAGTTTGAATGAAGAAGATGAAGATGGTTGATAATGTTCTTCATTTTTGGTTGTTGTTGATCTTGATGTTCTTGGTTATTGTTGTTTGGTGATTGAGAGAGTTTTATGTTCCAGGGAATTTACAAAGAAAAATGAACACTCACACTATAACATATGAATCTCTCTTACTCTCTTCTATCTCTCTCTCTCTCTCTCTCATTATCACCTACACTATCACATGTGCATATATACTTGAAATGTCTTCAAGCACTTAGTCTTTTTTTATTGAAAAGAATGGCTGGTGTATGCAAGTTGTAGAAGAAAAAACGTGGGGTGGGGTGGCTTATCATTTCCCTCCCTTTTCCTTTTGACCTTTCCACCTAATATATGAATATATAATACATATACACATATATAATACATACATATATATATATATATAATACATATATGTATATATATATATATAATACATACATATATATATAATACATACATACATACATATATATATATATATATATATATATATATAATACATACATATATATATATATAATACATATATATAATATATACATACATATATATAATACATATATATATAATACATATATATATATATATATATATATATATAATACATATATATATATATATATATATATATATATATATATATATATCGTTGAAACTGTTTAGTCATGCATATGTTTTTTCGTCATTCGCTGGTTTTTGTATTTTCCGTTTTGATCACGCATTCATGCAACCTGAAATAACTGATAATATTTGTTAGATAATACAAATACAGCTCGTCTTATTTCAGTGATGGTTACATACAATGTCACATACAAAGACATTTTTCAACAATTCCCCCCTATGTGATCATTGCTGAAATAAGACAGGTATGATATAATCACATTGACAGTTTAACTTTTGATGATTCGAGATAAAAGATTTGTCAATAGATAACATATACATAAAACCATAGTAATTGATTTGGAAGTTTTTGACTTGGTTTAACATATCTTATGTAAAAGATTTTCAGAAATTTGTTTCCGAATCAAAGTCTCGGGTTCGGTTATCAAAGGGTAGTCATATATGTATCTAAAGAAATTTCTTAAGATTTTATAGCATTATTTCTGACGACAAGTGGTCTAACAGGTCGATTCAGATGAACGCTCATAGGCATAGCTCACACTTCACTTGGGTGTTTGGTTGTTCTGGCAGCAGAACAAGTTAATGATCACTAAAAATGAGTGATATCTCTCTCTGACGACTCACACTCATATTGGAGGTGTTCAGCTATGCTTTTCCTGTAAAGTCACTTAGTCTCATTATTAGCTAATCAATCACATAAGACTGGTTTCGGCATTACTCAGCGGGTTTCTTCATTCATGCCATTAAAGTTCACTCTCTCTCCGTCGGGAAATACATGTAGAGGGGTTTAGCATTTTTCATAGTGCAGTTTGCAACTAAGATTCTTCAGTGATGAAGGCTACAGTATCCCGGGAAATCCATTGTTGTTGCAGCTTCTTCTTTGATAGTATCCTGTTTGTTGATCAATATCGATTTATTGTAAAAAGATAGTTTGTTTTAGCATTGAGAATTTGCTACATTTGAGACCTTTTTAAGAGTATTTGACTTGAGTGATTGAGATATCTTCTTTTGTGAAAAATGGTTAAAACAAATCGCGGGATTTTATGATTTTTGTTTTGAAATAACCATTTGGTTGAAAGTTTGTTTGAAAATACCAAATATAGAATATTTTTTTTTTGTTTGGTATATCTTTATTGAATCCATTTGTTTTCTTGTTGATTTGTCTTTGAGGATTAGATGTTGATAGATATTTGTTTCTCCTTTGGTTTTCTTGTAAGGATATGTCGTTGTTTGCTTGATGGATCATGGGATCGCAAGTCTTCATTTTTGGTTGGCTTTTATCTAGGTAGGGATAGGTGGCATAAAAGACAGTTTGTCTAGTATGTAAGAAATGAATGTATCGTCCCTGGTCATTTTGATATCTAAGCAAAAATGAGACCGTGACAAGGTAAAATTGGGTATACCTTATAAGCAATAGTGACACACCTAAGCTCACAAGAAATGATTTCCACAATGATTTAGATCGACGAGGCACAAATTCTCACATGGGTTTTTGTTTTCATCTGAACCTCCTAACCTTATGTCCCTTGATTGTTTAAAATCGTCAATAATGAAATAAAATCGAAGGAAATAAAGTTATATACATTATGAAAAGTAGGATATTTGAACCTTCACTCCAATTGAGAATCAATATGACTTAAAATCTTCATCGAGCATAAGCATCTGAAAATTAAGTCAAGAGAAGATTAATCACAAGGTTCTATAAAAGCTTATTATGGCAAGTCTTTTATTAAATTTTTTTTTTTGAAGATTTGTTTTTCTGAATGTTTTTGGAAATATTGGTTATTTGAATGTTTTTGGTATTTTTGAAAGGAAAGCAATTTTCAATTGTTTTTGAATTTTCCTTTTGAATGAAAATAAACACACTTTTGTACAAACAAAAAGTAAAAGTTTAAGGATGGATGTTATCTGGATTTAACATTCCTAGACGGCCTAGGAAGTATTGAAACTTTGTTTCATCGAGAGCCTTAGTGTAGACATCGGCAATTTGATCTTCGGTGTTGATGAAGTGCAATTCGATATGACCCTTTTGAATGTTGTCTTTGATGAAATGATATCGAATGTCGATGTGCTTTGTCATGGAATGGTGAACGGGATTGTGAGAAATGGCAATTGCACTGGTTGAGTCACAAAATATGGGAATTTGTGAAATTTTGAAGCCATAGTCTCGCAGTTGAGTTTGCATCCATATGACTTGCGAACAACAGCTGGCGGCAGCGACGTATTCAGCTTCTGCTGTTGATGTGGATACACAAGTCTGTTTCTTTGAAGTCCAACTCACTAGTCTACCTCCTAGGAATTGACAGCTACCAGATGTACTCTTTCTATCTAACTTGCATCCTCCATAGTCTGAGTCGGTGAAAGCGTTCAGCTGAAAATCGGATTTAGCTGGATACCAAAGGCCAAGTTTGGGAGTGCCTTTTAGGTATTTGAAGATGCGTTTCACAGCAACTACATGGGATTCCATAGGATTTGCTTGGTATCTGGCACAGACACATGTAGAAAACATGATGTCAGGTCTGCTGGCAGTGAGGTATAAGAGTGATCCGATCATTCCACGATATCTTTTCTGATCAACAGGTTTGCCATTTAAGTCTGCATCGATTTTGTATCCAAAAGCCATTGGGGTTTTTGCGGTATTGGATTTGTCCATTGAAAAGCGAGTGAGTAGGTTTTTGACATAATTCTCTTGGTTGATGAAAATGCCATCAGTTGACTGTTTGATTTGAAGTCCGAGAAAAGTAGTCATCTCCCCAATCATGCTCATTTCAAATTTGCTCTTCATTAGATCTGCAAACTTAATACTCAAAGATTCATCAGTAGAACCGAAAATAATGTCATCAACATATATTTGTACGATTAAAAGATGTTTATTATAGATTTTACGAAAGTGGGTTTGATCGATTGAACCTCTTTTAAAACCTGATTCTTCGAGAAAGGTTGTCAATGTGGCATACCAGGCTCGGGGTGCTTGTTTCAAGCCATAGACAGCTTTCTGCAATTTGAAGCTGTGATCAGGAAATTTGGGATCTTCGAAACCTGGTGGTTGTTGGATGTATACATCGCGATCTAACTCTCCATGTAGGAATGCACATTTAACATCCATTTGGAATACTTTGAAGTTCTTATGTGCAGCATATGCAAGAAAGATGCGAATTGCTTCAATTCTGGCAACTGGAGCATATGTTTCATCGTAGTCGATTCCTTCTTGTTGTGAATATCCTTTGACTACGAGACGTGCCTTGTTTCGACAAACGATACCTTGATCGTCAGTTTTGTTTCTGAATACCCATCTTGAACCTATAACAGAAACATCGGGTGGGGTAGGGACAAGATTCCATACGTCATTTCTTTCAAATTCTTCTAGCTCTTCTTGCATAGCTTTTACCCAGTCTGGATCTTTGAGAGCAGAATGTATGGTTTTGGGTTCAGTCATGGATAAGAAGGCTCCAAATAAACAATCATTAGAAGTTGCGGCTCTAGTTTAGATGCCTGAGTTTGGATCTCCGATGATTTGGTCAGTTGGGTGGTTTCTGGTCCATTTTATTAAGCGATTCTCTTCCGCTATAATAATTGGAATTTCAGTATCCCATTGTTCTTCTCCGGGAGTTTCATCTTGGAATAGGTTTGAAGGTTTCCTCATAAATGATGCATCGGGATTGTTTTGGATATTTGGGGATGGGGTATTTAAAGGAGGATTTGGTGTTTGTTCCAATGAAGAAGTATGTGTAGGTGGTTCCCCCTCGAATTGATCTGCATCATTTTGGTTTGTTTGTGGAGTTCCTTCAGTGGTTGTTCCTGTAGAATCAATAGAAGTAGTTAGAAGTTCAGAATTGTAAGCGGTTTTGGGTTGTTCAAAAAGTAAATCAAGATCGATTTCAATATCTCTGTCAGGAGAAGGTGTTTGTTGAATTGGATTTTGAAAAATATTATCGATCATTTTTGAACCAAAATGTTCACGATCCAATTTCCTGACATAAAATTCATCGAAATGAACATCGGTACTTTCTTCAATTACTCTGGTACGTTTGTTCAGTACTCGATAAGCAGCTGAAGAAAATGAGTAACCAAGGAAAATTCCTTCGTCCGACCTTGATTCAAATTTTGAGAGGTGGTCTTTATTGTTCTTTATGAAGCATCGACAACCAAAAATATGGAAAAATTTGATGTTTGGTTTTCGGTTGTTAATGACTTCATATAGTGTTTTATGAAGATGTTTATGGATTAAGGAACGATTTTGAGTGTAGCAAGCTGTGGCTATTGCTTCTGCCCAGAAGTATTGTGGCAGATCAGCGAAGATAAGCATTGATCTTGCAGCTTCACATAGAGTTCTGTTCCTTCTTTCGACAACGCTGTTCTGTTGTGGAGTGTATGGGGCTGAGAAGTTATGTTCAATTCCTTTGTCTTTGAGAAATGAATCTAGAGTCTTGTTTTTGAACTCTAAACCATTATCACTTTGGATTCTTCGAACAGGTTGTTTGAGCTTCAGTTCGATTTGTTTGATGAAGTTGATCATCTCTTCAGGTGCTTCTGATTTTAGTCTTAAGAAAAAGACCCAAGTAAAGCGCGAGAAACCATCAACGACAACAAGAATATACTTCTTCCCTTGTATGGTTTGGGTTTTGGCAGGGCCACAAAGGTCTATGTGCAGCAATTCTAGTGGTTCGGATAGACTAGATTCTGAGATGCTTTTGTGAGTGGATTTGGAAAGTTTTCCCTTTTCACATGCAGCACACAGAGTTTCATTATCAAGCTTCAGAAGTGGCAGTCCTCTAACAAGATCATCGCCGATCAGTTTGTTGATGTACCCAAAGTTTAGATGGGAAAGGCGGCGGTGCCATAACCAACTGATATCTGCTGGGGCTTTTGATAGCAGACATATATCGGGTTTACCATAGATAAGATCCATGTCAAGTGGATGCATATTTCCGGCACGGTAAGAATCAACAATGATTTCTTTGGTTTTGGCGTCCATGATCAAGCTTCTTTGTTTCGTGAATAGGACTTCAAGATTGTTATCACACAGTTGAGAAACACTGATGAGGTTGTGTTTCAGGTCATCGACATAGGCAACTTTCTTTATAGTGAAGTTACCATTTGTTATGTTTCCATAACCCTTGATTTTTGCCGTCATGTTGTTGCCGAAGGTAACGTCTTGATTGGTTTGGGTGGGTTTGAAGTCACGAAGGTAGTTTCGGTTTCCTGTCATATGCTTGGAGCAGCCACTATCAATATACCATGTATCATCCTTGGGTTCTCCAGCATTAGATACCTGCAATTTAGACAGAAGATTTAGATACCCAAATCTGAATGGGTCCTAGTTTGTTAGTTGTTTTTATTTTGGGTTTTTTGTTTACCGAACTTCTTGTAGCATTTGACTTCATATTGCTATAAGAGTTTGGTTTATATGGATGGAATGGTTGAGGTTTGATTTTATTTATCAAGTTTTCCTAAAATGTGATTTGTTTTTGAAAACCTGTGGGTTTATAAAATCTGTGATTTGGTGAACGATATCCTAGATGTGAAGATTTGTTTGAAAAGTTCTCTTCATATCTGGGATGTGATTGGCGGTTATGAAAAGCTTTTTGAAGATGATGGTTTGGAACTTTCTGATTTGGTCGTTTTTTAAAGTTCCTTGAATGGTTAAAGGTGATCTCTTGAAAGTGGTTTTCAAAAGGTTTTTGAAAAGGTTTTGGTTTTTGTTTGGAAACCTGTTTTTGAGGTATGAGGTAAGGTTGAACTGGTTTCTTTGGTTTGTTTTCAAAAACTTTTGGTTTGTTAAGTGGGGTTTTGGTGGTTTCATTGGTATGTTTGATTTGATGAGTTGAAGAACTAGCAGAGTCTGTTTCAGATTTTACAACTCTTTTTATAGACTTTTTGGAAACAGTGAAAGCAGTATCATCTGGGCTACAGTTGATAATTGTTTCGTCATCTGAATCTTCCTTATTAACAGATGTGAAAAGATTTGGTAGAGTGGATTCAGAGTTTTCACAATTTGTCATGTTTTCCTGTTTAGCTAGTTCAATTTCAAAGGATTCTCTTCCAATTCCTGGTCTGTAATTCGTATCAATTTTGCCAGTTCCTAAGGTGTTTGCTTTGGTGAAAACATCATCACTTAGTTTTCTAGCAACTTTGATAGAATCCATATTCCACATCAATCTTTTGTTTTCAGATTCAAGAAAATTGATTTGTTTTAAAGAATCAGTCAGTTTTTCATTTAAAGTTTTGTATTTTTCAGTTGATTCTTGAAAGTTTTGTTTCAACTGAAGGATTTCCTTTTCTAAAACATCTTTTGTTTCAGAAGAAATGACTGACTGACTTATTAGTTCCAAATCCTTTTTCTGAATTAGGGTTTGATTTAATTGTTCCAAGACGTGATTATAATCTTCTGATTTTCTTTCAACGTCTCTTTCCAATTTGTTCTTTATCCTTGTTGATTCTCCAAATTTGAGTTGCAAGGTTTGTAACTCAGATTTGCAGATATCGGAATTGATCATTGTGTCATGATATTTTTTGAGATCAGCTTCTAGACTTTTCTCAATCTTGGTTATATGGGACTCAAAAATTGATTTCGAAAGACCAAGTTCAGAGATCATAGACCATACCTGTTCTATGACGTTTGGAGCTCTTGAAGGTCTATCAACACCAACTACGAAACAGAAGTTTGATTGTGTTGGTTCATTGTCAGCTTCGTCTTCAGAAGTTGGCCAGTATTCCACGTTTGGTTCATGGATTGCCATCAATGCTCTTTGCTTATCTTGATTTTCCTGTTTCTTTAATTCATCGGCTTTTTGAGCGTAGTATGCTGAGTCTTTGACTTTGGTTTTGTTTTTGGCTCGACATTCTCTGGCATAGTGATTAGTTCCTTTGCAGTTGTGACAAATGATCACTTCTTCATCACTGTCATCCTTTTGACTTTTAATCGGAAGTCTTTCAGGAGCTTGAGTTTGGATTTGTTGGGAAGATTGGGAAGGGTTCTGTTGGAATCCAAAATTTTGGTTGTTTTGAAAGCCATTGTTTTGATTAGTGTAACCTTGATTTTGGAATCCTCTGTTTTGGTTTTGAAAACTGTTGTTTTGGTTATTGTTATGATGACTTGAGTTGGGATTGTTTTGAAATCCCTGGTTTTGAAAACCTTGGTTTGAATTGTTTTGGAAGGAAGGTCTTTGAAAATTTTGTCCAAAAGAAGGTCTTGGTTGAAAACCTGAGTTGTTTTGAACAGGTTGAGGTCTTGGTTGAAATCCAGAATTATTTTGTCCAAATGATGGTCGGTTTTGAAAATTTGGTTTAAAATTCGATTGACCGTGATTTGGAATAAATCTCTGGAGGTTTGTGTTTGCTACCAAAGCACACAGTTGTTGGTAGTCTGCTTCATCATTTAAATCAGAATGATCAAAACAATTGTTCAAAAAGGGTTGGTTTTGAAAAGATGTCTGATTAAAATGATTGAATTTTTGTTCATTAAAAGGTGTTTGGTTTTGAGAAGATGTGGAAACGAGAGCAAGTGGTCCTCCAAAAGCTGTAGTGGTTGGTGGGTCAATCGAGGATTCATACGATTGAAGTTCTCCATACAAATTGTATAAAGTTTCAGTATGAATGGCTGGATTTCCCTGAATGATGAGTTTAACCATCTTCCAGCTTTCGTAAAGATTGTTTAGAAACTTGAGATTTATCTCGTGTTGTGTCTTTTTGATGCCCAAATTGTTCATTTTTACCATGATAAAATTGAACCTATCATGAGCATCATGGATGGTTTCTGATGAAAGCATCTTGAAATTATCGAATTCACTTAAAACAGATGTTCTTTTGTTTCCAATAATTCTTTGATTTCCACAAAAACGATTTTTTAAATTTTCCCAGATTTGATTTGCAGTCAACAGTATTATGTCATCCATTTGACTTAGAATACTGTGGGGAATTCCAGACACAAGTTCCTTTTTGGCTTGGAGTTGCAGCCTTTTTTCGGTTTCAGCAAGAGTGGCTTGATTTGTAGCAAGAGTAGCCATATTTTCTGGAGTAACATATGTTCCTTCTACACAATTCCAGACATCTTCACTTATGGTGTTAAGATGAAGATTCATACGGCCAACCCACGAATTATACTCTTCAGGAATAAGTATGGGTGCCCGTGAACCAGATCCCAAGCTGTTAGCAATAGAAACAGAGTTCATGTTGGAATAATTAGCAGAAGACATAATAAAATTTTTGTTTTTGAAAGGATTTTGAACAATTGATATTAAAATGAAATTTTTAAAGAAAATCTTATGGAAGGTTTATAAACGCTAACCAAAAGTTTTCGACAAAAATTTCAAAGTAAATCACACAAGCTCTGAATTTTTTTGTTTAAGATTTTTTTTTTTAAAATTTTTTTTTAATTTTTTTAATAATTTTTTTTTAAGGATTTTGAACAAGTGATATTAAAATGAAATTTTTAAAGAAAAGCTTATGGAAGGTTTATAAACGCTAACCAAAAGTTTTCGACAAAAATTTTAAGGTAAATCACACAAGCTCTGATACCAATTGTTAGAAATATATAACAATCTGATTACCACGAATAAAAGGCTCGGTTACCAGTTACTGGGTGACAGATATATATATATTTAATGAGATTAGATGCGGAAAGATAAGAAGTGCGGAATAAATAAATACTGGAAAGCTATAAATGACTGAAAGCTATAAATGAAATAAATGACAGTATTTAAATGACATAAAGCGTTAATAAAATATATAAATATATATATAGTAGGTGGTGTTAGAACGGGACTTGTGGAACGACTGTTTTGTCAAGTTGTTAGTCAAATAAATGACTAAGAGGCTTAGGGTTGGACTGGATCTTAATAGACTGTGTTTCTATTTGTTCAAAGTTCAATCCGGTAAGTAACAATAAGTTCTTTTTATGTAACAATGAATTGTTTACAAAACGATACAAAATACACGGGTAATGTTTTTTGTATGTGGGTATGGGTTTTTTTTAAGGTGATTTGATGAGGTTGAAGTGGGTATTTGGAGGGTGGTAGAAGGTGGAATAAGGTTGTAGTTTTGGTGGTATAAGGTAACAAAGAGGGTGATGTTGAAAGAGCTTTGGGTGGTTATGAATATAGATTTTCGTAGTAAATCTCTCTGGATAGCCAATTCTCTCTCGCGTCTCTCTGGGGTTTTCAGTGGTTAAAAAAATCGAGGAAAATTCCTGGATGTAGGTAAGGTCCTGAATAATTTGCGGTGCAAATCTCTCCCGTATTATCTTGTTGAGTTGTGCTCGGTGAATTTTTTCTTAACTTGCAAATTCTGATGTCGAAAAACAGCAAGGTGATGATGGTTGTGGTGATTTGAAAGGTTTTTTGGAGGAGGTTTAAGGAGGGTACTTGGAGGGTGTTTGGAGAGTATTTTGAGGTTGTTTGGAGGTTGATATAAGGTGGTGATGGTGGTGAAAGTTTATGAAGATGATGATGTTTGATGGGTTGAAGATAAACACCTTGAGTTTGAATGAAGAAGATGAAGATGGTTGATAATGTTCTTCATTTTTGGTTGTTGTTGATCTTGATGTTCTTGGTTATTGTTGTTTGGTGATTGAGAGAGTTTTATGTTCCAGGGAATTTACAAAGAAAAATGAACACTCACACTATAACATATGAATCTCTCTTACTCTCTTCTATCTCTCTCTCTCTCTCTCTCATTATCACCTACACTATCACATGTGCATATATACTTGAAATGTCTTCAAGCACTTAGTCTTTTTTTATTGAAAAGAATGGCTGGTGTATGCAAGTTGTAGAAGAAAAAACGTGGGGTGGGGTGGCTTATCATTTCCCTCCCTTTTCCTTTTGGCCTTTCCACCTAATATATGAATATATAATACATATACACATATATAATACATATATATATATATATATATATATATATATATATAAAATACATATATATATATATATATATATATATATATATATATATATATATAATACATACATATATATATAATACATACATACATATATATATAATACATACATATATATATATATATATATATATATATATATATATATAATACATACATATATATATAATACATATATATATATATATATATATATATATATATATATATATATATATAATATATACATACATATATATAATACATATATATATAATACATACATACATATATATATATATATATATATATATATATATATATATATATATCGTTGAAACTGTTTAGTCATGCATATGTGTTTTCGTCATTCGCTGGTTTTTGTATTTTCCGTTTTGATCACGCATTCATGCAACCTGAAATAACTGATAATATTTGTTAGATAATACAAATACAGCTCGTCTTATTTCAGTGATGGTTACATACAATGTCACATACAATGTCACATACAAAGACATTTTTCAACAGAGTCTTACTCAATTTGGTATTGCTTTGGATAGGTAGCTCTCCCTTCTTGGAATTTTCCATACTAAACCTCTTTAGTACCTTATCCAAGTATGTGCTCTGACTAAGTCCAATCAGTCTCTTCTTTCTATCTCTTAATATCCTAATCCCAAGAATATAGGCAGCTTCTCCAAGGTCTTTCATGGAAAAACACTTTCCAAGCCAAGACTTAACATCTTTCAAGGTTGGAACATCGTTACCAATGAGTAATATGTCATCGACATATAACACCAGAAAAGTTACTATACTCCCACTAGCCTTGATATACACACAAAACTCATCTTCACTTCTAGAGAAAGCAAACTCTTTGACTTTCTCATAGAAGAAAAGATTCCAGCTGCGAGATGCTTGTTTCAATCCATAAATGGATTTCTCAAGCTTGCACACTCTATTGGGAAACTTTGCATCAACAAAACCCTCTGGCTGATTCATGTAAACATCCTCAGCCAACTTCCCATTAAGGAAAGCAGTCTTGACATCCATCTGCCAGATTTCATAGTCATGAAAGGCAGTTATGGCGAGCAATATCCTAATAGATTTAATCTTGGCTACTGGCGAGAAGGTTTCATCATAGTCAACCCCTGGGGTTTGATTGAAACCTTTTGCAACCAGTCAAGCCTTGAATGTGTGCACATTTCCATCCATGTCTGTCTTCTTCTTGAAGATCCATTTGCACCCAACTGTCTTACGACCTGGTGCACTATCAACCAAATTCCAAACTTGGTTGTCATACATGGACTTAATCTCACTGTCCATTGCCTCTTTCCACTTGGAAGCCGCTGGGCCTGCCATTGCTTCCCTATAAGTAACTGGTTCATCTAAATTTACCAGTGTCCTATCACTGATGAATGTGTCACCTACTGAAGTAATATGAAAACCATACAACTTAGGTGGCACACTCACCCTAGTGGATCTTCGAAGAGGTAATGAGTTATCAACTAGTTCAATAGGAACTGTTTCCTCTGGTTGAGTGCTAGTGTCATCTAAGGTTCGTTCATTGGCTAACTCTTGAATTTCTTCAAGGTCAATGGTGCTCCTACTGTCCTCTTTGAATATGAGCTCTCTTTCTAGAAAGACTCCTCTTCGTGTTACAAAGACCACATTTTCACTAGGTATGTAGATCAAATATCCAAAACACTATTTTGGGTGACCAATGAAAACACATTTCTCACTCCTAGCTGCTAGCTTGTCGTGAGTCTCTCGTCTTACGAAAGCTTCACAACCCCATACTTTAATATGTGCTAACGAGGGAACTTTCCCCGTCAACATTTCGTGAGGTGTATTGGCGACCTTCTTTGTTGGGACAAGATTGAGGATGTGGGCGGCTGTCTCTAAGGCATACCCCCAGAAGTGAATAGGAAGCGAAGCACGACTCATCATATAACGAACCATGTCTAACAAGGTTCGATTACGCCTCTCAGCTACACCATTTAACTGTGGTGTTCTAGGAGGAGTTAATTGTGAGACTATCCCACATTCTTTTAGATAGTGGTTGAACTCGATACTAAGACACTCTTCTCCTCTTTTGGATCTAAGTACCTTTATCTTCCTGCCCAATTGATTTTCGACCTCATGCTTAAACTATTTGAACTTTTCAAAGGTTTCTGACTTATGTTTGATTAAATAGATATAGCCATATCTGCTATAATCATCAGTGAAAGTCACATAGAATCGATTAGCATCCCTTGTAGTTGATCTGAAGGCCCCACATACATCTATATGTATGAGATCCAACAGACCTTCACCTCTTTCACAAGACCCTGTGAATGGTGATATCGTCATCTTTCCCAAAAGACAAGATTCACACATATCATCTGATTTTAGGTCAAATGATTCCAACACTCCATCCTTTTGGAGTTGGGCTATGCGTTTCTTGTTAATGTATCCAATACGACAATGCCACAAGCATGCCTTGTCTACACTATTATACAAGTCAATGTTAAATACACTATTTCCTAAGCTATCAACACAAGTCACTGTTTCATACACACCATCACAAGGTAAAGCTTCAAACACAAAAACACCATTCTTATAAATAAAAATTGAACCATTCAAATCATTAAAAGAATACTTAAAACCTTGTCTGAACAATGCATGAAATGAAATAATGATTCTCATCATCTCAGACGAATAGCAACAATTCAGTAAGTCTAATCTAACATCATTACTAAGAAAAAGTTGATAAACTCCGATCTTGGTTACTGGTGAAGACTTTCTATTTCCCATGATCAAGTTTATCCTCCCTCGGTCCACCTCCTCACTTTCTTTTAGCCCCTGCAAATCAGAACAGATGTGAATACCACATCCTGTATCAAGGACCCATGAACGAGAAGATAATGAGTTATTAGAATAAATAGTGTAAATACCTGCTGAAGATGGCTTCACTTTGCCATCTTTGATATCATGTAGATATTTTGGGCAGCTTTTCTTCCAGTGCCCTTTGTCATTGCAATAAAAGCAATCATCATCCTTTGGATCAGAAACATGGGGAATGGTAGCATTGGGCTTAGCCTTTGGGCCATTTGTAAATGACCCAACTTGAGCCTTGCTCTTCCAATTTTGGTTAGGAGGACCTTTCCTCTTTTTCCCCTTTCCCTATCCAATAGCCAAGACAGGGGCACTTACAGGAGTGGAGGCTATACTTTTACCCTTCATCCCTGCTTCAGCTGTCTGCAACAAGTTGTGCAATTGGGCCAGTGTCTGCTCAGTATTGTTCAAATGGTAAGTTAGGATAAACTGACCATAACAATCAGGTAATGAGTTCAAGACCATGTCAATGGCCAATTCCTCATCAAAGTGAATGTTGAGCTTGACCAAACGCTCAATGTAGCATTGCATTCTTTGCACATGAGATACAACCGACTCCCCTTCTTTCATCTTGCAAGCCATTAGTGACTTGACTACTTCAAACTTTTCTTGACGAGCTCTCTTATGGTACTTTTCATAAGGTCCTTGTTCATCTCCAAGGGCCAGTAGTCCTCATAGTACCTCTGCAGTTCTGGGGACATGGTTGCGACCATGATGCATGCCACTTTGGTAGCATCATCAAAATTTTTCTTGTAGGCAGCATATTCTTCAGGAGTAGCTTTGGACTCATGAAGCTCTTTGAGCTCCTTTTCAAGGACATATTCTTTGTCCTCAAATCGAAGTGCCATCTTGATGTTACGCATCCAATCGTTATAGTTAGACCCATCCATAACGACTTTGGAGCAAATGTTGAGCAAAGAGAATTTGTGGTTGGAGGATGATGAAGCAGAAGTGTTTCCAGGAGTAGACATCTGAAAAGAAAGAAAGTTTTACTTAGATTTCAAGATACCTCAATATAATAACCCAAAGATATAATATCAAGGTTAGGATCCAACTATGAAGATTCACAACTTAGAAATGGGATGCCGAGATCCAAGTGTAAATTTCATAAAGGTAGGTGAATGGCGATTCACCAATTCCACCATTAGACGAAATAAACGAAGTGAAATTCCTAATTCCTTTTGAGATACATTGAAACTATTCAATGGCAAGTTTTAATCTCGGATTATGCTCTTCTATTTGTGACTGGGATACTGATGATCACAAACAAGATGTGAATAACCATGCAAATGTGCTTGGTAACCTCATTGTCTTTATCATTAACTATTGGTGTGCCGGTAAACCACATACGCTCCACCAAAATGATAATTATGAGATACCCATTAGTACTCTTTATTAGTGCCTATTAGTGTGCTGGTAATCCACACACGCTCCACTAACGACTAATAAAGCATAATGTGCAATTTCATGGATTAGCATACTTTTCACATTTTTCCTAAAGTATCTAGAGTTGGGATTTTGTAAAATAATGTTCTAGTACTTTATTTAATAACATTATACTTTTAATGAGATGTAGTTGTCCTATCAAACCCGTTCTGCTAACGACCCTCCACTAATCAAGGAAGCGGTGGGTGAGAGTGGACACCCATTCAACTACCATTTTATAGGCAGTTTCCTTATACCCGCCTTATAGACTAGCTTCGTGAATGAGGCATACTAGCGATTTGATTGACCATATTCTTATACATATATAATATTTAACTTTTAATTATAATATATATAAGGTGTGTTTTAGACTTTTTAAAACTTTAAGGTTTATATAAATTTCGAAAATTAAACTATTAATTTAAATTTAAAATAAACCAAATAACTAGATTTAATAATTATCTATTAATTAACATTTAATTAATTTATTAAATCTTGTAAGGATTATCTAATTAAATTAAACAATTAATTTAATCCTAATCCATATCCCTTCTAGATTTTGAAGTTAAGGGTATAGGATAATTTCCTCATTTTCTCAATTATTCAATTAGGCAACAATTATCCAAAACAAGAAACCCTAAAAATACCATGCATATTTCGAAAATCAAGGGAGGAGGCTAGGGTTTTTCAAAACCCTAACCCTAATTTGGATTAGGGTTCATGGAGGCTAGGGTTTTTCGAAAAACCCTTTGAACCAAAACCACTAAAAACAAAAATGGCCTTTTAGGGTTTAATAGCTATAAACCCTAATTTGCAATTCAACCATTATAGCAATTCAATTTACAACAAAACCAATGGCTCTGATACCACTGATGGGTTTTAGGTGAAACAAATAAACTAGAAAACAATTCCTAAGTTCACAGACAACCTACTTTGGATCTATGTTTTAACTATTGAACATATAACTTTGAATTGCAAAACAAGAACCCTAAGGAGAGAGGCTATTTTTCGAAATTAACAAACTAGGGTTTTAGAGTTACATACCTTTCAATTGTTATAGAAAACAATTGATATTCCTTTGATCTTGATCTTCTTGGAAGCCTAGCACCACAAATGTAATGCCTCTAATGGAATCACACCCAAAGTAAGAGTGACCAATTTTGGGAGCCAGGAGGCTCCTTATATAGTTGAGGGATCTAGGGTTTAGGGAAAACCCTAATACTCCTTTGCTTGGGGCCTAAGCTTATCTAAAGGCCTTATCCAAGCCCCTTGGACGAAATCATTAGGGTTTCCCTATAGATTTTGTCCACCCCCTTCCAAGGAGGTTCTGGAGCCTTCCACTCAACTATTTGATAATTGCAAACTAGTCCCTGCACTTTATAATTAATACAATTAACCTCAAAATTAATTCTAATTAACATCTGGCTAACTATTAATTAAACCTTATGATTTCTAATTAATATATTAATCTTTTAACATATTAATAAATCATTTATATTAGTTTATTAATCTTATAATAAATCAATATCTCTCCTTTCATAATTTCCTAGTCCAGTTGCTAGGTTTGAGGGCAACCCAAAAGGACTGTGCTGCTATCAATTCAAGTACATACCAATTATAGTTATGGGCTTAGACACCTAATCCAACAACTATTAGTGCCAAATATGTTGTAATGTGTCGAAGCTCTTCTATTTACTAATGCATATTAGTTTCGATGTCTTGATGTTTAGCCCTTAGTATTTTTTGTATACTTTCTTAGTCTCCTATAAGTAGGAGTTGTACTCAGAGTTAGATAGAACATTTCGAAGTCATTCTGTCTATGATTCTCTTTGTATAAGAAAGTATAATCGAGCTATAAACCAGATCTTATTTACTCTCCGTGTTCATACTACTTTGATTACTCTGATTACATTGATACTCGATTAAATCGCAACTACAATTGGTATTAGTGTAGGAATCATACTGTAATGATCTGATTGTCATTCTGTATCAATCGTATTTTGAATCTCTTATTGGATTAAAAAATTTCCGCAACTTTGATACTGAAAATCTTCCTTGATTTTCAGTTGTGATTCAATTCTGCAAATTGTTTGTTTAATCGAGTGTTCTTGTTATTTTTGTTCAATTCACCCATTAATTCTCAAATTTTTTGAAGTTTTTCTGAAAATTCGTCCGTACATCCATGGCAAGTTTTAACATGAACACGATGACATCGTATTCTCATCTCCTTGGTTCGTCTACGAAGATTCCAATGCTGGTTCCAGAGTACTACGATCAGTGGGTTGGTCGAATGGAGGATTACTTGAATGACATAGATAAAGAGCTATGGAAATGCATTACTAATGATGCAATTCCACCTTATTCTGTAGAAAGCATGGGTAAGTCTTCATCAACTCCAAGTGTAACTGAACAAAATGATAGGTTGAAGAATTATGAGAAGAAATGTATGAGAGAGCTTCGCGGTGTTCTTCCTCCTATGGTGTATAATCATGTTCGCACTTGCAAAACTTCAAAAGAGCTATGGAATACATTGAAGGAAAAGTACCAGGGGAGTGAGAAGACCAAAATCAGCCCTGTCAAACAATGTCTGATTGAATTAAGAGAATTCAAGCAGAAAGATGGAGAAACAATTGAAATGTATTACGATCGTATGAACAAGCTTATCTACAAGTGCACAAGGTATGGAATCAAAAGGACTAACATGGAATACAACATTACTTTTGTTATGGGTCTTCGCAAAGAATGGAGGAGTGTAAGCTTGATGATTAAGACACAACATGACTTTGATTTTTCTACCTTGAATGATGTTTACAACCAGGTAAAAACTCACGAAACAGAAGTGAATGAAATGGCAGAAGAGTCAAGGATCAGTATGGGTGGTCCTTTAGCTCTGGTTCGAAGATCAGTGATAGAGAAAGTGAGAAGGAAGTTGCTGAAAACGAAGGTTCTGAGGAAGAAGGTCTAATTGTCAATTCGGACGATGAAGTTGTTGCATTTTACTCCAACAACAAGGTGAAGAAGTTTTACAAGAAGTCATTTAAAGCGAAGATGAAGTCTGGAGAAACAAAGGGAAGTTATTCTGGGAAAGTTAGTGAGGAGAAGAGGTTTGAGAAGAAAGAGTTAAAGGATGAGGACTCGAAACAAGAGAAGAAGCTGAAAGGTGATTCAGGGATAGATTCTCTATATTTCCATGGAGCAATCCACATGGCTAATGACTGTATGCTGAGAAAGAAAGAAGAAAAGAAGAATAATGTGAGGATGAGGCTTATTACTCTAAAAAGTTGGAGGAAGCTAAGAAGAAGTCGAAAAATCTTTGACTTGTGGCTAGAGGCGAAGATGAAGATTAGGGAAAGTATCAGATATGGTCATCGGGGTCGGATGATGAAGAAATGAGAAATCCAACCCATGGGGCCATGTATGCACGGTACGAGGATGTCGAAGAAGAGAATGTGACAGGTAGATGCTTTGTTTTGAAGTCAGGAGATAATGCACCAATGACTGCAAAGGTATGTTCTCTACTTCAATCCTTTAATATTCCTTCATCTGCATATGATTTTGTATTAACTGAGTTTGATGCTGTTGTTACTTATATGAAAAATCTTGTTATTTCTGCTAGCAATGAAGCTAAGAAAGCTAGTACTCAGGTACTATAAACTCAAAGAATCTTGGACACAAAGAAGACTAAGATAGATTGTTTAGAGTTGTAGATAACAAATATTAATGGTAGATAGAGATAATCTTAGCATTGAAAATAAGAATCTATTGAAACAGAGGAACATATATTGTAATTCTTCTAAGAGACTATGGAAAATTAACTGAATTACATCATTCGTGTGAAATTAGTAGAGAATAACATAGGAAGCTTCTACCATTTTTTAGCTTTCGAAATAGAAAAAGTAGATGCAACTTCTTATGATTGTGAGATGAATATTTCAGATTTTGATAAAGTTCCAGATAATAAATATAGATATAGAATTGTGAAAATTGATGAATGTTTGGATGCTAATGAATTAGTTGACATTGTGAATGACACCTTAACCAAAAATGAACAATTTTAAATTTTGAAAAGAACTGAGAATTCGAAATCTGACAATAAAACTAATTTTGCTGATATTGAAGATAATTCTGATAATTTTAGCGAAATCAGTGAAATTTAAGATGTCGATTATTCTCAGTTGTCTGTCATTAATGTCACATCTTTGAGTAAAGGCAAAGAAAAATATAATGATTCGTTAGCTAAGACTGACACTGATCAAGCCTCGACTTCGAAAGTTTGTGGTTTTGATCATGTAAGTGTCAGAGATAGTCAAACTGACAGCAGTGATGATGAGGAAGATGATGATGAAATTTTGAAAGGCAAAACATCAACAACTGATGTTTCGAAAGAAAATGAAATTCCAAGAGTTGTTGTTGATCAGGTGTTTGGAGAAACAGAAAAATTTGACAAAGTGTTGGAAAAAAAGGTGCTCATTATCTCGAAACAAATACGCTAGTCTATCTAAATTTCAAGTGCTCTGATGATATCATCTTTCCAAATCAAGTATTTGTTACTACTAAGAATGTTGATATCATCAAGCTTGAATTTAACAAATTGGTAGAAGAAGATAATAAACGAACTTCGAAAGAAGGTTTTTTTCTCTAATTAAAGCACTGTCGAAAATTCTCTAACAAAGAATTCATATAAATTTCAAAGACAAACACCTCAACGAACATGGGCTGCAAAATCAAAAGGTCAAAAAAAATTGAAAAGCAATTGGAAGTTGAGTCACAGAATGTGAAAATAAATTCAAAAGAATTTAAATATCAAAATGAAAATTTTTCGAAAGAAAATGGAATTTCAAATAGACAAGCACGAAAGAAAAGCTTTTGGGAAATTGTTGCGTCTCGAAAGAAACAAAATGATTTGAAAAAGAAAACAACTCAAAAGAAAGTGTCTAAAAAGGGTAAGACGATGTCTTTATCGACTTCATACATAAAGAAAACTCCAGCTCTGTCTAAAAAGCATTTGTCTCGGTTAACATCACATAATGACTTTTCGAAAATCAAAAATCAAGAAACAAAGTTTTTGTCTCAAAATCATCGTCAAACACTTCATGAAAAGAAATTTTCAAATTCGCCAAATTCGTCATCTTTGAAGAACTCTGATTCTAATAATCAAACAAGGTTTTTCAATAATGGTTTCTCAAAATCATTTTCATCTAAAACCAATTCATTTTCATTAAAGAAGCCTCAACAATGTTTTGAGTCGAAGGTTGAAACACAAAAGTTTGATAAAGTATATTCAAAACGAAATGTCAAATTCACACCACAACCACTAAATTTTCCCAATCCCCCAGCGAAACAAGCTTTTAAAGTTTCATATACCAAGGGTAGATCAAGTGTACAAAATATCGATCGTTGGATTGAAGGCAAATGGAAGTCTTATCAAACAGGAAAATACTCTGAATAACAAATCAAAAATGCTTATGAAAAGTATTTGAACGAAATGTCGAATGTCAGTTCATCATCAAAGGACTCGACATCTTCAGTTAAGGCATGACACCCTGTTTCTAAAGAAAAGGCGACAAAGAAACAATCTGAGAAGACAGAGGTGAAAGTCACTGAAAGTCCTAAACTTTTGAAATATTATATTTCTGAACCTTTACCAAATGAAGTGGACTTAATTGATAGTGTTAAATCTAAAGTTGGTAATTGGATTTTAGGATCCTTATTTCACAATGTCTTTCAAACTAATCACAAAGGACCCAAACATCCTTGGTAATTGGTTCTATGTGACGAGAAATATGATGAGAAATAGTATATTGATAGTGGATGCTCACTTCACATGACTGGAAGGCAAGAGAATTTACGTGATTATCGAAGTTTGGAAAATGCTGGTGTTGTGAAGTTTGGTAACAATCAAAAGTGTCAAGTCAAGGGATATGGTAAAGTCACAAATGGGAAGTTTACTATAAACAGAGTTGCTTATGTCGAAGGTCTTCAACATAATTTGATTAGTGTTTTGCAACTTGTTGTGGGCACTGGAAATCAAGTGGTGTTTAATGAAGAAGGAAGCATTATTTCAAACGTCAATACAAACGAAGTTTTGATCAAATCCAAAAGAAAGAGAGATATGTTCACCCTGGACATAAAGCCAATTGTTGGTATCCCATCTGTATGCTTACTTTCGAAAGCTTCATCAGATGTTAGCTGGCTTTGGCATCGACGTCTTTCTCACTTGAGCTTTCGAAATCTTAACAAATTGGTGGTAAACAATCTTGTTCGAGGCTTACCTATATTAAAATTTGATAATGATACTTTGTGTGCAGCTTGCGAACAAGGGAAACAACATCGACAAGGACATCCAATTGTCATCGATTCAAAAATTATCGAACCATTGGAACTTCTTCATATTGATCTTTGTGGACCATCGACTGTTGAAACTCTCAACAAGAAACGGTACATATTAGTCATTGTTGATGATTTTTCACGATTTACTTGAGTTTATTTTCTCAGGTTAAAATCTGAAGTTGCTGAAATAATGATTGATTTTATCAAAAAGATGGAAACAAGTTTGAAGAAGAAAGTTCGAAAAATCAAGAGTGACAATGGTTCCGAATTTAAGAACAATGTTCTTGATTCATTTTTAATAGACAAAGGAATTTCGCATAATTTTTCTTCACCGTATACACCTCAGCAGAATGGGATAGTGGAAAGGCGAAATCGTTCTCTTTGTGAAGCTACAAGAATGATGCTCACATATGCGAATCTTCCTCAATATCTTTGGGCTGAAGCAGTTTCTACTACATGTTTTACACAAAATAGATCGTTCATTCATCGAAGATTCAACATTACTCCATATGTCAAATTCTTTCATGTTTTTGGTTGTAGGTGTTTTATCATGAATCTCAAGGATAATCTTTTGAAATTTCAGTCCAAAGCTGATGAATGAATTTTCTTGGGTTATTCTCATATTTCGGTTGCATATCGAGTGTTGAATAGACGAACAAGGAAATTTGAAGAAACATTCAATCTTACGTTTGATGATTATTATATCAAACAAGTTGAAAAGTGTTTCGACCAAAAACCAATCCTTAATGAATCAACAGATGAATCTGAAAGTCTTAATTCGTTTGATTTTGATTATGATTTAATTTTTGGTGTTCCAGATAGGGCTGTGCTGAAATCAATGCTCAGGATAATCAACTTCCGGAATCATCAAAGCATTCTGATTGTTCGAAACTTAATCAAGATACAGTTGATGAAAACTCGACATTATATTCTCCTGGAAATAGCGAATGTATGGCAAATGCTCAAG
Source organism: Lactuca virosa (assembly GCF_052849685.1). Classification (NCBI taxonomy): domain Eukaryota; kingdom Viridiplantae; phylum Streptophyta; class Magnoliopsida; order Asterales; family Asteraceae; genus Lactuca; species Lactuca virosa. The sequence goes on from NC_136429.1 coordinate 172,777,812, forward strand.
TGGAGGGGGAGCACTTGCATTCGAATTCTCATGTTGAGGGGGACCATTCTTAAGAGTGGCAGAATAGGAGAATGAATAATGATGTTGAGGGGGTGCAATATGGAAATTAAATTTTCGAGGGGGAGCTAAATATGTCGAATAATGATCAATATGAAACTTTTCATGATTTAAATGATAATAATTTTGTTGTAGGTTCAGAGAATAAAGAAATGTTCGAAAATGCACCATTAGATTTTGATCCAGCATATCCACCATTGAAGAAATGGACAAGAAATCATCCAAAAGAACAAGTTCTTGGAAATCCACAAGAAGGGGTGTTAACAAGAGCTCAAATTCGTGCAAAGAATGAGGTACTTAATGATCATCAAGAGTTTTGCATGTTTAATGTCTTTATTTCGAAAATGGAACCAAAATCAGTTAAGGCTTCAATGGAACACTCAGATTGGGTTGTTGCAATGCAATCAAAATTGTCTGAATTCGAATGAAACAAGGTTTGGAGATTAATTCCTAAACCAAAAGGAGTTACGATTGTTGGGTTAAAATGGATTTTCAAAAATAAGACAGACAAAGATGGTAATATTGTTCGAAATTAGGATAGGCTTGTTGTTAAAGGCTATTCGCAACAAGAAGGTATCGACTATGAGGAAACCTTAGCCCGTGTCGCAAGACTCAAGGCTGTTCGAATATTTTTCGCCTATGCAGCACACAAAGATTTTGATGTCTATCAGATGGATGTCAAATGTGCTTTTCTCAACGGTGAACTTGAAGAAACAGTTTACGTTGAACAACCTCCAGGTTTTGTTAATTAAGAATTTCCTAATCATTGTTATATCTTAGATAAAGTTGTATATTGGTTAAAACAAGCACCAAGAGCATGGTATGCAACTCTTACCTCATTTTTAAAACAATCGAAATTTAAACAAGGATCAGTTGATCGAATACTCTTTCGAAAGAAAGTTGGGGATCATCTTATGCTTGTTCAAATATATGTCGATGATATTATTTTTGGCTCAACTCACCCTGGTTTGTCTAGAGATTTCGAAAATCTGATGAAAAGTCAATTTGAGATGAGCATGATGGGAAAAAACAACTTTCTGGGATTGAATATTCGTCAAAGCAGAGATGGAATTTTTATCAAACAAGAAAAATACACAAAGAATCTGCTTGAAAATTTTGGCTTGACGAATAGCACAAAATTACGAGTACCAATAGCAGTTGGAACAAAGGCTTTCTCCTTCGTTAGACAAACCAGCTGTTGATCTTACTTTATACAGAGGCATGATAGGTTCGTTACTTTACCTTACGACAAGTCGACCTGACATTATATTTTATGTTTGTAATTGTGCTAGATATCAATCGAATCCCAGAGAACCACATTTAACAGCAATGAAGAATATTTTTCGATATCTCAAATGCTCAATTTCGTTAGGATTGTGGTATCCTTCGAAAACTGGATTCTTCATACAAGCATTTTCAGATGCTGATTTAGGTGGTTGCAATCTTGATAGAAAAAGCACAAGTGGCGGATGTCAACTACTGTATGGGAAGTTAGTAAGCTGGCAATCGAAAAAGAAAGCATGTGTTTCGATTTCCACAGCAGAAGCATAGTATGTGGCTGCTGCAGCTTGCACTTCACAAATCATATGGATTCAAAGCCAACTGCGTGATTATGCAATCAACATGAAGAAAATTATGTTGTATTGTGATTCACAAAGTGTTATACACATTTGTCACAATCCAGTGCAACATTCGAAAACCAAGCACATTGCTCTTCGTTATCACTTTATAAAAGATCATGTTGACGATGGAAATATCGAAGTTCACTTTGTGAAAACTACTGATCAACTTGCTGACATTTTCACAAATCCATTGGATGAAAAATCATTCGTGAGAATTTTGGGAGGTCTTGGAATGATCGAAGGCAATTCAGTTCCTGGATTGATTTCGAAAGAATGACAAAAGAAAGGTGCAAAAGTGTCGATTCAGAGGTGCTGAATGTTTACTCAGAGGAAATAGTTGGTCATTCAGAGGTTACTGTTCCCGTTCAACGCTTCGACATGCTAAGATTTAGACATTACGTACACACTGCTTAATCACAAATTTTCGTGAGTCTTGTACAAAATTTTTTGTTGTTATTTTCATGTCGAAAAATCCAAAAATACCAAAAATATTTTTTTTTTGTTTTGTTGTTTGTTTCGAAAATTTCGAAAAGATCAAAAAGATTTTATTTTTTGTTTTCTCTTTCAATTTTCGAAAATTAAAAAAAAAACAAAAAGATTTTTCTTTTGTTTTATCTTTTAAATTTCGAAAAATCAAAAACTTCAAAAAGATTTTCTTGTTTTTGATGTTTGTATTTTATTTTCTTAATGCAGCGTTTGTCAAAGATCATCCATGGTTCATGCTTGCAGTTCTAGGGTCGGGTATATTTTTCGAAAAACTCTGCACTAGTTAGGTTGTCCCTAGAAGCATGCTGCAGCATGTTGTCCTAAGCATCTTTTGACTCAATGTGTGTTTTCAAAGCCTTAATGAAGTTTTAATCACGAAAATTTCTTCCCAATCAGGCCATCTTCACATTAGTCCTTGAGCTACCTTACTCTTCTCAATTGAGTTAAGAGTTTACTACCTGGTCCATACATAGCAGAGGTACTTATGAATCTTTTACCAAATATTTTTCATCCTAAAGTTCTTACACTTTCACACACAATGACATATGTCCAAGAAATTTCTGGTATAAACCAATCAGGATCTAGACATATCAACATTTTGTGTTTATGATCTAACATCATGAGACCGTGATGGAAGTGAAACCCTAAATATCGAACCATTTTAAGGAATTGACGGGGAACTTTGTTCCAGAATTGACGAAACATTTGTTTCAGTACCTATATTTGATACTCAAAATCATACTCTTTTCTTGAATAGTAATCGTGATCAAATGTTCGAAACCCACGACATTTGTTTCCCAACAAGAATTAGGTCTAATTTTGGTTTCAAGAATATGATTTCCGTTTGAGTATCATTCTCAACCTCCGTTAGTTGATACATTTTTCAAAGCTTACTTGTCACTAACTACACTAGTCAAATAGGTAGCTTCGTTTACAACTTGTCATACTTATGTTGAGTATGATTTGTAACGAAGTTTTAAACCATCCTTGAAGCCTTATTATAAGAAGCCCTTTGATACTTCTCAATAAGTATTCGATTGTAATTCATGGGAAACAACACAAGTTGTTGATCATCTCTCTTGATGATTAGCGAAGCAATCTTTGCCCGAGATTTATCTGCTTTTACGTCGAAATTATATTTCTGACATCACAAATCAATACTTTTCTTACTTTGCTTCTTGTCTTTTTCTTTGGCACACTACACTCACGAAATCCTTGAGGCTCTGAGTTTTACCAACTGAGGCTGATGATTTCGAAAGGTTGGCACATGACTTCGTTTTCAAAACCAAAAGTGAAAGAGCCTTACCTCCATTCTGAAGGTTTTGTTCTTATCCATTAGTACAGATGAAAAGACTTTTGAAGTGACGGTTTGGTAACTGTGCGCATTTCTCGGAAACTGTTCTAATCACCTTTTCTGACATGGCGTGTATAACGGCTAGTGGTGCGATTTTTAAGGGAAACATGTTATGCTTATTGATGGTAACCGTTTGAAATTCAAAATGGAGATACATATAAAAGGGGCAATTGGGTCTTCATACCAAGTTTACGTGTACTAAAATTCTCAAGACGATCCGTGTTCTCTTTATCTCTTTGTTCTTCACCACTTTCAAACAAACCCTAATCATGGCTACTCTTCAATCCAACACTACTGACGATGCATCTTCTCAACCCATCATGAAGATCCAGATTACCAGTTATCAAGTGGATGGTGATGTTACTGTATACCCTGAAGAACTCAAGATGCTCATCGTTGCTTTGAAACATTCTGTTTTAGCGAGTGCGATGTTCAGTTCATTTGAAGTACCAATGTCCTGGTTCTCCACAGCAAGACGATGGATACTATGGCCTTCAATTTGATCAATGATAAGAAGTTTCGTCTTACCAAGAAGTTGTTTGTCAAGATCCTTGAAATCCCTAATTCTCCACCTTTCTACAAAGTCACTAATGAACAAGTGTTACACATGTTCAATGAGATGGGTTATCAACCTACTCTCTTGAAGATCAGTGAATTCAAGAAGTCCAGTCTTCCCAGTTTATGGAATTTTCTTTTTGGGATTTACCTTCGATGCCTCACAGGTCGGAGTGTTGGTTTAGACAAAGGACGCATGGAGGTGTATGCTATGGTCGCATGCATTTACTATTATCTACCTGTTGACTATGCGACTCATATATGGAAAGAATTTTTGAAGAGTATTGAAAACACGAATGCAGTATATGGGGTTTCATGTGCAAGGTATTGGAGTCTAATTCTTCATTATGCTTATGAAAAGGAGAATATTTTGGTGCCTGCTGATGAGCCTAAAGCAGAATTCTTGAAGTATCATTATCCCAAGACGATTGAAGATGATGTGAGTACTTTTACTATAGTTTCTAGGATTCCTGATGGGATTCTCAAGAAGGTTGATCCTTCGAATCCAGTGTTGGAGGCTTGTTTACTCGCTATCAACACAAATGATGGTACTCGTGTGTTGTTGGCAAAACGTGATGAAGGCTCTTCGAAGAAATCTCGAAGAAGTCTGGAGTAGTGATTAAAGTATTAAAATATTGATCCATCAGCCAAGAAGAAGGCTGGAGTAGTGATTAAAGTTTCGAAAAAGTCAGAGAAATATATTGAGCCTGAAACTGTTGCACCTTCAAAGGAAATTGTTCCTTCGAAAACTGGTGTATTCAAGCGTCCTAAAAAGAAAGCTCATAGATCACGAAAGTCTCCTGAAAGATCTTCTAGCTTTTCTCCTTCTATGGTTCGAAAGCCACATGTTACTCGGAAAGGTCTTGTTCTTCATGACGTTCCTATTCCTGTTTCTCCACCCTCAAAGAAGCGAAGGGCTGAGGATGTTGCTAAGCATATTTCCAAGAAAAGTAAGAAGAGAAAGTTGATTCTTCGTGAAGATTTTATGGAAGAGGAAGAAGTTCATGAAACACCACTGGGTGATGTTTCATCTAAGAAGAAATCCCATGTCAAGTCGAATACCGAGGAGATAGGAATTTCTAGTAGCTCTGTGGAAACTTCTCTAGTGGACACATCTACTATTCTTGGTGAATCTATCAAGGTGTCAACTCTTGAACAGATTTTGGTCACGGCACCCGAGGTTTCGTTACCCGAATCATCTTATGAGGAGGTTCGAACCTCAGGCATTTTTACACACGTATCTAATATGGATGTAAATGTCAATATGGGTGAAGGAGTCTTGAACAACGAAAATCTAGTTTCTACTCAAGGTATTTTCGAAACTGCAGTCATCACTACTAATACTTCTTTACCACCATTTGTCACCACTGTTCCTACCACCACACATTCACCTACTTTTGATTTTTTCATAAATTGAACCATTACTTCTCTATTTTCGTCTCAATCTACTGAACCACCCAAACCAATAAATGATGGTGATACTGATGATGGAGGGTTTGGAGCATCATTTGCTTATTTGGAATTTTATTCTGAAGAAGAAAACATTCCAGACCATATGCTTATGTCGGGGAAACAGTTCAAGATTCTCAACAGGAAGCTTAACTCATTGTTGCAATCACAAGCAGATGCGGGGTAGGAATTATGTTTCTGGTATTGAAGTTGATGTTATGGTCAAAGCACAAGAGCTTCGTCTTTTGAATAAATTGAACGTGTTGATACAAGATTCAGAATCTCGACTTCAAGACAAGCCTGGTATTATGGAAATATATAATGAGTCACGAATGAAGTCTACGTCTTCGTCTATTAATGAGGAGCTCAATGATTTGAAACGTGTTGCCAAGGAACGTCATGTTCTTTTTGTGCAAGATGTAAAAACAGTTCGTGAAAACGTGAATAAGAAGCTTGAAGAGATGAAAGAGAGTGTGGCTATAGAGCTCAGTGAGTTGGATAAAAAGTATTCTTTTATCCTTGAGAAAGTTGATATTATTGGTGCTAGTGTTACTACGTTTGTTCAAACACATCAATCGCTTCTTCCAAAGTTTGATGAGAAAGCAACTGCTGATGGTACTAGTTTTGGTAAACTTAATACCATGCTTGTTGAATTGAAAGAGCTTATTTCGAAGTCTGGCTCTTCATCTCTCTTAACTCCTGAGTTTTTAAATCAGAAGTTTTGTTCCTTCGAGACTGCGATTCAAAATGTGTTGGGTCCATTGTCTCAGTTTGTCACTATCTTACCAATGAATGCCCCGCCTGTTGTCGTAGGGGTGTAAGGGGGAGAAAAGAAAGGTGTTGGTAAAGGAGAAAATATTTCTAAGAAAACGAATGAAGAAACAAAGGTTGTTGGAAAAGTTTTCAAAACTCAAATTCCTACAACAAAACCAATATTTTCGAAGGCTGAACCTGTGATGCCAACTACAGTAACTACAAGGCCAATTGCTAAAGGCATTGTAATCGAGTCTACTGATGGAGGGAGTTCTTCGAAACCCAAACAAAATGAAACAGATAAAGGAAAAGGAAAAGGGGTTGTTATAGAAAAGTCTAAGGAAGAAAGAAAAGCTGAAATTGAAGTGGAGATTGAGAAGTAATGTCAAATACAAAGTATTTTGATGCTTTGTAAAGATGATCCTCCTACAATCGACAAAGGTGATCCAAGGAAGTTACACAGTTATGAAAATATTGAAGCAAGATTATCATATAATGAAATATATGCATTCGAGAAGAAACCAAGAAAGAGCTCTGCAATAGAGAGCACATATATGAATCAACTTGATTTCCCAATCAATCAAACACATCTCAATACAAAATTATTGAGAAATTCAAGAATGAAGATGACTTTCTACATATGAAGCTGAGGTTTCATGATGTGTTGGGAGAGGATCAGGAAGAGGTTTCGTCCCTTATCAAGATTGTGTGTGTGATAAGCGTGACTAAGGATATGATGTTTGAAAACATGATTCAAAATTTTCGATTTCATGTTGTAAGGGCAAACTATGTGGTTTATGATTTTTCAGTTACTGACTTTCCATTGATGAACTTGAATTATCTTATTCAAGTTGCATTGATTCTCAAAGATATGGACGCTTCGAAACTTCAAGGAAAAGGCAAAGAGATTTTGAGACTTGGTCTAGGTCACATCAAAATCTTTATAGATAATTACTATGATTGTCTAGCCTTAATTTATATTGAGCTGTGTACGGAAATGGGAAAGGAAATAAAAGTTGCACAAGAAGTTGTGAAGAGTCAAGAAGAACTGAAGAAGTTTACTGATGGGGAAATTTGTTTAAAGCCAATGGGATTAGTTTTTTCGGGAAAAGACAAGAAAGGAAAAGCTAATAGGTACTAATTTCAAGCTTCGGAAGTGGAACGGTATACAACTGCTCGATATACGAACTTTATTGTTCGTATGATTAATTGTAAGAAAAACAACGAAGGAGATAAGGCTAAGCTGAAGAAGGTTATGAGCTGGTATACATAGATCCAAAGATCAATGCATATGGCTGCTCAAATTCTCACAAACTGAGTTCCACACCGATTACAAATGGGGAGAATGTTAGTGTCAAATATGTTGTAATGTTTCGAAGTTATTTGAGTCAATTTTGAAAGTCATTTTATCTATTTACTAAGGCATATTAGTTTCGATGTCTTGATGTTTAGCCCTTAGTATTTTTTGTATACTTTCTTATTCTTCTATAAATAGGAGTTGTACTGAGAGTTAGATAGAACTTTTCCAAGTCATTCTGTCTATGATTCTCTTTGTATACGAAAGTATAATCGAGCTATTAATCAGATCTTATTTACTCTCCGTGTTCATACTACTTTGATTACTCTGATTACATTCATACTCGATTAAATCGCAACTACATAAACTCCGACTACAAAATTTTTGTTTACTTGTCAAATCATGCATGGATTACTTATTATAACCACTAGTTATTGATAACGTTAGAGCAAGACCAATCTACAACCAACTTGTATGCAAATAACTCAATGTCTCTCCTTTTTAAGAATAAAAGCTATTATCGTCTCAGAATTACTCATGATTCAATCCATGAAGTAATCTATCTGAGGTTGTGTTGTCCTAATATTTAAATCACCATTTCAAGTACTCATGAGGGTAAGCGCAATCTCCATTGTATGTCCTATATCTATGTACAATCCACCAACCTCATGACAATCTTAATTCATATACTCACTCCCAAGAGTATGATTGAATGTGGAGTTTTGAATAAATTAATATTCAAGAAGTAGCTTCTAAACATGCAAAAGGAGAATACAATGATAAACTAATTAAAATTAGTAATCAACATCATATATTAAGATAACTACTTAATAATCGCGAAATGAGGTTAAGACTTTATACTTCTTAAGTTCTCAAGTTTAAAACAAAATTTTCAAAGTTGGCTCTAGTCTAATCATTTGCAAAATCAAATGCGTCATGACCAAGTCTTATTGTAAGACTTGTTGACTTAGCAAATGGATTGACAAGAGTTCTATTCAAATGACTCTATTAACTATAATGTATTCACACTTGAATAACTATTAGATGTGATGTTACTTACTGAGTATACTCCATGTGAGCTTGCGTGACTTAGGGATACATACTCGAGGTAAGTTCACCATTTCAATCATAAGAATCTTTCGTAAGGATCATCAATGAATGAGTTTCAACAAATATTTAACTAATGAATCTCTTTTAATCACATAGCATCCTTTCTAATCTAACTATTAAATTATACTCTAAGTTTATCCATTACGGTGTATTATTTGGTACTCTCCAAGCAAATGCTTCACCATTCAGTAAAATACACGAATTCCAACTACAAACAGAATCGTCATTACAGGTGTGGAACTTAGTATCAATGAAACTTTTATAGTGATCTCTTCCATACTAAGATAATATACAAGGACAAAAAGGAACTTTTTTTTATTTTTATTCATTGATTTTTGTCAAGTTGATATGATTTGACCTATTATGCTAGAGGCATTCAAGTTATCAGATCTGGTATATGTCATGGCATACATGATCGATCCCATAAGCAAAAGCAAGTGGTGTATGAATCATTTCTTATAGATTAAAACTATAACTAGGACATTAGCTCAATGTCTTGCCACACATTATGATCTACTTTGAATTTCTTCGAGATTTGAAGTACTTTTTCTTATCCTAATGAATTATCTAGATCTATGTTATATATCAACACATTTAATATCTATATTGTTTTTCCCACTAGCATTGGCATATCCATGGTTCATCTTTATTTTTCAAAATTCAAACTCTTTGAAATTCCTCTTTGAAAAAAAAATCCCAGTTGCTAATGCTCGCATAGCTTATGATCGTTTCTCGAAATTCAAACTCTTAAAACTTTCTGATTGAAACAAAGATCCTAAGTGCTCCCACTGTCATTAACATATATATATATATATATATATATATATATATATATATATATATATATATATATAGTTTATTTTCATTTCTCGAAGTTCAAACACTTTGAACTTCCTCATTGAAACGAGAATCCCAATAACTTCCATTGTCTTCGTCATACCTTATGGTGCATCTTTATTTCTCGGAATCCAAACTCTTTAAATTCTATAATTGAAGCAAAGATCCCATCTTGCGAGGTGCTTGTTTAGCTCATAAACGAACTTCGTAAGCTTACACATTCTTCACAACCTATCTTGGTTTGACTATGTGTTACTTCCCATCCATGTTCATCATCTTCTTGAAGATTCACTAACACTTACGGCTTCATTGCGAAGTGTTTTATCAATAAAGTTTTCAAACATCCATTGACTGAATCTCGCTCTCCATGTTCTTCTTCCATCTTCCAGCCTTATAGGGCCTTCAAAAGATTCTGATAGCTAGCATACTCTGCTTATAGACTGTTTGTGTCTCATATAACGTCAATATATACGGCTAGGTATATGATGTCTTCTATCAAATCTGTTAGTTTTCTCAATAGATCTTTCAATCTCTAATAGAATGTTAGGACCAACTTTAGGTTCTTTGTTGGTTGACATTTGAATTTTATCAAGTTTAGTTTAGCTCCTACTATCTCTTTTTGGATATCAGATTCCTATCTTGGAAGAATGCCCTTCGAGCAACAAACATTGTTATCAGAAGCTTTAAAAAAAATTATCCAAAATGATTGTCGGGATGTCTAACATTACAACCTATCCTAGTTTTCTGAGCACTTCACGAAGAATATGAACCTCATAATCATAGACTTCCAAATGTACTTAGTAAGGAATGAACCCTAGAGTGTTTGAAAGCCTTATAATTAGTGTAAGACCAAGGACTCTTGTAACACTATTTATGGTAAAATCCATGAACTGCTCTATAAAGCATAATACGACTCATCAAGCAACAAATCAAACAATGATTTGTTTCTCTTCTCCAACAATACTCATATGAAACTGTTTTGGGTAAAGACATCTTATGAAAAGTTTTCATAATTCCTTATATAATCGAATTAGTTTTGACTTGTAAAGTCCTAATTTTTCAACCTAAATTTTCATTTTTATTTATTCAAATATATTAGAGTAGAAGTACATTATGTTGAAAACATGATACGAATGCGCATGTGTACTGTCGAGCCTTACCCTTCTCAAAAATCAATGAAGTAACTAAAACATTTATGATCAACTGGGTAAGCATGAAGCTTAGTGAGTTTCCCAAAATACCATATAACATAGTACATATACAATGCATACACGTAATGGCTCATGGTCTTTTTCTGATCCACTTATAATACACATAATGGCCTTCAGCATAAAGTTGGTCCTCCCCTTGGCCTTAAGCATAAAGTTGGTCCACCCTTTGCCTTCATCATAAAGTTGGTCCGCTCCTTCGCCTTCAATGTAAACCTAGTCCGTACAAGTCAAATTGCCTTCAACATGAAGCTGGTCTGCCCTTAACTCCCCATATATTAATACATATCTAGCATACAAACAGTTCCATTCAACATGCAAATAACTAATCTGTTTTAATTGACGAATAGAATACTATAGGGAAACTATATCCTGACATACATAGGATACATACTGGAGTATATAGTATAGTGAGAAAACTCAGCTGGACAGTTTCTCATACGATCAATGGCTATATGGGTGATCCCGCTAGCGAGCAACGAGCCTAACGAGTACTAACCTATAATACTATTACTTATTAATCCTAATGACAATATGGTAATGAAAGTTACATATTTTACTAATCTTAATGAATAACGAAAGTTCTATCAAATAAGGAACAGCCAGGCTGGACGGTTGGGAGGCAGGATCATTTCGGCATATAGCTTTTCAAAAATCAACAACCAAGCCAACGTGCCCTTTCTATACACCTTTCCCGTAAGTAGATCAATAAACATTATGAATGGAATTCCTAATAAATCTTATTTATACATTTATAATAACGACTATGAATATAATTGTAAGTTAAACTTAAAGCGTGCTAAGTGAAACTTTAACTGACAGTAGTTTTCGCGAAAATCGGGAATTGTGTAGGCGGGACTTCGATACTGAACACTCCTATTTTTCGGGCTCTCTTATGCTGCAATATTGCGCTAAAGAAATTCCTCAGAACCCCAAAAAAAAGCCAAGATAATTTTAAGCTAGAGAGAAATATAGCAAAGGAAAGGGGTGTGAGAATGAGAGAGACCCTTAAATAACTATTTATAGGAGTTTTTGGGGAGGCGTGGTGTGCCCTCATATGAGGTGTGTCATGCCCTAGGGTGACGACTCTCCTCTGCCTTTCTTCCACATGTTGTTGTCTGGGTGGTCCGTGTTCGACCTTTTAGAAGCACACGCCTTGCCCTCTATACGCGACTTCTTCATACGAGCTCCATTTTTGATGTTGTTTATATCCATGCATATCTTTCGACAATTACAAAAACTTTCATTTAGACTCCGTTGGCAAATTCTCACTTTATTTTTAAAGTTAAATTTTTAAAGGGATTAGACTGTTAAAACCCGAATAAAAATCATAACTCTTTCATACAATATCCGTTCTCGACTGTATTTATATTGATGGGTTCATATTTAGGAGATCTTCTACTCTCAATTAGATTATTTTGTCTAATAGTCAACCGAATTGAATTTCGATTCAGTGTCGTGTACTGTTGTATAGAAACTTCGAAAAATCATAAATGCCTCATACGAAGTAAGATTTTGGACGTTCTATATATGCATGCTCTCGCTTTTACGACTACTAAAAGGATGTTTGAAGAAATTTTCAATCATATGTAATGTAAATCAGAGTTAATTAAACACAAAAATCTAAATAAGATCTTTGTTTCAGCTCAATTATCCGTAATGAGTTCAAGTGTAGTTGCAGAGTGAGAGAGAGAGAGAGAGAGAGAGAGAGAGTAAGCTTAATGTGTAAGAGTGCAAAAGTTACAACACACTTATGTACCTACCCTATTTAAAAGATACTCACGGATACAAAAAAATATACTTACACTTCAAAACAATGTGCTTAGTAAAATACATACATAACAAAGTATTGTGGACCTTCGTCATTTACAAATTTTCACTACCAATATCACTATCTAAGCTTCAATATTATCACAACAATAAGTCTCTGCATTCTTCCCCTTTGTGATCACATATCGAATCTTCAGACTGAGGGTAGTGTCTTTATCGCCCACACCAAAGCTCTTTGTATCTTCATGTACCACACGATTATCTTCCTTATCTCCACTCGATCTTCATTCATGTTCTTAATGCAATTGTTGATGCAAAGAATGATACTAGAAAGATGTTGATTAGAATATATTTCTACATCGTCAGTACCGAACAAGAATTTCATTTTGCCTCCCTTCTTCTTCTTGCCTTGGACTAACTGGAATATCATGCTTGAACTGAGGAAAGATAAACATCAAATGATTAACTGGAATATCCAGTTGATTGAAGTCTGAATCTAGAATGGAATAACTTTTTTTTGGACTTTTATCAAAATCACTTGCTTTGACAAAAGTTGCATTTTCGATCGTTTCATAACAGTAGACTTTGTTACGGCCTTGTTAATACCTGGTGGATCATTCGCTCTCATCCTCATGATTTTGTTCAACTACTTCATTCTTTCTAATTCAAGCAATTGAAGCTTCTTCTTTTCATCATTCGCGGGTTCAACATGAATTCCTTTGTATTTAGGATCAAAAGATCTAACAAGTTTGGTTGTTGAAGAACTTGAACCTCCTTCACTAATGTTTAACCCTTTCTTTGATTGGAGCTTTGACATATAGACTTCAACGTTTGGAATAACTGTTGTTATTATCGAAGATGTCACAATTGATTTTATTGGGAAGCAAGTTGGAATCTAAGTAGAGATCACCTTACCAACTACCTTTCCTTTGTCTTCTCCACTGTATTTCGATGAACCAACCCCCCTTTCTCCCACTTGTGACACGTTGGTAAATAAAGAACCAAATCAAGAATGGGTTTGAGTTTAGTCTTGAAACATGACCCCCACTAAAGAAACCATAGAAGAAAGTTTCTCTAGTGAGATCGAAGTTTTTGATGGAAAATAAAACTTCTATAATTTTTTAGGAAAATCTATAAGCGAATTCTCAATGGAGGTAAAAAAATAGTCAAATCAGATTCCTTCTTTATCTTCATCTCACCAGCATAGACCTTATTGAAGGAACTCACATCTTCATTTAAAGTTTGAGTAGCATTCATAAGAACATCAACTTTGTCCTTAATTCTCTCATAAAACTTTTCCAGTTTCGTCACTTCCTTTGAAAACGTCTTAGAAAAATCCATGAACTTTAATTCAATAGATACTTTCGAAGAGTTCACAAGCTTTTCAAAAATTTCATGTCGCTCACGAGCAATAATTTGTAATTCCCTGACTTCATATTTGTACAAATTGGATTCAGCAGTAAGGCGTTCTTCAAAACTCGTAACAACATTATTAAACAAAGTCTTTGTCATGGATTCTTGAGACTTCAACGGAAATTCAACGTCTTCACCGCTCACAGAGGACTTAACAGCATTATCATCGAAAATTGAAGAATAGAATTAAGTTTGGAGTTGAGAATTTTGTACTGATTGCCTGACATGACTGTATTATCATCCGCATTGTCTTCAGGATAAAACTCCAACTCAACAAATCCATCCAATTCATCATATTCGTTATTCTTTGGCGCTTGGTCTGTTAATTAAGAAGAGAATAAGGAAGTGATAGGCTTATTGATGACACCTTGAAATGTAGGAGAAACAACATTCACTTTATTGGTGAAATAATTGAAGTTGGTGGTGGTGACAAAGGTGGTGGTGGACAGTTGAAGTATTGATTGCGGATATGAAATTCCCTTCACCCATAGTAATATTTACGTCCTTATTAGATTCGTTCTCGGTGAATTTTAAAGACCTACCCTCCTCCACATTGGACTTGGAAATAGAACGTTCAGGTGGTGTGACATTAGTCTTCTCTGGGATAGAAGTAATAATTGGTTCACTAGAAGCGATGTTTGTATCCACATCAGATGCGTTTACAGTGACATTAGGAATACTTGTCTCCTTGATATTGGACTCGACAGTGGTATCCTTTTTAGGTGAAACATGGAATGTCTGATCATTATTCCCAAAAAGCTCATCTTCAGTCTTTTCGCTATCACGATTTGCCTCAAAAGTACTTGATGTTGTCGTAGCTTTGGTAGAAGGCTCTTCGTATATCAGAGACCTAAGCTTCTTAAGTTGTTTCAACACACCAAAAGCTTTGTGTTTCCTCTTTTCTTCTGATTCTTCCTTACTTACATCTTTAATTACAACTCCTAAATACTTTGACTTTGTCTTCAATTTCTTTTACTTTCTAACCACAAGCTCAAGAGTGGATACGTCTTTAAAAACCGCTTGAACAACCTTTTTAGGAACAATTGGGACTTCCTTCTCAGAAGCATCTTTAGCTGAATTCCCAGTAACATCTTTCACAACCTTCTTGGGACCACTCTTCCTATACTTCTCAAAGACAGTCTTTATAGTAACATCTCTCTTAACAGCTTTAGGCTTCGATTTTGACTTCTTCTTTACAATATGAGAATCGGTGGATGTTCCTTCTATGGATTTAAAGGTCACCTTCTTTGGGATAACACTAGAAGAAGTAGAATCCATGGAAGCTTTGTACTGTTTCAATAATGAATTTTTTGGAGACACCAAATTGAGAATGTCATCAGCAATTTGGGCAACAGTAGGATATATAACCGGATCATCAAGTGCAGACGTTGAAATGTGAAGATGTGATAATTGGGAAACCTCAACATCTTTAGGAACTTGAATACCTACCTGACTGTACGCTTCGTGAAAAATGAGACTCCAAAAACTAGCACTGGATATCTCAGTTGTTTTTTTTAGTGCTTAACAGATAAAGCAAACCCAGCCAACAATAAAGAAGCATACTCAACCTTCATCCCATAGTAAAGACCATCCATAACTGAATAGAATTGAAAAAATTACAACG
Source organism: Lactuca virosa (assembly GCF_052849685.1). Taxonomy (NCBI): domain Eukaryota; kingdom Viridiplantae; phylum Streptophyta; class Magnoliopsida; order Asterales; family Asteraceae; genus Lactuca; species Lactuca virosa. Next base: position 172,793,347 of record NC_136429.1, read on the forward strand.
AAAGGTAATTCCAAAGAAAAAATTACATACTCCTAGAAGACTGGACTTCTTGAAGCTACTAACAAGAGAAATTGGAGGTTCATGACCCACCTCATTGAACATTTGAAGTACATGTTCATTCGTAGGAATCTCAAACGGTCCTTCTGATGGAAGTGGAAGAATTTGTGCAAATTGCTTCTTGTTCAGTCGCTTGTTCTTTTGCGATTCTATAAGGAATGTTATGATTTCTGTCGTCTTGTTGTAAATAGCTGTAGAAACAGCAAGTGATAACCACTTCATCGGAATGGAAAAGGAAGCAATCAAAGCGTGTGCGAGAAATGAATAATTTATACATAGAACTAGCATCTTAAAATCTTCACGGTAATCTTTGATCAACGGATTAAACCAAACATTGTTGGGTTGAACCTTCATGTTGGGCACAGAAACTTCGTATTCAGTTGTGTTGAATTGATCAACAACAGTGTTGGAAGTAGACATAATGATCGAGAGAGAATTTTGATTTTGGTTGCAAAGTAGGGTGAGGGTACTTGTGTAAATGTCGTGAATCAGAAAGATGAGATTGTATCTTCACGTCATATTTTTTAACCAGCGTCAAATTCAAATTCAAACCATGTCCAATGAACCACTGCCACGTGTAAAGTAAGTAACTGAAACAACATCACCCCCTTCCTCCACGTGTAAAAGTAATGAGCACTTTTCTCGAGCCACAATAAACAAACTAGAACGTCAAATCCCTACGGCTACTTCTTCATTGTCAATATAATTAAACAATCACCAAGCTTTGTTAGTTACCAAGGACCAATCTTCAACAGTTAAGGTTGGGCCTCATTCACTTATGGGGATAATAAATGAAATCATAAATCAGACTTTGTGAAATCTAGGTATGAGTTGGTAATACCCAAAACCTCGAGGATTTCAGCGCCAAAGATAGAATCAAAATAAGAAAATTTTCGATATTGTGATATCAAAGAAAGTTTGATATAAAGGCAGTAAGATCCCGGGAAAAGATACTCTTCCTTCGAGATCAAGAGAGATATAAAAGTTCTTGTGTGGTTTCCCGTGAACTACAATCAAATACTTGTAGAGAAGTATCGAAGGACAACTTTTAACAAGCTTCGTAGGTAGGCTTAATTTTAAAACAAGTTCACAACTTAACATAAGATTGAAACATTAAGAAAATACTTGTGTGATTATTGTAATAAACAACAAGTAAGTTGTGGACAAAATTTAAGTGACTAAAGATCGAAGTAAAGGTTCATACAAAAATCTCATTTCATAACAAAAAATTAAAATACTCGATCTGTTGGAAATAAATGACTTGGGATTAGTACATTTCATTAAGATCTCGCATAAGAAATGAAAATGTAATTTTGAACATTTGAAAAGGTACATTGAAACATAAGCTTTCGTTAAAATCTTGAACAATAAAATCGTTCATCGTCAATTCCTTAGGTATAAAATTTGTTGGGTCTCACCCTCGTCATGGAAAACTGATTTAGGGTCATAAACACAAATTTTGGTGCAACTACATCCTAGTTGTTTTTTACTAGAGATGTCTTAGGATATGCGTCTTAGTGTGTGCAAGTGTAAGAACTTTAGGGTGAAAAAGATTGGTTAACAAAATCCATTGTACCTTTACGAAAATATTGTGACCAAGCAGTCATCTCTTAATTCAAAATGAGAATGGAAAGGTAGCTCGAGGACTATTAATAATACAACCTATTGGGAAAAAGAATTTAGAAGAAACGTTTCATTAAGGCTTCACAAACAATGAGTCAATGGGGCTATATACAACATGCTACAACATGCTTCTAGAGAAACTTAACAAGCTATAAGTTACGAATGTTAAATGATCCCTACTAAGCTTTGCTTGTGCCTACTTATGAACAACATATGTTTCAATGAGCTTCCCAATCAAGATAACGAAATTAAAAGTAAAGAGAATATTTTTGACTTTTTGAATTTTTGAAATAAAAGACAAAAATAAAGAAAATCTTTTTGTGTTTTTTATTTTGTAAAATAAAGAACAAGAATAAAGAAAATCTTTTGAATTTTTTATTTTTAAAAATAAAGGACAAAAATAAAGAAAATCTATTTGGATTTTTGAATTTGATGAAATAAAAGACAAAAACAAAGAAAATCTTTTTCATATTTTTGAATTTTTCAATAACAAAGAAAATATTACCTTCACTCGTCCTTTGATATTGATAGTGAATAGTTCTGCAAGGGATTTATGATTAGACCTTCCCTACTCAGTTTAAAAGCATAATTAGACATTTGCTACTCCTTCGTTAATGAGAACGAATATTTCTCAGTGAGACTGTTGCTACTCCTTCGCTATCGCCTTACTCATGTCTTCTCTACGCCTTCGATATTCCTTCCATCAAGCCTTTTCTACATCTTTGCTTGTTGCTAACACTTGCTGAATGAGTCAGAGTGAATATTGAAAATGAAGCATATCAAAGTTGTAAATATGAACGGTAACCTCTGAATGAATATATCAATAACTAATTTTAGACCAAAGATTCATAATTCAAAGTTAAGAAAAATTAGTTGCATATTGAAACATAACAAGCTTCCATCATTCCCAAACCATTTAATATTCTCAGAAAATATTTTTCATCAACTGGTTTTGTAAAAATATTTGCCAATTGGTCTGTGGTTTTAACAAAATAAACATCGATATTACCATCCTCAACATGATATATGATGAAATGGTATCGAAGTGCAATATGTTTTGTTTTAGAATGCTAAATTGGATTATTACAAATGTGATTTGTGTTTTGAGAATCACAAAACAAAGTAATTTTCTCCATGTTAATCGCATAGTCACGCAATTGACTTCGGATCCAGATAACTGGGAAGCACAGGAAGCAGTAGCAACAATATATTCATCCTTTGTTGTTGATATCAATACATTGGTCTGCTTCTTTGACTACCAACTCACAAGTGTCTCGTCTAGAAATTGACATCCTCCAGTAGTACTATTTCGATCCAATTGACAACCCCCAAGATCTACCTTAGAAAAAGTTTGAATGAAGAATCCTATGTTTTCTAGATGCAACAATCCTAGAGTCGTAGTTTGATGTAAAATCGAAAGATATTCTTAACGGTTATGAGATGTGCTTCCCTGGGATTCACTTGGTACCTGGCACAATTACAAACCGAAACATAATATTAGGTTGACTTGCAGTTAAATACAATAAAGAACCAAGAATGCTTTGATATGTTTTCAAATCAACAATTGGCTTATCCAACGAATGAATTAAGCGAGTGCCGACTGCCATGGGCGTCTGAACAGTTGGTCATTCCAAAGCGCTCAAACAAGTTTCACATATAATTTTCTTGATTGATAAAGATTCCTTCTCAACTTTGGGGAATGTTTAGTCCTAAGAAGTGATTGATCTTCCCCATCAAACTCATCTCGAATTGACTCTTCATTAAATCTTCAATCTCCTTTGACAATGAAGAGTCAATTGAACCAAAACTGATATCATAGACATAAATTTGAACAAGCATTATATGATCCCTAACTTTCTTTTGAAATAGAGTGGGATCAACTGATCCTTGCTTAATTTAGTGATCTTCAAAAAAAGTGGTTAAAGTGACATACCAAGCACAAGGTGCTTGTTTTAACCCATAAACATCTTTGTCAAGGATATAACAATGATTAGGATACTTATCATTAACAAATTCACGTGGTTGCTCTATATGAACACTTTCTTCGAGTATACCATTGAGTAATGCACAATTCACATCCATTTGGTAAATATCAAAGTTTTTGTGCACTGAATAAGCAAGAAAAATCCCTACTGCTTCAATTCTTGCGATAGGAGCAAAGGTTTCATCGTAATCAATTCCTTTTGTTGAGAATAACATTTTACAACTAATCTTGCTTTATTGCGAACCACATTACCTTCTTTATCGATTTTATTTTTGAAAACCCATTTAAGACCAACTATAGAAACATTTTCTAGTTTAGGAATTAGCCTCTAAACTTTTTTCTTTCAAATTCAGCCAACTCAAATTGCATTGCAACAACCCAATCGAGATATTCTAATGCAGTATTGACAATTTTTGGTTGTATTTTCGAAATAAAAACCTATGTGCGTGTTAACATACCCGAATTACGATTACCAAGAATTTTTTCTTTGGGATGATCACGTGTCCATATCTCCATAGGAGGAAATGATGGATAAAATCCAAATAAGCATCTTCAAATGTTTCCTTAATCTCAGGGATTTCTTCTGCATTAGAAAAATTATCACTAATATCATCATTTTCATTACCTGGATGTTTACTATCATCTTCTTTATGTGTTCGATCTTGCTCCCCCTGAACACATGGATCTGCTATGTGGTGCTCCCCCTCAACATCAACATAAGAAGGTAATGGATCCCCCTCGACTTGAGGTTATGTAGTCAATCTATCCCCCTTAACTTCACCAAATGTCAAAGTTTGACCCTCTTCAACATTAACTCTTGGTGTCAATGACGAATATTCATCGGTTTATTCATCAATTATTGTTTAGTGATCAGAGTGCTTTGATTCTTCCGAAACTTGATTGTCTTTTTTATTTACCTTAGCATCAATAGCTCTCTCAGGAATACCAAAAAGGAAAGCAAAATCAACATCAAATGTAAGCATTTTTTCAGATTCCTCGTTAGACTCAGAAAGAATTGGTTTCTTTGAAAATTCATGTTCGACTCTTTTGACATAGTAATCATCGAATGTTAGGTTGAAAGTTTCTTCAACTCTTTGCTTTGGTTTGTTCATCATCCTATATACCATAAAATTATGCGAATATCCAAGAATAGTTCCTACATCAGCCTTTGTTTGAAACTTTGAAAGATTATCTGTTAGTTTCATCATAAAGCATCTGCAACCAAAAACATTGAAAATTTTGATGTTAGGTTTCCTTTTATTTATGATTTCATAAGGTGTGATGTTAAATCTTTGATGAATAAAAAACAATCTTGAGTGAAACAAGCTGTAGAACCTGTTTCTGCCCAAAAATATTAAGGTAGATTTGCATAAGTAAGCATAGTTCTAGAAGTTTCACACAAGAATCAATTTCTCCTTTCGACAACACCATTTTTTTGTGGTGTGTAAGGAGACGAAAAATTATGTGAAATTCCCAAATTTGTCAAGAAAGAATCAAGGGCATGATTTTTGAATTCTGTTCCATTATCACTTTTAATATGACATACTTTCTTCTTCAGACTCAATTTTATTCTTTTAATGAAATCAATCATCATTTGAGCATTCACAAATTTCTGTCTAAGAAAATAAGCCCATATAAGTCTGAAAATCATCTATAATACAAGTATATACTTCTTCGCATTGATAGACTCAATAGTCGAAGGTCCAAACAAGTCAATATGTAGAAGTTCCAATTGTTCAACAATCTTTGAGTCGATGATGATATGATGACCTTGATGATGTTGTTTTCCATATCCGCAAGTTGCACAAAAAGAATAATTATCAAATTTTAGAACAGGTAAACCATGAGTAAGATTATTTAAAAAAAATGTTTATTCATATTTTTGAAATTGAGATGAGAAAGTTTTTGTTTCCAAAGACAACTGAGGTCAGAAAAAGCCTTTGATAGTAAGCAAACAGATAGAATGCCAACTATTGGTTTTATGTTAAGAGTGAACATATCGTCTTTCCTCTTTTACTTTAACAAGACTTCCTTACTTTCTTTGTTCGATATCACACTTCCCTATTCATCAAAGAGAACTTTATTCCTAGTTCAATGACAAGTTGAGATATGCTTATAAGGTTCTGCTTCAAACCATCGACATAAGCGACCCTCTTCACAGTAATCCTCCTATTCGTCACCTTTACATATCCTTTCACTTTGCACTTTTGATTGTTCGCAAATGTCACAACTCCAACATTCTCTAACTTCCTAAAACTCTTAGGTTCTCTTTCCAACCAGTCATGTGACGTGAGCATCCACTATCAGTATACCAATTTCCATCATATTTCTCGTCACATAGAACCTGCAATCATTCAGAGAGATTTATGTCCCCAAGGCTTTTTGGGTCCTTGGATATTAGTGTGAAAATTTATGTATAGTGAAGAATTAAAAATCCAATTCCGAACTTTGTTTTTATTTTGTCAATTAAATCGACTTCATCAGATTTAGGAATAGAAATATAATAATTCAATGTCGAAGGTTCAACTTTGATTTTCTTTTTTTCAACCTTTTTCTTAGAAAAATCAACTTTCTTGTTTTTTTTTAACTTCTATTCATTTTTAAGGCTTCAATAATGATTCATAGGGATGAAGTACTTCCACTCATCGATTCATTCAAGTAATTCTGATAAGCCTGATTGACTTGTTCTCGAGAATACTTTTTGTAAGGGTCGAATTGTTGTAATTAGTCGAAATGTATTTTGAACTCTTCGAATGTTTTGTAATCTATTTTACTGAGGCGCTTTTGTTCGAAGCGTAAGTGTCTAAGCCTTAGTATATTTTTTGTACGCTTTCAGTTCCCTATAAATAGGGATATTTACTAGAGTTAGAAAAGAGTTTTTGCAGACCTGTCTTTGTACTCTGTAAACATTCGAAAGTGTAATAGAGCTGAAAACAAGATCATATTTACATCTGGTGTTCAATCTCACATTCTTAATTGATTTAATACTCTGATTCGTTTTATACTTGATTCCATAATTCATCAATTGGTATCAGAGCAGGAATCACATCTGTGATCTGATTTTCATCTATTCAAAAAGTTTTTGAATCAAATTTTTGGTTCAAAAGCTTCCACACTTTTTGATCGTGAAAAATTTGTCTAGATTTTAGTTTGTGATTTGATTCTGAATTTGAATTGTTGAATCGAGTATTCTTCTTGCAATTCCGATTTGATTCAACTAGTTTGTTTTCAAATTTCTAAATCTTCTTAAAAATTTTCAAAATCAGCTTCCGTACAACAATGGCGAGTTTCAATCTCAATTCGATGACCTCGTTTTCTCATCTGTTAGGATCATCAACCAAAATTCCAATGCTAATCCCTGAATATTATGATCAGTGGGCTGATCGTATGCAGGATTATCTGAATGGTCTTGATGAAGAATTATGGTCATGTATCATTGGAAATGTCAATGTTCCAATGAATGTTCAAGCAATTGGATCATCTTCTACAAGTTCTGATGTTGATAATCAAACTGATCGTCTGAAGAAACTGGAGAAGAGGTGTATGAGAGAATTGCGAGGAGCTTTACCTCCAGTTGTGTACAATTATGTAAGGAGTTGTACAACTTCAAAGGTGATCTGGAACAATCTGAAAGATAAGTTTCAAGGAAGTGAGAAGACGAAAATCAATTCAGTTAAACAATGTTTGGTTGAGCTGAAAGATTTCAGACAAAAAGAAGGTGAAACAATTGAAGTTTACTATGATCGACTGAACGAGTTAATCTATCGTTGTAATCGCTATGGAATTACCAGGACTTCAATGGAATTCAATCTCATTTTTGTGATGGGTCTTCGAAAAGAATGGAGAAGCGTAAGTATGATCGTGAAGAATCATCAAAGTTTTGATACATCAACTCTCAATGATTTGTACAATCAGTTGAAGACACACGAAACTGAGGTAAATGAAATTGCTGAGGAGACGAAGCTAAATTTGGGAGGTCCATTGGCACTTGTGTCAAAGATATCTGAAAAAGAAGCTGAAAATGGTGATTATGAGGAAGAAGAAGGATTCATCATGAATTCGGATGATGAGGCAATAGCTTTTTACTCGAATAATCATGTTAAGAAGTTTTTAAAAAAGTCGTTCAATCCGAAGACTAAGCTTGCTGAGGTAAAAGGAAGTGCTATGAGTAAAACTGTTGTTGAGGAGAAAAAGAAAATTGAGAAGAAAGATTTGAAAATGTCTGAAGGAAAGATCGAGAAAAAGCTGAAAGGTGATGCTGGTATAGATTGTCATTATTGCAACGGAGCTAATCATCTTGCGAATGATTGTATGCTTCGGAAGAAGGATGAGAGGAAAAATAAAGTTAAAGATGAGGCGTATTATGCAGAGAGGCTTGAGGAGGTTCGTGCGAAAGCCAAAAACTTGTCATTGGTTGCAAAAGGTGAGCATGAGGAGGAAGATGGAACGTATCAAATCTGGTCATCCGGATCAGACGATGAAGAAATGAGGAATCCAACACATGGAGCAATGTATGTGAAAATGGAGGAGGGCTCAGATGACGAGGAATTCGAAGTGAATGGACGATGCTTCGTATCCAAGACAGCATACAAATCTCCAATGACAACAAAGGTACGTAAAATTCTCGAATCTTTTAATATTCCTACACATGCTTATGATTCTGAACTAATATCTTTTGATGAGACGGTTACTTATTTTGATTCAATTGTTGTGTCTGGTAGCACTGAGGCCAACAAGTTGTCAATGGAGTTGTTAGAGACCAAAAAGCGATTAGACATGAAAATAAGTAAAATTGATTGTTTGGAATTACAAATAACAAATATTATGTGTGATAGGGATACTTTATCAAGTGAAGTCAAACTTTTGCTAGCACAAAGAAACATTTATTGTAATTCTGCTAAAAGACTTTATGGAAAATTAACTGATTTACATCATTCATGTGAAATAAGTAAAGAGCAACATAGAAAATTACTACCTTTTCTAGCATACGAAAGAGCTAAGGTAGATAATATTTAGTATTATTGTGAGCAAATAATAGCTGATTTTGACAAAGTTCCTGATGATAGATATAAATATGGAATTGTCAAAATTGATGAATGTCTTGATGCGAATGAATTAGTTAACATAGTGAATGATACTTTGACTAAATCTGAACAAATTCAAATTTTGAAAAAGACTGAGAATTCAACATCTGATTCTCAATATAATTTTGCTGATATTGAAGATAATTATGACAATATTAGTGAAATTAGTGAACTTGAGGATGTTGATTGTTCCCAGTTGTCTGTTGTTAATGTTGCATCCACATTTAAAGGGAAAGAAAAAGTTAAGGATTTGATGGTTGAGAAAGAAACTGATATACCTTCAACTTCGAAAGTTTGTGATATGAACTTTGTGGATTTCAAAGACAGTCAAACTGATGATAGCGATGATGAAGATGAAGAGAAAATTTCGAAGGGAAAGAAATCTTCAAAGGAAGAAGAAACTCCACGAATAGTGGTTGATCAAGTGTATGGTGATACACAAAAGTTCGAAATAGTAATGACTGAAAAAGGTGAACATTACCTTGAAACGAATACTGTGGTTTATCCAAATTTCAAGTGTACAGATGATGTCATTTTTCCAAATCAAGTTTTCGTAACTACTGGAAATGTTGAGAATATCAAACCAGAATCAAAGAAGTTAGTTGAGGAGGATAATTCAAAAACAACTGATGAAGGTTTTTTCGCAAATCAAGCACAGTTAAAAACAACTTAACAAAGAATTCATACGTGTTTCAACGTCAAAAATCACAAAGAAAATGGGTTGAAAAATCAAAAATTGAAAAAGAGAATTCAAAACAAGTTGAAAAGGAAAATGAAAAAGTTGTCAAACTAAACTCCAAGGAATTCAAAGATCAAATTGACAAATTTTCGAAGGAAAACAACATTTCAAAAAGACAAGCTAGGAAGAAAATATTTTGGCAAAATATTGAGTCTCGAAAGATGTCTGAATCACAATCACCCAAAAATGTTTTCAAAGCTAAAAATTACTCTTTTTCAACAAACACTCAACATTCATCACAATCAAATCATTCAAGGTCTGAAATGAATAAACAACCAAGGTTTTCGAAAGTTTCAGAAACTAATATTCCAAGAAAATTTTCAAATAAATCAAATCCAAATAAAAAATTCTTTCAACGTCAACATTTTAAATCAACAGTTGATACATCATATGCTCAATCTCTAACAAATCCAAAAGTTGATTTTGTTCCTCAAAAGCCAAATTTTCCTAATCATACGAAGAAAGAAACTATGAAAATTTCACGTGAAAAAGGAATGACTTCAAGGAAGAACATTGATCATTGGTTTGAAGGCAAAGGAAAGATGTATCAGTTGAATACATTTTCAAAGGAGCAAATTCACGAAGCATATGAGAAATATGTGAATACTTCATCAAACGGCAGTTCATCTTCTAAGGATTCGAACATATCAGTCAAAGCTTGGAAACCAGTAATAAAAGCAAAGAATGTCCACTCACAAACTCAGAATTCGAAGGGTAATGTCAGTGAACATTCGAAACCATCAAAATCTTATGTTTCGGTCTCTTTAAATGAAGATGTGAACTTAATTGATAGTCTCAAAACCAAAGTTTGTGATTGGGTTAAAAGTTCTTCATTACATTCGAAATTGAAATCTAATTTCCAAGGACCCAAAAAGCCTTGGGTACCTAAATTTTTCCAATGATTGTAGGTACTTTGTGACGAGCAATATGATAATAAATGGTACATTGATAGTGGTTGCTCTCGTCACATGACTGGGAAGAAGGAAAATTTACATGATTTTCGAAGCCTAAAAAATGTTGGAGTTGTGAAGTTTGGGAACAATAAAAAATGTCAAGTCAAAGGATATGGGAAGATCACGAACGGCCAACTCACAGTGAATCGTGTTGCGTATGTTGAAGGTCTTCAACATAACTTGATAAGTGTTTCCCAACTTGTTGTGGGCACTGGCAATCAAGTTCTTTTTAATGAAGAAGGAAGTGTTATTTCGAATGTCAACACTAAAGAAGAGTTACTGAAATCCAAAAGGAAAGGTGACATGTTCACTTTGGACATCAATCCGACAGTAGGGAAACCTGCTATATGTCTTCTTTCGAAAGCAACATCAGACTTAAGTTGGCTTTGGCATCGAAGACTTTCTCATCTCAATTTTTGAAACATCAATAAACTTGTGGTACAAGATCTGGTAAGAGGTTTACCTGTACTTAAATTTGACAATGATTCTTTATGTGCAGCTTGTGAAGTTGGAAAGCAACATAAACAAGGTCATCCAATTACGATAGATTCGAAAATTGTCGCACCTTTGGAGCTCTTACATATTGATTTGTGTGGTCCTTCGACAGTTTCAACTCTCAACAAGAAAAGGTACATTTTAGTAATTGTTGATGACTTTTCCAGATTTACGTGGGTTTATTTTCTCAGGCTTAAATCCGAAGTTGCACAAATCATGATTGACTTTATCAAAAAGATGGAAACAACATTGAAGAAGATTGTTCGAAAAATTAAGAGTGGTCATGGAACTGAATTTAAGAACAATATCCTTGATTCATTTTTGGTGGACAAAGGGATTTCGCATAACTTTTCATCTCCATACACACCACAACAAAATGGTGTTGTTGAACGAAGAAATAGGTCTCTATGCGAAGCAGCAAGGACTATGTTGGCATATGCGAATCTTCCACAATACCTTTGGGCTGAAGCCGTATCCACCGCATGTTTTACTCAAAACAGATCTTTCATTCATCGTCGTTTTAACATTACTCCATATGAAATTCTCAACAATCGAAAACCTAACGTCAAATTTTTCCATGTTTTCGGATGCAGGTGCTTCATTATGAATCTCAAGGATAATCTTACGAAATTTCATGCTAAAGAAGATGAAGGGATTTTCTTGGGATATTCGCATAATTCAGTCGCATATCGTGTGTTGAACAAAAGAACACGAAAAGTTGAAGAAACTTTTAATCTCACATTTGATGATTACTACATTAAATAAACTACATCGCAGTTTGAAAATCATCCTATTCTGAAAAACATACAAGATGAATCTGAATCCTCACAAACCTTAGATACTGATTATGATTTAATTTTTGGAATTTTAGATCGTGCTGTTGATGCTGAAATAAATGCAAATGATAATCATCTCTCTGAACTAACGAAGCTTACTGATGATTCAACATCAACTTCTCCAGAGAAAGGCGAAAGTATGCAAAACAATCTAGTGGAGGGGGAACACTTGGATTCGAATACTCTAGTTGAGGGAGAGCATTCTTTCGAGGGGGAGAATGAAAGATTGAATGCTGGTGTTGAGGGGGAGCATGATGTTGAGAGGGAGCATAATGTTGAGGGGGAGCATTTAGAAAACATTGAGAATAATAATGATTTTGATGATGTTTGTTTGATTACAGGTTTAGAGAATGATGATATATACGAATATGCACCTTTGGAATTTGATCCAGCATATCCGCCAATGGAAAAGTGGACAAGAGATCATCCGAAGGATCAAGTAATTGGGAATCCACAAGAGGGTGTTTTAACAAGAGCTCAAATTCGTGCAAAGAATGAGGTATTGAATACTCATCAAGAATTTTGCATGTTCAATGTTTTCATCTCTAAAATTGAACCAAAAACAGTTAAGGTTGCAATGGAACACTCAGATTGGGTTGTAGCGATGCAATCTAAATTGTCTGAATTTGAACGAAACAAGGTTTGGAGATTAATTCCTAAACCTGAAAATGTTTCGATAGTCGGGTTAAAATGGATTTTTAAAAACAAAACCGACAAAGATGGAAATATTGTTCGAAACAAAGCCATACTTGTTGTTAAAGGATATTCACAACAAGACGGGATCGACTATGAAGAAACTTTTGCCCCTGTCGCAAGACTCGAGGCGGTTCGTATATTTCTGGCTTATGCAGCTCACAAAGACTTTGATGTTTATCAAATGGACGTGAAGTGTGCATTTTTAAATGGAGAGCTTGAAGAAACAATTTACATGGAACAACCCCCAGGTTTTATTAACGAGAAATATCCAGATCATGTTTATATTTTAGATAAGGCAGTTTATGGTTTGAAACAAGCACCACGAGCATGGTATGCAACTCTTACTTCATTTTTGAAACAATCTAAATTTAAACAAGGATCTGTTGACCCCACATTATTTCGAAAGAAAGTTGGGAATCATCTAATGCTTGTTCAAATTTATGTTGATGATATTATTTTTGGCTCAACTGACCCTGCTTTATCTAGAGAATTCGAAGATTTGATGAAAAGTAAGTTCGAAATGAGCATGATGGGAAAAATCAATAATTTTCTTGGACTGAATATTCGTCAAAGCAGAGAAGGAATTTTTATTAATCAAGAAAAATATATGAAGAATCTGCTAGAAAAGTTTGGATTGACGAATAGCACAAAGTTACGAGTTCCAATGGCAACTGGCATAAAGTTGACACCTTCGTTAGATAAACCTGCAATTGACATAACTCTTTATAGAAGCATGATTGGTTCATTACTTTATCTTACAGCCAGTAGACCTGATATCATGTTTTCTGTGTGTAATTGTGCAAGGTATCAGTCAAATCCATGAGAACCACGTCTCACTGCTGTGAAGAATATATTTCGTTATCTTAAATGAACAATTTCGTTAGGATTGTGGTATCCTTCGAAAACTGGGTTCTTTGTACAAGCATATTCGGATGCAGACTTGGGTGGGTGTAATATTGATAGAAAAAGCACAAGTGGTGGATGTCAATTTCTCGATGGCAAATTAGTGAGCTGGCAGTCGAAAAAGCAAACATATGTATCAATTTCAACAGCTGAAGCAGAATATGTGGCTGCTGCTGCTTGTACTTCACAAATTATATGGATTCAAAGTCAATTGCGTGATTATGCAAACAATATGAAAAAGATTCCATTATATTGTGATTCTCAAAGTGCAATAAGAATTTTTCATAATCCTGTGCAGCATTCGAAGACAAAACATATAGCACTTCGTTATCATTTCATCAAGGATCACGTGGAGGATGGAAATATTGAAGTACATTTCGTGAAAACAACTGATCAGTTAGCTGATATTTTCACGAAACCTTTAGATGAAAAATCCCTTGTGAAAATTATAGAAGGACTTGGAATGATCGATGGAAATTCTGTTCCATGTGAAAAAGGCGAATGATGAATGACCAGGAATGATTCAGAGGCGCTGAATGAAAGACAAAGCAATAACCGTCAGCATTCAGAGGTTACTGTTCATAGTCAACGCTTCGACCCCTTCGAATTCGTAAATTTGTCACTTTTTTTAAGGGTTGATTCAGAGGTTACTGTTCATAGTCAACGCTTCGACCCCTTCGAATTCTTACATTTGTCACTTATAAGGGGATGATAAAATTTTGTATTTTTGCATCAAGTACAATTTATTTTCATTTTCGAAAAATTAAAAATCCAAAAAGATTTTCTTTTGTTTTGTCATTAAATTTTCGAAAAATCAAAAATCCAAAAAGATTTTCTTTTGTTTTGTCATTCAATTTTCGAAAAATCAAAAATCCAAAAAGATTTTCTTTTGTTTTGTCATTCAATTTTCGAAAAGTCAAAAATCCAAAAAGATTTTCTTTTGTTTTGTCATTCAATTTTCGAAAAATCAAAAATCCAAAAAGATTTTCTTTTGAATTGTCATTCAATTTTCGAAAAATCAAAAATCCATAAAGATTTTCTTTTGCTTTGTCATTTAATTTTCGAAAAGTTAAAAAAAAATCCAAAAAGATTTTTGTTTTTTTTCTGTCTCTACTTTCGAAAAATCAAAACAACAAAAATATTTTGATTCTTATTTCTTTTCAGTATTTTGTTACAATCATGAAGATATACAGTGGATTATGCTTCCAGTTCTAGGGTCAGGTACATTTTTCGTATGAATCCATACATTTTTCATCACTTGAACTAGCTAAGTTGTCCCTAGAAGCATGTTGCTGCATGTTGTCCAAAGCCTCCAATGACTCAATGTGTGTGTATGAAAGCCTTAATGAAATCATTCATACAAAAATTTCTTCCCAATCAGGCTTATATTCACATTAGTCTCTGAGCTACTTGACTCTTCTCAAAATGAGTTAAGAGTTTACTGTTTTGTCCAAAAATAACAGAGGTACTTTTCGTGTCTTACATCAATCTTTTTCACCTATAAAGTTCTTACACGATCACACACGAAGACATATGTCCGAGAGGTCTCTGATCAAACCCATCGAGACTTAGACATATCAAAAATCTGTGTTTATGATCTGACATCATGAGACCGTGATGAAAGTGAAACCCAATTTTCACTACAATTTTAAGGAATTGACGGGGAACAATGTTCCAGATTTTCACGAAACATTTGCTTCAGTACCAAAATTCGAAACTCCAAATCATATTCATTTCGAATGAGTGGTCTTGATCAAACATTCGAAACCCAAGATGTTTGTTACCCAACAAGATCCAGCACAAATTTTTTTCTTGAATATGATTTCCGTGTGAGTTTCATTCGAAATTCAATGTCACTTAAAAAAAATTTCAAAGAAAACTTGTCACTGACTACACTGGTTAAACAAGTAATTTCTGTTACAATTTATCACCTTAGGTTTAGGATGACATGTAACGAAATTTTTTTTAACTAGCCACGAAGCATTATAAAAGAAGCCCTTCCATACTTATCAACAAGTACTCGATTGTAATTCACAGGAACCTACAAAAGCTGTTGATCATTTTTCTTAATGATTAATGAAGCAATCTTTGCCCGGGATTTCATCTGCTTTTGTGTCAAATTGATATTTTGACATCACAATATCCCAAAATTTTCTTATCTTTGTTTCTCGTCTACATTCTTTGGAACACTGCACTCACGAAATCCTTGAGGCTATGAGTAATACCAACTCAGGCTGATGATTTCAAACTTCTGGCATATGACTTCGCTTTTCATCCCAAAAGTGAAAGAGCCTTGCTTCCATACGAAGGGTTCTGACGGTTACAATCTTCTTGGGGATAACAATACAGGCTGTTTATAAATGACATATGGTATTCTGTCCGGTTTTCAAGGAGATGTGATAGCTACTTTTTGACGCATGGCTACTTTTAAGCAGTAATGGTTTGAATTTCAAGGTGCCACGTCGGATATCATTAAATACATATCCCGCTTCAAATTCAAACTTCAGGGTTACATATAAAAGGGGATTCAAGGGTTCATTATCAGTTTACGCGATCAAAAAGAAAAATTCCCAAATTCTCTGATCATCAAAGTCTTCAAACCCTAACAATGGCGACTTATGTTCATGTTGATGCTGATCCTTCTCAAACCACTGAAGATGTCTCTTCATTACCAATAATGAAGATTCAAGCAACAAACTATTACTTGGAGGGTGTTGTTTCTCAATACCCGGAAGAATTGAACATGCTAAGCGTTGCCTTGAAGAACTCTGTTTTGTCTAAGGCGATGTTCAGTTCATTCTCTGTTCCACTGTCATGGCTTTCTCAAGCACGATCAACTGCTACTTACAACAAAGCTTCTGATAAAATTACTTTCCATCTGGTGAATGACAAAAAGGTCAAGCTATCCAAGAAACTCTTTTGCCAAATTCTTGAAATTCCGAATTCACCTCCATATGTTGCTTTCACATTCCCTCAAATCGTTAATATGTTTAATGAGATGGGATATCAGCCTCCACTATCAAAGATCATTGATTTTAAGAAATCTGGTCTTCCACGACTATGGAATTTCTTATTTGGTATTTTTCTAAGATGTTTAACTGGGAGAACAATTGGTCTTGATAAAGGAAGAATGGAGGTTTATGCAATGCTTGCTGGTATATATTATGATCTTCAAGTGGACTATTCTACACAATTATGGAAGGAATTCCGAAAGAGTGTAGAACACACGAATGCTATTCATGGTATTTCGTGTGCAAGATACTGGAGCTTGATTTTGCAATACTTTTACAACAAGGAAGGGATTTTGGTACCCAATGATGAGGAAAAAGTTGTTTTTCAATCATATCACTATCCGAAGGAAGTCACAGATAGTGCTGAGGATTTTCCATCTGTTGCTCGTATTCCTAATGCTATGCTCAAAAGAGTTGATCCTTCGAATTCAGTCTTAGTGGCATATTTGCAAACTATTGATTCTACTGTTCAGACTGGGAAATTGTTGCCAAGGGAAGAAAAGAAATCTAAACGATCGAAGAAGCCTGAACCGGATTCTTCTGAAAAGCACACCAAGGATTCGCAAATTTTGAAATCTCCAAAGAAGAAGCCAGTTACAGTTGAAGAGTCTGTGGTTCAAGAAGTGTCAATTGCAGAGACTCAAATAATTAAACCTGTTGTTCCTGAGTCTCAAGAGAAAGTGGTTATTCCTTCGAAGACTGGTATGTTTCGAAGAATCAAAAAGATGTCTTCGCATCTACGTAAGTCTCCAACATCTCATGTAGTACGAAAGCCTCAGGTTACTCATCAGGGTGTTTTGATTCGTGAAATGCCAGCGCCTGTTTCTCCATCATCAAAGAAGCGAAGGGCTACAGATATGGCTAAACACATATCTAAGACGAAGAAGAAGAACACACGAAAGCTTATGCTTTCTACTGAGTCTACAGAAGATGATGATGAAAGAATTCCTGAAACACCAGACGTCACTCTTCATGTACAAAGTTCAACTCCTGAGCAGTCAATCTTCATACCACCTAAAGATTCGGTTTCCAAATCAGTTTCTGAGGAGGTACGAACTTCAGGCATCCCTGCAAACATATCTGATACGGATGCAAATGTCAATATGGGTGACGGAGATGCGAAGAATGAAGCTCAAGGTCAATATACTTCTGCTCCCTTTGAAAGTATTGTTTCTTTACCACCATCCATTATTCCCATTACATCAACCACTGATTCCCCTACATTCAAAAATATTATCAATCAACCATTTACTTCTATTTTTTCTTCTCAATCCACTGACACACCCAAACCTAATTCGACTGTTCAAGAAACCATTCTTATGCAGACAGAAACTGATACTGAGGGGTTTGGAGGCATGTTTGAGGAATTGGAGTTTCATGAAGACGAAGAGGCGTTTAACCATGAAGCAATTTAAAATTCTGAGTCCGAAGTTGAATTCTATAATTTAATCTCAAGCTGATCTGGGGGGTGGTTCGTCTGTTTCAAGTTTGGAGGTTGAGTCTATGTTGAAATTGTTCGAAGCCAGAGTTATGAGTAAAGTATATGGGATGCTTACCGACTCTGAATCATGAATTTTGGAGAAGGTTGATCATAGTGATCAGAATAATGAACTACGGATCAATTCTCAAAATTCGAAGTTTGCCAGAGATGTGAAAGAATTGAAGAATGTAACAAAGGAATGGCATGTTCTCTTTGTTCAAGACGTGAAGAAAGTCAGGGAGGATGTCAATTTGCAAATTCGTGAACTCCGCGAAGTTATGCAAAAAGAGATTGCAAGTGTTCAACAAGATTATGCATCTCTGCATCAGAAGGTTGATATTATTTGTAATGCTGTCACCAAGTTTGTCAAATTATATGAAAGTTTGAGTCCTCAAATTACTCAACTTTCAACAAACGAAAATGCCAACTTTTTGGAAGTGATTACTTTGTTAAAGGAGTTAAAAGATCTATCAGTCCAGCCGGTTTCTTCTTCCCTGATTACTCCTGAATTTTTATCTCAAAAATTCTTACAATTCGAAGCACTTCTCAACAAGCAACTTGCTCCTATATTTCGCATTACAAGCCTTCTTCCAACAACATATGCCCCACCTATTTTCACAGGGGTGCAAGGGGGAGAAAGAAAAGCTGGTGAGTCGAAGGAGAGTGATGAAGATGCGAAAGTTGTAGGAAAGGTATTTTCTTCAAAGATCCCAACAACAAAGCCAGTTATAGTTTCTGCTGGGCTGGTTACTTCAACAGTCGTTACAACGATACCTAATATAAGACCTATTTCGAAAGGAATTGTGATTGGTAAAACTATAGAGACTGGTGAGAGTGGTTCGAAATCAAAAGAGGTAATTGATAATTCAGCCTTGAAAGATAAAGGGAAATCGATTGTTGTGGAAAAGTCGAAAGAAGAAAAGAAGGCTGAAGCAGAAGCTGAAATTGAAAAACTAAGGTTGATTCAAAGCATTATGACTCAGCGTGCTAGTGATCCGAAGGGAATGGACAAAGGTGATCCATCCAAACACAACAATTACGAAACAATTGAGGCCAAGGTAGCGTATAATCACATGTATTCATTTGAGAAGAAACCAAAACAAAGTTATTTGGTCACGAATACTGATACAAGCCAACTGGATTTTCCAATGAACGAAATGATGTTCATCATGCCTCAGTTCAAAGCAGAAGGAAATTTTAAAGATAAGGATAATGGAACACACATGAAAATTCGATTTCATGCTGTTCTTCCAAAACCCCCTGACGAAGTGTGGTCATTGATAAAGATCAAGAAAGTGATCAGTATGAAAAAGGATGTGGTATTCGAAAACACAGTCCAGAACATCAAGTATGTGGTTGCCAGGGCAAATGGAAATATTTGCGAATTTACAATTGCAAATTTTCCATTAATGAACTTGTATGATCTTATACAAGTTGCATTGATTTTGAAAGATAAATCATTTTCTTATCTTCAAAACACTGAACCGGATGAATTCAAGCTTGAGGTTGCTCACATCAAGATTTTCATTGAAAATTATTATGAGTGCTTGGCACTAACAGATGTGGAGTTAGCTACAGCTAAAGGAATGGAAATAGAAGCACCAATGGCTCCTACGAAGACTCAAGCAGAATTGAAAAAGTATGATGATGGTGAAATCTGTTTAAAGCCTTTTAGAATGGTCTTCGCAGGAAAAGACAAAGCTGGAAAAGGTAAACATTTCTTATTCCAAGCATGCGAAGTGGAGAGATATTCAACTTCTCAATATACGAACTTAATTGTTCGTATGACTCATTGTACGAAGAATAATGAAGGAGATAAAAAATAATTGAAGAAGATAATCTCCTGGTACACGGAGATTCGAAGAGTGATGATGTATTACATCCAGCTTCTTACAAATTAAGTAGTTCGACTATGATTACAAAGGGGGAGATTGTAAGGGTCGAGTTGTTGTAATTAGTCGAAATGTATTTTGAACTCTTCGAATGTTTTGTAATCTATTTTACTGAGGCGCTTTTGTTCGAAGCGTAAGTGTCTATGCCTTAGTATATTTTTTGTACGCTTTCAGTTCCCTATATATAGGGATATTTACTAGAGTTAGAAAAGAGTTTTTGCAGACCTGTCTTTGTACTCTTTAAACATTCGAAAGCGTAATAGAGCTGAAAACAAGATCATATTTACATTTGGTGTTCAATCTCACATTCTTAATTGATTTCATACTCTGATTCGTTTTATACTTGATTCCATAATTCATCACTTTTTCGATTGAAATTGGTTTCCTTTTCCTTCAAACCAATGATTAAAAATTTTCATTTCATTTTTGCCCTTGACTAGATGTTATATATAAATATATACCAACTATATATAAAATCCTATCATTTATATAAAGTGATTCTTATATATATATATATATATATATATATATATATATATATATATATATATATATATATATATATATATATATATATATATATATATATATATATAACATATAACTAGTCATATATGTATGAATATCTCTTTTATATAAAACTATCTTTATATTAATAAACTCTAACTAGTTTAATAAGTTATAAACATAAGTTATAAATAATCATACTTTATGATATATTTCATAAATTGTTATTTCTCCAATAAATATTATTTTCATAAATAATAAATTCCCAATTAGTAAAATAAAATATTATTTCCACGAAGTAATAAGTTACCATTAAATTAAAGTATTGATATATTTATTATTTCCACGTGTGACCCTATAGGATTATAGATTATTAGCAAAACATTTTATAATGACGCGTGAGCATACTAGATCTTTCACCAATATTCTAACTTTAGTGACAGACTCATGATAAGGCCTGCTCATCTTTCAATCTACTAGAAAATAATGGACACTAGGTTACCAATAGCCTCTTCGCAAGGCTCTAACCATCTTTACCTATTTCAAGGTACAACTATTGTTCGAGCAATTCGTTATTATGCCTGTTTACGGAATGTCGTGATGTTATCTAAGTACTGGGATTTCGATGCAGATCGCTCTTGTCATCATCCCCATCGGGCCTGAAGACTCATGATTAACCCTTCGGTGGTCTTAAAGACTCACAACCGTTATTCGACTACACTGAAGGAACCCAATCATCATCCTTCCTTGATATCTACTTATTACGATAGATCTTTGCAATTTAAACTTTTGAGGCTACGACTGATTGGAGGTCCTTAATCTATATTGTACGGATGCTAAATTTAGACTGTCATCCTATATCAATCTATATTGTTAAAATTCAATCCTAGTTTTATAATATTATTTCTTAAGCTTATCGACTAAATGAATAACTAACCCAAACACGTAGCTTTACTCTGAAAACCCATGGTAACAATGACGCATTAGGATATGAATACTTTGTAGCACGGATTCTAGTGTCTAACTTGTCGCCCTACATGAGTGTTATGGTTTGACTATAGTCTTCTATTAACTCCCACTTACTCCTTTAAGAAAATACTAATCATAACATGTAGTATTTCTTGAGCCTAAAATGAAACAGATGCATATGCAGTTGCAATTGACCATCTATCAAACATCACCCTTACTGAATGAACGTAGCTAGAGAATTTACACTAATTGCTTACTATCCTTTTGTGTTCTCTATTGCCAACCGAACCTTGCATCCTAAAAATTTGATCAACTTCCTAGCAATATCCTATCGTCTTACTACAATTCTAAATCTCAGAGGAAATGCTTGCAGATCAATCATTTATTGACATTTGATGAGGCGTCTTCATAGCTGAATTTTCAACAACTACTATCGCAAGTTTTAACACCAAGTCACTCCTAAAATTGAACTTTTTCCAATTTATGCTAGAGACTCTTAGTTAATCTCAACTACTATTGATAACATTAAGACCAACTGGTCAAACTTGGATCAACAATTTGATCCACTAGTCCTTATCATGTATACTATTGATACATCTGCTACCCTTGGGAGGTATTACCACCTCTCTTAATGGACATAGTCCCTTTGAACGATCCCCTTTTAGGAGTCTCTTATTTTACCTATATAAACCCTAGGTGACAACTTGCAATGGTCGTAAACACTCTATCCCTTGACATTGATCCTACAACTACAATTCCTTGGCGAAGGATAATCAAGTTCTTACTGCGTGCCTATCCTACTTTCTAAGTTTGATGTATATTTATTGAGTACTCGATGCTCTCCATGGAAAACTACGCCACTTATTGTATTCAAGATCCTCTATTTTGAGGATATATCTCTTATTCGAGAAGGGGTATTCCTTTATCTGTGTCGCACCTAGGAATTTGGCCAATTCCTAAATCATATTAATCATTTGGGAGGAAAGACCAACCTTTCCTTGACAACTACTCCAAGAAACTCATAGCCTATTATTGTTCTAGCAAAAGACTTCATTCTTCTATTACCCATACAACAAAATCGAAACTAACAAACCTCTACCTACTTATGCCGTAATTCTCTAGGACCTTAACGTAGAAACCAAATGTCAGAATGCCTTCGCACTTTCATTTTAAGGGTGGTTATTCCCCAATTGGGTTCGACCCATCATCTATTGTTACTCATAACTAATCAAATCCCACGATGGCTTTTCCTATGTGATTTGTAGCTCCTTTTGACTTTGTAGACACTCATGATTGTCATATCCAGTGACTTTCGATACTCCCATCATAGTACTATTGTTTGTGCCTACCGCAAGCGATATTCTCACATAGCATGATTGAAACATGATAAGGTTATTTAAGGATGTACTAATGCATACACATGAGTAATTGGTACAAGAGGAAATTTTTATTAATGTATTAGAAATTTCAAGCAACAACAATATTTGATGGATTACATACGAATACATTTGGACATAAATTGGACTTAGTAGCATATTTGAAATCCTATCTGAATCTTCTAAAAGCGTTGGTTTCATCTTCTTTGATAGGAAGCAAAACATCTTCCCTTTTGGCCACAGGTCCCCTTGCCAACAAATGCATAACTTCAAGCGTTGGGGTGAAGACTGCTCCTTCCGCTTCCTGCGGCACAACAAGTGTTGGGATCAGAATCATTCATATTGCTAATTGCATACAATCGACCCTAATATGTCTAGGCGGGTGACAACTGATGGGTTTTGAGCATATCTACATTCCTATGTGTACATGCAACCTTATTTGCTTTGGATCTAGGTTTTTCTCAAGTTATACATGCAAATAAATTTTCCAAAGCAATAACCCTAGATCTACTATATATAAAACCAAATCCATATATTATTAGGGTTAGAAGAATACCTTTCTTGTTATCTAGTAATAAAAAGTCTTCCTTGCTTGATCTTGACTTCTAAGAGCTTAGTGCCCCAAGCGTTGCACATCTAATGGAGTCACAAACACCACTAGCAAAGGATGAAGGAGAAAGGTGATGGAGGCTCTTCAATTTTCGGCTAGGGTTCTCATAGAATGCATAGGCCGAAAATTGTATACCAAGGGGTTCCTTATATAGCTGAGGCTGCTAGGGTTTTCAGGTGGAAACCCTAATCTGATTGCTTAGTCCTTAAACAGTCCATGGACACCTTTTAGAAGGCCTTCGATGAAATCTCTATGGGCTTCCCACAGATTTCGTCAACTCCTTTAAGGACTCCATCAGCCCAACATTGCAACTATCAGTGATTTGCAATATCAATCCCCTCACTTTTAATCAGTTCCTTTAATCCCAAAATTAATCCCAATTTAATTTCTGATTAATACTAATTAAATAATATGATTTCTTAATTAATATATTATTCCTATAATATATTAATAAATCATTTATTAACCTGTTTCTCCAAAAGTCATCCTGTCAAGTTGCTATGGTGAAGGCAACCCAAAAGGATCATGCTACTATCAGATCAAGTACATACCAATTATAGTTATGGGCTTAGACACCTAATCCAACTGTCTCCCACTTGAATATGTCTAACAACTATAACTGCCAATGCAACTTCAGAATCTGACTTAGCAATCATAGCTCTCAAAAGCCGATGCCGAACTCTGACCTAGTCAATGATGCGTCCTTTAGATAAGGGATCATATAATCCTCCGTTCTACAAGATATTGTGTGAACAAAGACATGGAACAAAATCATTCGCAATGTCCAACAGTTTGTTTCCCAAGTAATTTGTTTGACAAGGAACTTAATTGATCACATCAATTCAGTCCTGACCGAGCCCGGCACATAAGTCAACACAAAATCATTGAGGGGCCCAATATATTGCTTTTCCCGTTAGGGCAAAAGGAATAAATAAACTTTGACTTATATGCTTGCACTATTACTCATCAAATCGTACACAACAACATGTTTTATAACATAAAGTTACTGATGCGTTTATGCATTATCAATGCACAACCAACTCGTAAACAACAACTCATATATCTCAGTTTAAAGATTATACGATATTATCCTCTAACAATTACTCGTGATAAATTCCATGAAGTAATTCAAATGAGCGTGGGTTTAATCCAATACTCAAATCTTATTTTAGGAGTACTCATGAACGTTGCAGCAAACCTTTGCTATGTCTAAGCACTTAGACAATCTACAAACCAATTCATGACAGTCTTGCCTCATTACTTACTTCCAAACTATGATCGACTGTGGATAATTTGAACAATCCTGTTATTCAGGAAGTAAAACATGCAAAAGTGAAACAATACTAAGCAATTGACACAAGATAGTAAACATTACACATAAATAAATCTCCATTATTTAATCAACGAATGTCAATTACATTTATTTATTACAAGTTTCTAAACATCTATCTAATAACTAAAACTAGTATCGTCCTTTAGGCTAATGCTCCTCACATGCTCAACATGCTTGATCCTACTAAGAACCTTTGTGAGGGGATCACGAGGATTCTCTTCTGACGATACCATCTTGACCACGAGGAGTCCTTCTTCTACACGATGTCTGATGAAGTGATATTTTTTGTCGATATGTCAGGATCTGCCATTATCCCTTGGTTCCTTGGTTAAGGCAACCGCTCCTTCATTATCATATAAAATTTCCATGGGCTCTTTTATGGCTGGCACACCTCCAAGGTCTCCAATGAAGTTCTTCAACCATATAGCCTCCTTTGATGCTTCGCTCGTTGCTATGTACTCCGATTCGCACGTTGAATCAACCACGGTCTCCAGCTTGGAACTTTTTCAAGTCACTGCTCCTCCATTAAGGGTAAACACCCAGCCCGACTGAGAGCGGAAGTCATCTTTGTCGGTCTGAAAGCTGGCGTCGCTATACCCTGTCACTCTCAAGTCATCACTTCCACCAACTATAAGGACCCAGTCCTTAGCCCTTCGCCGATACTTAAGAATGTTCTTAACTGCTGTCCAGTGAGCTCTACCCGGGTTCCCTTGATACCGGCTAACCATGCTCAACACAAAAGCCATATCAGGGCAAGTACATGTCATAGTATACATGATCGAGCCAACGGCGGAATCATATGGTACTCTACTCATTTCCGCTGTCTCTACATCGTTACTCGGAATCTGAGTCTTACTCAGCTTGGAATTGCTCTGGATAGGCAACTCCCCTTTCTTGGAATTCTCCATGCTAAAACATTTCAGCACCTTGTCCAAGTAAGTACTCTGACTAAGCCAAATCAGTCTCTTACTCCTATTTCTCAATATCCTTATCCCCAGAATATAAGCAGCTTCCCCTAGATCCTTCATATCGAAACACTTCCCAAGCCAGGACTTAACCTCCTGCAAGGTTGGAATGTCGTTTCCTATGAGCAATATGTCATCGACATATAATACTAGAAAGTTGACTATACTCCCACTAGCTTTGACATATACACAAGACTCGTCCTCACTCCTAGAGAAACCAAATTCTTTGACTTTCTCATCGAAGCAAAGATTCCATCTGTGAGATGCTTGATTTAATTTGTAGATGGATTTCTCAAGCTTACACACTAGATTCGGGTATTTAGCATCCACAAAACCTTCTGTCTGACACATGTAAACATCTTCAGCCAGCTTCCTATTACAGAAAGCGGTTTTTACATCCATCTGCCAAATTTCATAATCATGAAACGCATCGATGGCTAACATAACCCTGATATATTTTATCATCGCCACTGGCGAGAAGGTCTCATTATAGTCAACCCCTGGGGTTTGAGTAAAGCCCTTCGCAACCAGTCGTGCCTTGAACGTGTGTACATTACCGTCCATGTCGGTCTTCTTCTTGAAGATCCACCAGCACCCAACTGTCTTACGACCTGATACATTGTTAACTAAGTTCCAAACTTGATTGTCATACATGGACTAGATCTCGCTATCCATTGACTCTTTCCATTTGGCAGACTCAAGGCTCTTCATGGCTTCCTTGTAGCTATTTGGTTCATCCAAATTTATCAGTGTACTATCACTGATAAACGTATCACCTTCTGTGGTAATATGGAAACCATACAACACATGTGGAACGCTAACTCTACTGGAACGTCTAAGAGGTATTGATTCGTCAACTGGTTCAACATGAATCTCTTCCTCAGGTTGATCGCTAGTTTTAGAGGTTCCTTCACCGCTTGATTCTTGAATCTCTTCAAGATCAATAGTCCTCCCACTGTCCTCATGGCATATGAGATCCCTCTCATAGAAAACTCCTCTCCTTGCTACGAAAACCACGTTGACGCTAGGTCTATAGAAAAGATATCCAAAGGATTTTTGTGGGTAACCGATGAAAATACACCGTTGACTTCGAGGTTCAAGCTTTTCGTGAGTCTCTCGTCTTATGAAAGCTTCACAACCCCAAACCGTGATATATGCCAACGAGGGAACTTTCTCTGTCCACATCCCGTGAGGTGTTTTGGCAACCTTCTTAGTTGAGAATAGATTAAGGATATAGGCGGCAGTATCTAAGGCATACCCCTAGAATGAGATTGGTAGCGAAGCTCGACTGTCACACCCCCAAACCGAAACGGCGGAAACATTCGGGGGTGGAGGACGTTATGTGTAGTATCACAACAATTGCATCATAGTAATCAAAGTAAACACAACCATTACATTGAATATATAAAAGGTATTTACATATGTTTGATTCATATTTGTATACTTCAAAGTAGCAAAATATAAAGACGTGACTCTATACGCTCCATCTTCTCAAAAGCCTGCGGGAGTACCTGTCTACTGATTTCCTGAGAATACAAGTGGTTTTGAAAGAGTATCAGCATTAAAAGCTGGTGAGTGCATAAGCAATGTTTTTGTAATGAGAACCTATTGATAAATCTGTGAAAATGGTTGTATGTTTGCAAGAAAATCCAATATTTTCTTTAATGAAAGCGTGATAATACCAGTTCCTTCTATGACTACTTAGTTCATACTAATTATGTATAAACCAATATCGAACAGACAGTTGATTATGTGGATCTGCCTTAAGCCCACAACCAAACAAGAAACGGGAAATGAGGCAGAAACCACACATTCCACAGTCTATCGAATATTCTTCATACATAACCCTGATGCATAAACTAAGGAATTATAGAATTAACTATGATTGTTTGTTACTGTATCATGTTGTAGTATATGAAAATTTATAGTTTGTATGCTTGGTTACTACTAGATGTATTGCAGGATGAGTTCTGTATGAAAACCTTCGTATAGAATGTTATGTATGAAAAACCCTGGCTACCACCAGTATATATAGTAGTTTTGTCATTTAGAGCAAAACCATGTATTCAAACTCCTTGAAATTCTCCTGTTGTAATGTATGATAGTTTTATTAATGAATATAAAACTAATTGAAGAATTAATTTCCGTAAACAAATGGTTAGTTTATACTATTGTGAGTTCGTATAACCATGCTTGATATGACCTAGTGACCTTTATGACGTTCTTCAAGTGTGGGATATATGACATTTGTCACCTCAGGCATGCATGCCTAACTGTAGCAAGCAGTTCAGGTGTGGGATTGTCAGTCCCGAATAGATCTATTCAAAAATCTCACGCTCTCCCTCCAGGAGACTCTGGTTATACTATGATAGGACTTAACCCGCACCCCGAAGGGTACAATTGAAGTGATGTCTCACAACCCTGTATTAACTACTTTACGTGTTGTTTTTGTATCGTTCACTTGTAGTTGAAATCGTATGTATACTTTACAGAGTAATAATAATTATACTTAAATAATTATTTTAGTGTGGTACTCTTGTATTCAAAAAGTATTAATGTATACCATAAACTATATCTGTCATAGTTTAAATGATTGCTAATGTATAATTCCTGAAATGATAAAATTGCGTATTGAAATCCTAAACTATACCCATTATAGTTTTCATGTGTGTTAAGTACTCAGTTCGTGTATTATTCTGAAAACTATGCAATTATAGTTGTGAGTTGAAAACTTCCCTTATGCTCAGCATGTTACAAAAGGGATAAAATATCTAAATATTTTATAATATGTGAAGACCTTTTGGTTGTATCAATTGCATAAGTTTTAATCCTTATAAAATTCTATGTATAAAGTTCATAAAAACTATTTGTGATTAGCTTGTATTCCCCCCTGAAAACGTTAAAACTATAAAAGCATAGGGGTATGAACTCACTATTAGTTGCGTGAAGGTGTCGGACTGTGAAACTGAATGAGGACCTTCGAATCGTTGAACACAGAATTAACGGAATCCTAATAATAATTAAACACATATACGAGTAATATTAGCGAAACCATTAATTATAGTGTTGGAAAAAACTTTCTTTTAGTTAAGGAATGTTATCGGGACTCGATTGAATCGGAAAAAGCGAGTTTTCAGCCAAGTTCACAACTTGGGAAGGTTTGCGGCCGTGAACTGTTCTCGGCCGTGAATTGCCCTTGAATGGTTTATGGCCATGATCAGTGTTCTTGAAGAAAATATGAAGGTTTGAAGGGTTTACGACCGTGAACTGATTTCGGCCTTTGAAGATTTGAAGATTTGAAGGGTTTGCGGCCGTGAACTCAAGAACAACAATACTGGATTCGATGAAAAACGCATTTTAGATGCTCCACAACAACACCCAAAGGTGATTGTTGATGATTTTCAGAAGAAAAGAGGGTATTTTTGTGTTTGCAGTTGAGGGGTTAGATAGAGAATGGAGGAGTTTTCGGCCAGAAAAATGTAAATGATGGGTTGGAGCACATATTTATAGGTTGGGTGTATGGTCGGTGGTGGGGTCCACCAGCCGTGAACGGGTTTACGGTCGTGATGGGGTTCACGGCCGTGAACACCAGTCAGGCCGATTTTTACTGATTTTCGAAGAAACTTGGGTTTTCACGTGATTTTGATTCCGACTCTTATATAAATTTAAATTATATAACTTAAATGATTTTCCAAACCATAAGAATTTGACGGAATTACATAAAAATTCAAAATATATTTAACGGAATCGGGCTAACGTTAACGGAAAAAGGTTCGGGTTGTCACATCGACTCATGATGGAACGAACCATTTCCAACAAGGTTCGATTGCGCCTCTCAACCACACCATTAATTTGTGGTGTCCTAGATGGCGTCAATTGTGAAACAATTCCACATTCCTTAAGATAGTTGTGGAACTCGATACTAAGATACTCTCCACCCCTATCGGATCTGAGCATCTTTATCTTCCTGCCCAAACGATTCTACACTTCTTGCTTAAACTCTTTGAACTTTTCAAAGGTCTCTAACTTATGCTTGATTAAGTAGATATATCGATATTTGCTATAATCATCTGTAAAAGTCACATAGAAGCGGTTTGCATCCCTTGTGGTGGATCTGAAGGGCCCACACACATCTGTGTGTATGAGATCCAACAATCCCTTACCTCTTTCACAAGTACCGGTGAATGGTGATTTAGTCATCTTTCCAAGCAAACAAACTCGCACGTGTCATCTGACTTTAGGTCAAATGACTCCAACACTCCATCATTTTGGAGTTGGGCTATGGGCTTCTTGTTGACATGTCCAAGACGACAATGCCATAATCATGCCTTGTCTATACCATTAGACGAATTGATATGCAACACATTATTTCCTAAGTTATCTACAACCATCACAGTTTCATATACACCATTACAAGGCAATGCTTCAAAATAAAATAAACCATTATAATAGGAATTAATAGAACCAATTTCATTATTAAACGAAAATTTAAAGCCTTGTCTGTACAAACCATGAAGGAAATAACGACTTGGCCAACCTTGTTAGTCCAAGTTAGTGTGTCGGTTAGCCACACACGTTCCACTAACGACTTGGCAAGGTGTAAAAGTGCAATTTCATGGACTAGCATCATTTTCACATTTTTCGTAAAGTAACTAAGATTGGGAATTTATGAAAAACATTTAGTTACTTTATATATACACCATTAATGAGGATTTAATGGTGTATCCTACCCGTTCGGCTAACGACCCTCCACCAATCAAGGAAGCGGTGGGTGAGAGTGGACACCCATTCAACCGTCATTTTATAGGCTATTTCCTTATACCCCCCTTATAGATCGGCTTCGTGAATGATGCCTACTAACGGTAACACTGACTCATCTTATTCATATATATAATAATTAATCTTTTAATATTATAATAGTATAAGGGTGTATTTTACACTTTAAAATACAAGGGCTTTAGAATTTGATATTCCAAAATTAAACTTTTAATTAAGTTTTAAATTCCAAAACTTAAAGGGTGCTATTTGAAACTTTTCAAAATTATTCAAATCAAATTTTAAATAATTAATTAATCAAATAATTAGCCATTAACTTAAAATTTGACCAAATCCATCTTATTTGGTAAGGAAATCAGATTACCATTCAAAGAATTCAATTTATGGTAATAAAAAATGATTTATGGTAATTATCTCAAACCAAACAAGATAAGGAAATCGAAAAATCAGCTGCCAGACGAGTCAACTCGTCGAGTCAAGGCTTGGACTCGTCGATTTGGTCAGACAGATTATGATTTCTGGTTTTCTTCAGCTTTGAACAATTCACTATTGCATCAAATATAACAGAAAAGCGACATCGGCTCTGATACCACTGATGGGTTTGAGCATATCTACATTCCTATGTGTACTTGCAACCCTAATTGTTTTGGATGTAGGTTTTTCTCAAGTTATACATGGAAATAAAATTTCCAAAGCAATAACCCTAGATCTACTATATATAAAATCAAAATCCATATATTATTAGGGTTAAAGAATACCTTTCTTGTTATCTAGTAATAACAAGTGTTCCTTGCTTGGTCTTGACTTCTAAGAGGTTAGTGCCTCAAGCGTTGCACCTCTAATGGAGTCATAAACACCACTAGAAAGGGATGAAGGAGAAAGGTGATGGGGGCTCTTCAATTTTTGGCTACGACTCACTTAGAATGCATAGGCCGAAAATTGTATACCAAGGGGTTCCTTATATAGCTGAGGATGCTAGGGTTTTCAGGTGGAAACCCTAGACTGATTGCTTAGGCCATAAGCAGTCCATGGACACCTTCTAGAAGGCCTTGGATGAAATCTCTATGGGCTTCCCATAGATTTCGTCCACTCCCTCTTTAAGGAGTAAATCAGCCCAACATTGCAACTATCAGTGATTTTCAATATCAGTCCCCTCACTTTTATTAAGTTCCTTTAATCCCAAAATTAATTCCAAATTAATTTCTGATTAATACTAATTAAATAATATGTTTTCTCAATTAATATATTATTCGTATAATATATTAATAAATCATTAATTTAACCTCTTTCTCCAAAAGTCGTCCTGTCAAGTTGCTATGGTGAAGGAAACCCAAAAGGATCGTGCTACTATCAGATCAAGTACATACCAATTATAGTTATGGGCTTAAACATCTAATCCAACAACAACAATGTCATAAATCCACCTCTAGCATGCAGTTTTGAAGTTTATGCCCCTTTTGTCCACTCTTTCCACACTTGATCCTGGGACGCGCCACCCTTCGGATGTCTCTTGTTGTTAGTGTAGTACCATCAAGTTTCTTGACTATTGTTTGCAGAGTTGGTTCTTGCTCCACTTTTTTGCTTCCCAGTTGTGTTCCTAAACTAATCTCTCCTTCCTGAGTGATCTTCCCAACCTCATCAACAGTTCGAAAGGACAAAATCTGCTCCTTCAACTATCAGTGACCCGTTTAATGATACCGGGAAATTCTTCTATTAAGTCTTGTGAGATATCAATATAAATCCACTCATTTAGGGATGCATTGTTGACGCCAATCCCACAGTTCTCTGTTTCAAAATGTGTAGTCGACATTCTATTAGTATAACTGGAATTTGTTACCACATATTTTGATAACATTCTGCTGCAAAATGGTTTTAAAGAACTAAACCTCTGTCTCCGTGAGACCTTTTCCCTCTATCTTATTATTCTTGTTACTAACAGTCTGATCCCTCATTCATTGATTATGGGAGGTTGTCACTCAACCGCCTTACAACAAATGACTGAATGGTCACATTCTAATGACCTTTAATTGTATGACACAAAGGATTTACAATGACCTAGACTCTTGTCTCCACGAGTCAAACGCTTAAAACAGAAGACACCTTCCTTCATGTTCTAACATAGTGTAGCCACATCATGGCAGGTAGTAATTCTAGTTGCTAGTTGCTCCGCCCCAACAAAGGCTTGTAATCCTTCTGGCGATCACCTTGATCATCTCCTTCTTAAATCTCACGACTAAAGTTGGCACTATATCGGAAAAGTTTCTCAGAACCAACCCTCTTACACAATTTTACTTTATCTGGACTCGATCCTTTATGGCCACTTGGCCCCGAACTTAGATCCACTCACTTAGACATCAACATACAACAGATAATGATGGAAATAACACGAAACGAATTTATAGTGTTAAACACACTATCTACCTAACTACTAGTGCCTTAGCAACTTTGTTACTCTTCCTGATCTAAGTGTAAGTCCCATGCTTCGGGTAGTATAGGCCTCTAGTACCTTTCATACCTACGCATACTTGTCCCAAGAGTTGTCTCACATTTTCCAAGTCACTTCCATCACTAAACACAACGATCGCTAATCATATATATGTATGTGTCCCAACATACAATAGATCTTGCTATACTCTAATAGGATTTTGCATCTCTATTGATGCCCTAACTTACGAATATTTCCTTATCAATCATATATTAAACTTCCTAAAATCACCTTCTATAATTCCTTTTCACTTTAGCCTACTATTAGCCGAGGAAGAACTTCTACAAATATTAAATAATTATCGGACGAATACAATTGCATGCCACTAAAAGCAAACAGCCTGTCAACTGAAAGATCTGGTACTTCAATAGTTAGACTTAAACGAGATCTTCGCAATAGCACCAAATCAAGCAATCTAAAACTATTTAATTTTTGGAGCATGCAACCTAACGTACGTGTCAAATAACTAACTAATATCAATCTAGGTTCTAAGCAGCAAATAACAAGAAAATCCCTTGGTTATAAGGAATCTTAAGTATAAGGAACTTCTATCCTGCAATTCCTAAAAATACCCTAGCCTACATATTAGCATGCATTTCTAACGTTTCACATATATGCAATCATAACAATACAGTTATTTTGGAAAACATTTCTTTCTGAGCTTCGGGTGACTCTACATATCGCATTATTTTTACTATTCTTTTTCTAAAAGATTTATTAATTTCTCAGATCCTTAGTTTGAGTCTGGAATCACACAAGTGTCATCCAATTCCCTCAAACCAAGGCTCTGATTCCAACTTGTAATGTCCTGATTTTTCAACCCAATATTTTCATTTTTATTATTCAAATATATCAGAGGACAAGAACATTATGCGAAAAACATGATACGAATGAGTGTCTGTACAGTTGAGTCGTTTCTTTCTCACGAATCAATGAAGTACCCGAAAACATTTATAATCAGCTGGGTAAGCACGAAGCTTAGTGATTTTCCCAAAAATACCATATACCACAATAATATACAATGCATACACATAATGGCTCACGACCTTTCGCTGATCCACTAATAATACACATAATGGCCTTCAACATAAAGTTGGTGTGCCCCTTGGCCTTTAGCATAAAGGTTGTCCATCCCTTTGCCTTCAGCAGAAAGTTGATCCGCTCATTGGCCTTCAACATAGAGTTGGTCCACCCATGTCTAATGGCCTTTAACACGAAGTTGGTCAGTCCTCAACTCCCTACATATCAATACATATCTAGCATACAAACAGTTCCATTCAACATCCTACTAACTAAGTTGGTCTAATTTCCTAATAGAATACTACAGGGCAACTATATCCTAACATACAAAGGATACATACTAGAGTATACGATATAGTGAGAAAACTCACCTGGAAAATTTCTCTGACAATTAACAGCTATTTGGGCGATTCCACTGGCGAGCAACGCGCCTAACAAGTATTAACCTATAATACTATTAAATATTAATCCCTATAACAATATGGTAATGAAATATATATCTTTCACTAATCACAATGAATACCGAGAGTTTTATCAAATAAGGATCAGACAGGCAGGACAGTTGGGAGGCAGGATCATTTCGGCATATAAATTTTCTGTAATCCAACAACCAATCCAACGTGCCCATTCTAGACACCTCTCCTGTAAGTAGATCAATCAGTCTTTTTACTAGAATTTCTAATAAGTATTATTTATACATTCATAACATTGATTATGAATATAATTGTAAGTTACACTTAAAGCGTAGTAAGTCCAGCATTAACTTACACAAGTTTTTAGAGAAAATCGGGAATTGCACATGAAGGAATTTGATACTGAACACTCCTATTTGTCGGGCTCCCTTACACCATAATACTTTGCTAAAGAAATTCCTCAGAACCCCAAAAAACCCAAGAGAATTCGGAGCTAGAGAGAAAGATATCAAAGGAAATGGTTGTGAGAATGAGAGAGGCCTTTAACAAGCTATTTATAGGAGTTCTTAAGGAGACACACCACACCCTCCTATAAGGCATTTGGAGCTAGGGAGATGAATCTCCTCTGCCTTGATTCCATGTGTCACTGTCCGGGTGGTCCAGTTGCACGTTCTAGAAGCGCGCGCGTCGTAAAATGCAGATTTTGTAAATTCCATAACTTCTACATACGAGCTTCATTTTCAACGTTCTTTATATCCAAGTGTAGGTATCGACAAGTACTTCAACTTTCATTTAGACTCCATTGGCTAATTCTCTATTTATTTTTAAATTTATATTTCATAAAATATATGTTCTCGACTATCTTTACGTTGACGGGTTCATATTCATGAGATATTCAACTCTCGTTTAGATTGTTTCGACTAACAGTCAACCAATTTGAATTTTGATTATAGTGTCGCACACTGCTGCAACAAAACTTCAAAAAATCATAACTTCCTCATACAAAGTAATATTTTGGACGTTCTCTATACGCACACTCAATGTTTTATGACTACTACGACTTTCGTTTAGATCACTAAGGCTAATAGGTGACCTATCTCCGATTCACTTTTTACGATACGCTTTTGCATATAGTGTTGAACGCAAAACTTCAAACAATCATGATTTCTCCATAAGAAGTCATATTTATGCATTCTATATATCTACGTAAATCATATTGATGTTTTCTACATGTTTAAGATGATTACATTGGCTAAAAATTAATATATTTGTTCTTCAAATTTTATAAACAAATGGTTTGTATTAAATCTTACTAAAGGGTGAAAACGTGGTGTTACATGACTTGATATTTTAATATCGGATTTGCACATCCTCTATTTGTATTTGGGTGTCGAGTTATCACAAATAAAATGGTGAAGCACCCATGCAATAATACATGTCCCTTGTTTATGTCATGGTCCTCAAATTGGTGTGCCAGTTAACCACACACGCTTTGCCAACAAACCACGACCATAAAAGTTACACCATTTTCTATTTATATCTCAAATTTATGTGTCGTTAAACCATACACGCTCCATAAATAGACTATAAGGACCAAATGTTCACTATTCATGGATTAGCAACTATTCACATTTTCCTAAAATAACTGAGAACGAGAATTAGGTTTTTACTACTTTTATTCGTTATAATTTTAACGATACATCATCCTATCGAACACTTTCGGCTAAAGATAAACCGTAAAATTTGAACTTATAGGAAAAAATTCGAAACCCTAAAAACTACACAGGACACGTGATGCCTGCAATTAACATGTATATTTTCGATATTCATAGTTTTTCATTTTAGTTCTCATAACTAAACCATAAAGGCTCTGATACCACTATTGGGTTTTCTATGCATCTTTAAACTAGATTTAGGCAATGTAAGCACTCAAATATAATCCTAAGTGTACATGCACCCTAGATCTAGGTTTTACTGTTATAGAAACCTACTTTCAAAACTATGAAAGTAGAGTTACTAACCCTTTGAGTATAATCGCATATACTTGTGATTCCATTGAAGATCTCGAATTCCTTCCAGTCACTTGGAAGGACTAGCATCCAAAGTAGAATGTTTCTAATGGCTCACACCTAAAAGTCTAAAGCCCTAAAAATTAAGGAGAGAGTAGAGAAGACTATGAGAATGAAATTCTCACTCTAGGAAAGGTTAGGAATGAAATTCTCAGGGTCATGGAGGTCTTTATATAGTTGAGGTAACTTGCACATTTTAATCAATTAAATAATCAAATTTAATCTTGATTCAAATCCATTCCTTATCTATTACCTAGAACAATTCTAGAAGGCTTCAAGAGCCCCCAAAACCCTCCACCTCCTTTAGGGTTTCTAGAATTCTCATCTTGCTCGACTATTGAACAATTAACATTCAGTCCCTACACCTTTAATCAAATCCTGATTAATTCTAGTTAATTCCAATTATTTCAAAAATTAACTCAAATTAATTATAAGTTAATTTTAAGAATTTTCTAATTAATTTATTAAGTTGTGATAGGTTAATAAACTATTTATCTCACTCTCTTAAATCATTTTCTAGTTATTTTAGATCTTGAGGGAAACCCAAAAAAGAATTTGTAATTATTCCCAAATTTATACTAATTTAGTTATGACATTTAACACATATTTCCAACAATATCAACATTTCATCAAAAATATTACTATGTACCAATAACTTTATCTACTATCATATATCCATGAATTCATACTTAAACATAATTTATAACTCACCTCTTTGAAGCGAATAACAACCTACTTCCAAACTTCTTCAAGTCTTTTTTTGGAGAACTTCAAATCCTCCTTGGCCACAACCTATATCATTTTTATATGAAGCCCTTTCAAATATTTCTTGAAAAAATAAGTGATTAGTAGAAATTCTAGCCAGAATCTCATACTTTGGGTAAAAAAATTTCTTGACAGTTTTTTGTCAATAAAATTGTTCAACTCCTTAAATTAAGCTTCCCTACACTTAATTTATAAAGTTCTTAACACATCCTTACTATTTCATGATTTTTACAAAAACTAGGGTTTAAAACCCTAACAATCAAAGTATGGATTCTACCATGGAATCTTCATAAAAAGCTTGTATTAAGCTTTTAAACACTTGTTTTAACATCAAAACAAAGTTATCTAAGAGAAATCTAAAACACCCAACTTATACCACAAAATCACCATTAAAGCTTCAAAAGCTTGGATGAAGAAAAAATGTTAACTTTAAGAGCTACTAAGATCCAATCCTTGCAAATTATACTCTAGATCGCCTCTTGCTCTTCCTCCTTCTCGAAAATCATCGCAACAACCTCTCTCTACAATTAGGGTGTTATTAGATCGAGAATGAAGCATAACTTATTATAAGTTTGTGCTCGAAATTGCATTGTGGCATGATCCACATCGTGTCGTAGTGTCTTCAATGACTCCATGCTCTCTCTAAATAGTGTCACAGTAACCCATATTACCATGTCACAGTAACCCATATTACCATGTCACAGTGCAAAGTACGTTGCCTTTGACTTACGTATGAATATTACCCAAATCACCGCTTCGGAAACCACGTCGCGATACCTTAGCCACCGCACTGTGGTAGAGCTAAAATCAGCTTTACGTTCTTTTTAAAGACACTTCTTATCCCATGTATCAGACCTATCAATCCCAACTCTTTTCTCAACACATAATACCATAATTTATTACTTTAACCAACTACATACATGTATTAAGGCATTTACTACATTTTCATAATCCACGTTTTCACACATGGACCAACATGCCCCTAAACACATAATAGCAATCTAAAATACTTTATACAAAAAAATTCCGTTCTTACATAGGGGCCCTTCTGTAAATTGTTCTCTATTTATATCAATATTAATACAACATAAACCCTAGCAGGGTATTCCACAATATTAAACAATAACCATCTAAAACATTGGAATATGGAGAAAAATAATCCGTTCTTTGGCTTTACTAAAATGACGAAAAAAAATTCTAGCAAAAAAGTACATTTTGGAATCAAATGTTAGACAAAAATTTCTAATTTCAGATTCCAAACATAAAAAAATGAAATAAGAAACAACTATTATGGACTTCAAAAAAATGTATAAAATGTGATAATCATAATTTTCTATAAAAATGTTTAGTTAATTACAAAAATTTAATAAAAGAAGATACCATATGATAGTAGAAACGAAAGAAAAATATAAAATGTGACATTTGGTTGGAAAATCCATGATATTAGACATTTCATAAATGGTCATTTTCATAATTTTGTAGAGATAAATAATACACCTAAGAAAAGAATACACATAATTTTTAAAATAGAAAATGGTCATTTCAAAAAATGATGATTATTTTTGAAAATA
The DNA here is from genome assembly GCF_052849685.1 of Lactuca virosa. NCBI lineage: Eukaryota > Viridiplantae > Streptophyta > Magnoliopsida > Asterales > Asteraceae > Lactuca > Lactuca virosa. Next base: position 172,831,959 of record NC_136429.1, read on the forward strand.
GAAAAAATTTAGGTTGTTTCTCTAAAATAATATGGTAATTTATGCAATGCCTTTCATAGTAGTAAACTAGCACCTTGGACTATACGGTATACATAACAAGCCTTTGATGTTGTGATGACATCATGAGGGGGCACGACGTGCACATCGCCCTCTTATGTGTGGATCATGGTTGGCGTTGCCAAGTGTCGTCTCAACCACAGTTCACAATGCAAATGAAATGGTAAAAAACGTTTTTTTTTATAAATTATTTTATATTTTCCTTATAAAATATTAACCAATTAAATACAATCATTCCACCCTACAACCTTTCATTATATAGTCTTTAAACCTTATATTTTTCACCTATTATTATACTAAACCATGGAGCAAAAAGCCAAACATACCGCCCTAAACCAAAACCAACTACCCCAAATTTTGATTCCTTAGTATGCTACATCTTTCAGCAATTCCACATCAAAACATTTTCCAACAACCATTTCAACAAAATTGTTGGAAACAAACCTTTCAACGAACCATCTTCCAATAATAACAATTTTAACTAACACCTTCCAACAACAACTTCAACCAATCTCATTCCAACTAAACACCTTCCAACAACAAAAATTTCAACCTCCAAACTTTTCAACCACACCATGATCATTAATCGATACCAGATTTGGTACATGAAACGTAACCATATTCGGTGTCTGAAACACAACCGGAGGAAGAACCAAATGCTTTTAAAAAACCGATATATTAATTTTAGTGTGTTAAAACTTTTATATTTTCTAAAATTGTCTAATTTAAGTTATTGATGTTGATAAACCCAAAATATTATAATTTTAGTGTGTTAAAACTTTTATATATTCTAAATTTGTCTAATTTAGGTAATTATTTTCTTAAGGTTTTACTATTTACAAATCAATTATATTATAAAAATTCAGAAAATATAAGAGTTTTAACGCACTAAAAAATACATTAGTTTTTTTAATGGTCGAATGAAAATATGTTGAATTTTATAAGGTAGGAAAGCTTAAATTAGACTTTTAGAAAAATATATGCACTAAAAATAATATAATTGTTTTCCTTTTAAAAATATTAAAAGAATATATATATATATATATATATATATATATATATATATATATATATATATATATATATATATATATTCACCACATTTAATTTAAACTCCATATTTTTTAATTTCTATTTTAATTAATACATCACAACCATTGTTATTATAATTATAATGTTAATTCTTTATATATTAACATAATATAGTTAATTTGTGAATTTGAAACATCTAATTTATAATTCTTAATCTTAATCTTTGTTAATTTATATATATACTTATTTTCTTAATAAAATGCATATATTAATTTAATGTATTTAATTTATTAATTTAAATATGGAGTAATTCTAAATACAAAACCAAATAAAACACCCCTTTATAGGTTAGTTGTAAAACACCTTTTTCAAATCATTTGATTTTTAATAAAAATAAGTTTAGAGTTTTAATTGCCAAAAGAACAAATGTCTCGTATGTAAAACAAGTTTTTTAAAATATGGAGCTTTGGTTAAACGAACAAGATAGTAATCATTTGATAATCAACACAGGCAATGTTGAAAAAGTTGTTAGGCGATTTTAGGTTAGTAGACTAGCAAGTTAGAGTATTCGATCTTGACGTGGAGTATTCGGATTAGCTAAATTATAAAGAAGTGAATTTTGAGAAGATTATATATATATATATATATATATATATATATATATATATATATATATATATATATATATATATATAACAAATATCATACGTGCCTTAAAATTTATAAGAAAAACATGAATATAAATAACAATTATAGTTTTTTTATCAAAAAATCCCGAGTTACACTGATTTTCTCTGAGTTTTCCCAAGTTGGACCCGAGTTTGATGGATTCCAACGACTTCAATCTAAGTACAATTTAAAATAAGTTATGCAATGTAATTTCCTAGTTAGAATAGTCGAGGTTGACTTATTTAGTGTAATGATGATGGAAAACATCATACTCAAGACCAACGCCTAAAAATTAATGTAAAATCAACAATTACCATAAGATTTAATAAAGAGTTTTAAGACTCAAATAACCAAGAGCAAAGGTTATATAAACCCATATACCACAATCTATAAGACTCAAAATTTCTATCAAAAAAAGGTAATAACCAATTCCAATATCAAGGTTTAATATACCACAATCTATAACATAGGAATTAGTATCCCATAGTTCAAAGAAAAATGATAATTAATAAGTATCCCAAACCAAATTAAAATAAGGTTCTAAGGACTCAATCCAAAACAAAATAAAACACCCTATTTTTTTGACAAAGTATGTTTAAAACCATAAATTTAAAGCTTTAATTATAATAAAAATCATTTGTAAAAGAAAACATTCATGATTTCATGCAATTAAAATATTCCAAACCACAATTTCAGAGTTTACTAAAAGATTCCGTAAACCAAAGTGTGGAAGTCATAATCTCATATTACATGTTAAAATTTCATAATAATAATAAAGCTAAAATCTATGTGAATGTGAATGTTGTCACAGTCATATCAGGTTCTTCCCCTTGTCCACCCAAATGGTCCTAAAAAGGATTAACAAACAATAGGTAACCATAAAGCTTAATGAACATACATAATACTCTCCATTATATTAATCATATGAACATAACGGAACATATCACATAGTACATTTAACACATATCATATCACTTAATCATATATTATTGGTGCCAACCCTACTCTACTGTAGACCGGTTTCCCCCAAGGGGCTTCCCATATATTGTTTTATAAGAACCTTTCACTTTCCCCCAAGGGGCTTCATGAACACCTTCAAGAGGCTTGGAACAAGAACTCTAACCCTACACATAGTCAACATGATAAAAAGTTAGAGTAACTCACATGAATCAACAAATCAATTGAAAAATAGTATTAATGTGGGTTAAGATGAACTCGTACCTCTATGAACACCTATATTAATACCAATAACCCCCACTTAGTTTACACTTCAAATATCACTTAACAATTGTAACACCCGGATTCCCAAGTATTATGTTTTGATCATTTAGTTTGAGTTAAAGAGAGGGACTCGACGATTTGACGCTTAGACTCGTCGAGTAGGATCGCGAATGCTGACTGGATTAATGAATGGACTCGACGAGTCGGAAAGGGTGGACTCGACGAGTCCGCGCTGTGGGCTGAAACCCTAAATCCCCGGGCCTGCACCCTATTTAAAGGACCTTATGGCCCTTATTTGCGGATACCTTCGTCTTTGAGAGTATCAGAGCATCTGTGAGTCTTGTGAGTGAGAAAGGAGGCCATTGTTCACCATTTCTTGTGTGTTCTAGCAAGAAGGAAGGAGGAAGGACAAGCTAGGCGGGTTGGGGAGCTTGGATCTACTTCCATTTGATCAGAGGAAGCTGTTGGAGGTATCAATCTGTGCTTATTCTCGTATTTATGATGATTTAGTTGAATCTAGGGTTTCTTTATGCATTATTTAGCTTGAATCTGGAGTGTGTGAGGTCCCAAGGTGAAATGATTCTTAGATCTGGACCTTAAGAGGTCCAGAGAGCCCCTATCACTCTGCTTTATGCCATTCCTTTGAGGTTATGAGCCTAGGTGGCCATTTTAGTAGTTATTTCACCAAAAGAAGTCTTGGGTGCGTTTCATGTGAGTCAATATTCGACCTTTACGTGGTTATTGGTCGTGGGGAAGTCAGATCTATAGTTTTGAGAAGCAGATATGACCTCAGAAGGTCATTTGAGTGTTGTCATGGGAGCAACTCGCCGAGTTCATAAGTAGACTCGACGAGTCGAGTAGGGGTTGCCCCGCAATTTGTTGCAGAGAAACCCGGCGAGTGGAGGAGGGAATCAACGTGCCAAGTGAGGCTTAGAAGGATTCAGAGGACCCGCGTGGACTTGCCGAGTCGCCCGGATGCACTCGACGAGTCTGGTCAAAGTTTGACCGTTGACTAGAGTTGACTTCGTTGAGTTTTAGGGTTGAGTCAATGTTTGGACTTGTGAGCCATTGGAGGGGTAGAATGGTCTTTTACCCTTCTTAGAGAACTTAGAGAGGGATTAGCCTAGTCTTTGAAAGTTGTATTAATTAGAGTAATTATTTTATGTGATTAGGCGAAGGCTAGATTAGTATTTCCGAGTTCGAGGTTTACCGAGTTATCCGAGGTGAGTCTTCTCACTATACTTTACCTTGAGTGGTAAGTAGAGTTATGTGACAGAGTATCTTGTATGTTATATATATGTGATGTGCTGCACTGCATTACTTCTATGTGATTTATGCTGTGTGTATTCCAGAGTTCCCAGAGTTAGGACCGGAAGGTCCACAGAGCTAGGACCAGAGGGTCCACAGAGTTAGGGCCAGTAGGCCCACATAGTTATAGCCTCGAGTGGCTAATATGTGTTATATTTGATATTTTGGGGAACTCACTAAGCATTTATGCTTACAGTGTTTTGTGTTATGTGTTTCAGGTACCAGTGAGGATCGCGGGAAGGCGTCGGCATGATCAGTACACACCTGAGGAGTTTTCATGTATTGTGATCTGGGGATGAATTTTATGGATTTGATATGTGATACATTGAGATTTATAATATCTATGAATGAAATTATATTTTTTTAAAGTGAAAAATTGTTTTGGAATTTACGTTGTTACAACAATACTTATATGATACCTAATGCTTACTTTTAATATTGTTACTACAATCAGTTTGTGGACCGATTTACCCTATTATTCGTACTCTCTTTCCCAAGTAAATATTTATTATTAAATAACACCCTCTTATATTTTTGTGGATATACAATACATGTTTTAACGGTTTTCCTTTATTTTTCTATGAATTTTACAAGTCGATTATAAAATCGGTTAATATTTTGGACCAATCTGTAACAATGATCACCAACACCCAAGAAGGAGTGATGATCATCCCTTGTCCAAAATATATGTTAAACTAGAGCCACTAGAATCCTTTCTATAAATTCAATCCAAGAACTCATGCCAATTATAATTTTCTAGAACTAAATGTACGTTTTACAAGATGGTTATTGCAAACAACCATCTTACTAGACCAATCTGCAAAGAATGTCAATTCTATCCAGCTTGGGAATGGAATTAAGCTAAGGCATTTCAAGGAAGAAACTAGACATATTACCAAGTTTCATACCAAACCTCATGTAATTTAGAGTAATCTAGATTTAATTATGAGTTTTACAAAATGACTAATGTGATCGGTGGGTTTTCGGACCAATCTACATTAAATGCAAAATATACACATATGTATATAAAACGAAATCAAACCCTTTATATTGATGAAACTAGACATTAATATCAAATGTTTATAAAAGTTATTATTGAAATATCTTTATTCCCAAGAGTCATTACAAAATGATATTTGCTAATGAGACATGATCCTATAGAATCACACCTTACAACAAGTTACTACTAATTGCTTATGCATTAGAGTAATTTTGATTATTAAAAAATATCAACACTTGTATTTAATTGGAAATTTGTTCTTTTATGAAAATAATACTTTACCAACATATTGGGAATTATTGTTTCTAGAAAAAAAGATTAAAGAGAACAAAAAAAACTAGTGAATATCATATGGTATGAATATTAAAGTTATGTACAACTTTTTGGGCACTTAGAGTAAATCATTTAGTTAGGAAGTAACTAGCTAGTTATGGATTATGTGAAAGACACTCCAGTCCCTTGACTTTGTGCATCAAAGTCAAGGTAAAAGGAAGAAAGTAAAGTCTTGCTTGTTGTCTTTCCTCCTACACTCCATATTTATCATAAAGAGCACCATAATTTCATTTATTATATGCTTGACTTTGGTACATATTGGGATGTATAAAAGGAAAGAATACTAGTATGAAATGGTTGTTCTTTTGTCGATTTTCTCTCTATATGGGGCTGCCAATTTCGTGGTTTTGAAGCCCTAATCCCCTCTCTTCTTTCTTGGAATTTGGTGCTCGAATTAAGGTTTCATAAGTTGCTTATCTTGAAGGTTCATTTGGTAGTTAACTCTTGCTTGGTGGATACTTCTAGATAAGCTCTTCTTTGAGTATTTATCCATCTTCCTCAACTTTCAACCTCCCATAAGGATCAAAGTCTTCAAAGGTTGTAGTTTATTTCTTCCTTTGGTTTTGTTTTTCTTTCCATGCTTTTCAAAATGATCATTGTTGGTTTAAAAAGATTTTTAAGTTTATTCATAGTTCTAAAGCTTCCATTGTCGTTTTTAACATTTTTAGAACACCAATTTTGAATAAAACCCAATAATTGGTGTCAGGACCATTTTTGCAATTTTGAATATAAGCTTTGTTTTAGGAAAACGTGCATGCCTTTCTTTTTATAAGAAATCTTCATACTATTAGGGTGCAAATCTCTTCATTGTATGGTGACTTAGAAGGCTCTTTCCCTATTTTATATGGAAGGCTTCCCATTGTATAGATGAGTAGTTTAGTTTAGAGAGAGAGAGAGAGTGTGTGTGTGTGTGTGTGTATTGTAGTTAAGAAAGCACATGCTTCTACAAATTTTGTACGACTCCATTATATATACATCTTGTGGTTAAACATTAATTTATGTCTTTCGATATGTATTCCTTCATAATTCCACAATTTTCATCTCCATGGGATCCTACATGTTGTATCAAAGCTTAATCTTTGAGGTTTAAGCAACTATTTCAAGATCAACAGTCCTAGATGACAAATTTTTTGTGTAATCAACAAAAGATTCAAAATCTTTTGTGAGTCTCTCCATTGGATCTATTTTGTTTTCATGTCAGATTCTTTTGATCCAATTTGTTTTCATTAAATCAGTCCAAAATTAGCCCAATATCATTTATTTTGTTGATCGAGTCCAATTTTCTTTGATTCAGTCCAATTCAAATTGAATTAGCCCAAAAATTTTGAGTTGGTTACTGTTCATTGATTCAATCTTATTTTCGAGTCATATGAATTTGTTTTTGGTAATCCGGATCATATCTTGTTCGCATCGTCTACTCAATTCTCATTCTTCTCAATTTGTAACTCTTTGAATCGAGAAAAAAATATGTATTCTTGGATTGTTATCGCATTATTTCATCTTTTTTTGTTGATCTTCTCTTGCGTAATCACAAATCTTTAGTTCGTGATTCAATCTATGTTCATCATTATCGTAATGGTGATTTTCTTGAATATTATTGATTTCGGCCAATGGTTTTTATTGGTAAATCCTAGTTAGTTGATTTTTTATTCGCATTTGATTACAATCAATTGTTTAGTCAATTTAAAGTTTCATTGTTCTTGAGATCATTATGAAATTATCTTATCTTCATTATATGATTTCTCTTCTCTAATTAACCCGATTTGATATTCATGAAACTGAGTGTATGAGGAATTGATGGCGATGATGAAAATTCTATCTGAAATAATGCTTGAAGTGATTCAAGGATTCATCATTTGTGATAATTTTGTTGATCATAAAAGAACTGATGAATACTTAATAACAGATGAAGAACTGTTTGACTTTTCACTAAAGAACAAAGGAAGAACATTATTATTTTTGTTGAATCGGTGGGTTTGATCTGATATTGTACAAAGAATCGTTGTTTTAGTGTTATGCATAATTTGTTGGTGCTTTGTCAATGGGTAATCTGTGAAGTTCAGAAGCACAACAAGATTGAATTAGTCAAACAAAAAGTCAAAATTGGAGTTCCAAATTGATTCAGATGCTTCTTTATGGTTTGTTGTCTTACAAGATGTCAATGTCAGTGATTGGCTTTGTATGATGAACTAGAATTTATGATTAAAGGGAAGTTACAATGCTTCGAAGATTTTGATTGCAGAAGATTCACAAATTTTTTTATGGTTCGCTAGTTGATGACAAAGCAGGAAATTGTTGGTTTTCACAAAAGTTTAATGTTTGACATTAGTTTTGGGAAGATGGAATGGAGCTTAAAAGTATAGGTTTGAAATTGGTTGAAAAACTAAGTTGAATATTGTGTTTGATTTCAAAAGTTTTGTGTCCTTCTATATTGTTGCATGTTGTTGTGGTTCGTTCGTGTAACAAATATTTGGGGAAGATGATGGTTTGTCATTAAAGTAACTATGAGGTCGAATGATTGATTTTGTTTGTTTAGGGATGGTGCTTCGACAATAAACGTAAGTCAATTGAGAAGGTCAAGGACATTGATTTGGAAGCTTATCTTTGACATTGATGGCTTGATTCTTATTTGGGAAGAATATTTGATGGTTCGTAATTTGATATCAATTGGGAAGGTTGGATTGCGAATGTTGGGTATCAATTTTGGATTGGGAAGGAGTGTGATTCGTTATTATCACTGCAGTGGGTGCTTCACTATTGTAGCTATTGTTAATGCTTTGCTATTTTGCAACTGCAACGATTTGGGGAAGAAGACACTTAGTGTCACACATTTGGTCCCTGAAGTTTCAGCTTAATGATAATTCTTACCCTGAAACTAAAATCTTTGCAACTGTTGAAGATTATTTCTCGAGATTTCAAGATTTTTATTTTTGCAAGAAGTTTTACAGCAACATGAACATTATTTTTCATTTTCAAGTATTCGGAAGTTTTTTGGATATTCATTTTCGTAGCGAATGATCATTTATGATTAAAGACTGGTGTGACTTTGAGGGGGAGTTATAAGAGACTATGAGGTGATTCAGATTTGATTTTATGAAGTGGGTTTTTATGAAGGGTTTGTACTTTTGAATATTTTTGGGTTGTGATTTTAACTCAAGGATAGGTAATTAGCCGTGGAGTTTTGGATACTCAAGGACCTAAAATTTCTTCTTGGAATTTTATGCTCAAGGTTCTTGTGGTTTTGGATTGTATTGTCTCACATCCTAGAACCCGTATTAGAAGGCTATTAAATATTTAATGATTTGATGTTCACTTTTACATTTTTGTCACTCTTGAGGTCTTAATTCGCAAAGTTTCTCTTTTGGAACTTGAAGTAGGGTCATCCATTCCATGCTTTAAGGGAGAGAATGTTACGGTGAAAATCTCTTCATTGGATGGTGATGGCTCCTTCCTTATTCGATATGGAAGGCTTCTCATGTAGAAGGCCTTGTGGGTTGAGCTAGCCTATAAATACTAGTTTAGTAATCATTGTAGGTTGAGAGAGCTCCTATTGTATAGATTAGTAGTTTAGTTTATATATATATATATATATATATATATATATATATATATATATATATATATATATATATATATATATATATAGAGAGAGAGAGAGAGAGAGTGACAGAGAGAGAGAGAGAGAGTGTGTGTGTGTGTGTATTATAGTTAAGCAAGAACATGCTACTACAAATTCTGTACTACTCCATTATCTATACATCTTGTGATTAAATGTTAATTTGTGTCTTTCGATTATGTATTACTTCATAATTCCGCAATTGTCATCTCCATGGGATCTGACACATACATATTTTCTTTGACAACTTTATAATTATTATTTTTTAGTGACAAAAATTTACAGAGATTTTTTGTCACCAAAAGTTGTCTTAGAAAAACAAAGTTTTGTTTTATATATTTTTTAATATATACTTCATTCTTGTTATATTTTTAAAATTGTTGTAATATTTATTTATTCATATGGTATGTGATAATTAAATAGATAGTTTTCATTTTATTTATTTTTGTAAGTAATAGATTAGTTTTAGAAATAGTTTATTTTTATAAAAATGTAACAAGTATGAAGATGTTGGCCATTTTGAAGATCAAAACTTTATAAACTTGATGTTATTAAAGATTCACAAACTTTATAAAATTATTATTATAAACTTGCTACAAGGCGTTGAAGCAAGTAGGAGAATGAAGACTTTACAAGATTTTTGGTCCTTATATGTCCCTTAGGAAGGACTTGTCATATTTTGTGATGGCTCACAAAAATGTCATTAGATGGTTGGTTTATGCACATATGTTTTGCATGCTTGTGCTCTTTATATCATGTTGTTATTAATCTTATAATTGTTAAATTTAGATTTCACATGCAAAATGATATTATGAATATAAATAACATCACATGGAGTTTAATTTGAATGAAATTTATTTTTCAACATAAGATAGTAAAATAGTTTTAAAAATAAAATGAGTTATATCATTTAAAAACTAACTAACGGTAAATTCAAGATTAAAATTATATATATTTAAAATTGATATTTTGGCGATTTATCATTTTCCAAACCTTATTTTATAAACGAAAGTTTTATTAAAAGGTTAATAAATGTTCTTAAGCACTAAATAGTAAAACTTAATACTATTTATTAAATTAAACATATTATCCCGTAAATTATATAAATTTAGATTTTATAATAGAAAATTATTGAAATATGATTTTAAATAAAAGTATACTATGACTTATTGGAAGCATGAAATAACCATCATATAATATGTTTTTTAAGCTAGAAGTATGAAAACATCAAAGGCCCCTTATTTAAATTCAAATATATGTAATCTTATTTAATAACACTCACTTGTCTCTTGTATACGCTAGTGGGATAAAGTTCACCTAACCGCTATGTGTTATCTTTTTATGATTGGGTTATCTTCGCGATTTCTATAACCTAGCTATAGGCCGATTGCACAAGTTCTTCGAACTGGATGATTTTCTCGGAAATCTAATGTGATAAAGGTCACCTAAGCAATAGATATCTAAGGCACATATGAGATCAAACATGTTTATTAAACTTTGTTATTAGAGATCCCATAAAGCTAGGAATTATATAATCGAATATAATTGATGCTTGTTATCTACCTATTTGAGTTCAAATGAATGGGATAAAGATCACTTAACCATTTATTTGTTTTTCAACTTGGATCATAGACTTTGATAATTAATGTTTTTAGAAACTAAAAGGGTAATAATTATTGAAGTTTAGATATTGAAAATATTAAATGAATTTGTTAAAATTCTGTAGATGTAAACAAAATCCAATTTCATAACATTCTTAAAGGCCCTATTCCTAAACCACCTACTTTGAGAAGAACACCTGAACATGATACCCGATGGAGGCATCATTGTGATGATGTAGATGTTTCTGACATCATATTGAGAACAATTATTTCTGATGTACACGAACTCTTGGATAAATTAGATGTATATCAGATGTTCCAACAGATTAAACAGACATTCCAACAATACAATGATGTTTTGTTTGATCCATTTTAAACAACGAAAGAATGCAACATTGAAAATATGGGATAATGATTAAAGAGGGAAACTAACTGCTAAAATGGTTATGGTGAACACTTTTGGTCCCTTTTTTGTACCCAAGTCAACTCATATAGCCGCCACATTGTGACCTCCTACTAGTCACATCGTAAAATAATAAGGACAAGATAGTCGCGAGCCCCTCCCCATTCGCCACGTCGTGACAGCCAAAACGTCATGATGTGAAAACTGGTTTAACAGCTTAATGGATTAAGCCATTTTCCATCAATTCGATGAGCTCCAAAGCTCGGATCTAATTCTTCCTAAGGTCTTAGTGGATAAAGTTTCCAACTTTATCCATTAAGACATACCTCTAAGCTAAGATCTCAAATCCAAGGTCCTTAATGGGAACTTCAATGCATGGAATCAACCATTAAGCACTTAATTCTTAAAGTTTTCAATCCAGAACTTCCAGAAGGTTTTAAGGACCCTAAAGATCCCTAAAAATGCAAACTTTATAGACACGCATGCCTCATGCATGTCCTTTCCCAAATCTAGGTCAAGAGTTGCAATTTGACCAAAAATCCATGTAAGATCCCCAAATCACAACCACCACCTAGATCTATAAGATATAATACTCTTGGGACTCATAGAGATCATAAAGTTGCAAAATTTATCTCTTTTACTCATCCCATCTCCAAAATTGTGGCAAAATATGGCATAAAACCTAGATCTAAGAGGCATACAACAAAAAGATGAGAGTTTGAGGACTTAAAAGAAGTCCAAAAGCCATACGCAAAGATGATGAGAGGATGCTTGGATGAACTAAGCACCAATTCTTCTTCTCATTCCTTCAAAATCACCACAAACTTGCAAAAGTGAGCTCAAAAGCCTTAAGAGGGTTAGGGTTTGGCCAAAGGGGCGTTTTGTAACGTCGTGATTTTTACTCCATTTTTTTTAAAACTTTAACAATCCTTAAAATGAAAAATGCAACGGAAGACTTTATTTATTAATTTTTTTTCAACCAGTCCAAAAACCACACGTTACCATTTTCATAAACAAACATTCAACCGTTTAATTATTGCGAAAAAGAGGTTCCAAAAATAAAACCCAACGTGCTCAAGTGGCATCTTTATTAATACTAACTACCCAAAAGGAACCCAACCTCACCAAGCCATGCTCCTAAGCTACATGTACCAATCAAAAGGCATTCAACAAAGAAACAAGTGTCAGCAACCGCCTCGTGAGCCGACAAGTTGTACACAACCAAAAAGAAACACACAATTCCCATAAGGGTCATCCATGCAAATCGTGATAATAACATAGTCAAGAAAAACAAATAACATGATATCATAATTTATTTCAATCTTATAGTTTTCAACTTAACTCAACCGATTATTACATATAATTTGATTCACCGTTTATTATATGTAATTTTTAATTCAACCGATTAACTACTTTGGGGTTTCTTAGGGACAGTCTACCCAACAACTTAACCCCGTTCACTACTTGTGTGCTCAGCCAGTTTAGTGCTCTAAGTGGCTCATGACTTCCACCCAAATTCACCAACCCCAAGACTTCCACTTTCGCTACTCCGACTTGCAAAGTACAAGTACTTCACCGTGTCGTTTAGGATCGGTACAAATGGTGTCAATTCTACTGATACACCTCCTGATTCCCACGTGATGTTTGATCCGGCCACACCATAAAGCCAACACCACTCCAGTTCCCGTACACCGAGGTGCACACGAACCACGTTTCACATGGCCGTCTAGAAAGACCGTGTAACTAATCACCGTTATGGCTTAAGCTCTTTCAACCGATTAAACTTGCAAGGTTCTACCCATGACACCATTATACCCCGCAAAAGCATGCATACACCAAAATGATCATGTTACTCATACAACTTAAATGAGTAATTATCATGTAATGAAGTTCGTTCAGCTGTCAGCATACATTAGCATATAACTATCAATTCATAAAACATCATATCCGCATGCAATTTACAACTATCACATAACATGAATATCACCATATCAACCGATACCTAGGCACAACCATACACAAGATGCAAACAATATATTTTCAACAATTATCCCAAGCATATAAAAATATAGCATGAATCCTAAGCGAGTTCTCCTTTTTACTTCAAGCCTTGACCCTTATTGAAGTTGTCAAGTTTACACCTAATAATCACACATACCAAACAATCATCAAAATGGGGTCCAAGTTTCATTAACACCTTTAAATTTCTTAACGGGTTACATATTTTTTTAGTTTCACAACTTGACCACTGTTCAGTGTTTTGGTCATAAAGCAGAATCTGTAATTCCTATTGCGCTGAATCTGGACTTTCTGAAAACTAGACTCGATTTCCTACATTTTATCCAGAGAGGGGCATCGGCCAATTCTGCTCATATTAGCAGCTACAGCTCTTGCAAGTTGGGGAAAAGTTGTTGTGCAAATTTCCAATAATTGCCAAAATCACCATATGATTCATAATCTTGGACAAAGGATTAAAGCCACATGATTTAACACACCAAAAGCTTGAATGAAGGTATTAAGACATAAATTAAATGGTTTATGAAAAGACCAAGAATTGACTAAAAGATGATTGAAAGTAAGATGCCCTAATACATCAAACACCAAAAGATCTACATACACCAATAAAGATTTCTTTTAGTTCAAATCAAGATACATGTAGGGATGAACTGTAACATCCCATTTTTCGAGTCCAAAAATTTTGATTTTTATATAACGACTTAGAAAACAATCATAAGAAAATATCATGAAGTCATATCATTTCGTAAAAACCATAATCTCATGTCAGAAAATCATATCGTAAAAGTAGGAACAATGTCAGAGTACAATCCCAAGAAATCTCATAATGCGGAATCCAGTGTGTGTATGATGTGCAGCTACCGCACCGGCTCCTTCCCCTTCGCTGAAGAGGTACCTGAAACAAAACTGAAAACTGTAAGCACGAAGCTTAGTGAGTTCCCCCAATCGTACCACATACCATAAAATCATATAGCATACATACTGTCGGGCAATTCTGGGGTGCCCGACCTACCCGGTACGGCCATTCTGGGGTGCCGACCTACCCTTGTCAAGCCATTCTGGGGTGCTGACCTACCCGTCGGTCCTAACAACCGACCCTCGGGGACTATTCCACCCCCTACTGCTACTATCACATATATCATAACATAAACATACTATTAGACATATCTCGGGCGTCCGAACTACCCTTCGGTCCTAACAACCGAACTTCGGGACTATTCCCCCCCTACTACCACTATCACATATAACATATCATGCTAGCATATAAACATATCATCACATACTATCAGACATATCTGGGGTGCCTGACCTACCCTTCAGTCCTAACAACCGAACTCTAATACTATCACCTATAACATGTCATGCCAGCATACAACATATCAGGTAGTAGCAAACCTAGATGATATCACAAAGATGATCACCTAACATAAACCTCTTACTGGTGGGCCGGCATTGTGGCCATAGACCCACCGCTACTGGAAGGTAACTCACCTTGAACGAAGCTGCTGATAATCTGCGCGGGGAAAATCTTTGTCTGCTGCTGCTCCGGAAATCCTCCGGCTATAGTCCCCACAAAACACTTAGTCAGAGTCTGATATCTATTCTCAGGGTAAAATGACTATTTTACCCCTGACCAAGTCCAAAACAAAGTCAAAGTCAACTTCCAGTTGACCCGACTCACCGAGTTGGGCCGCCAACTCGTCGAGCCCCTATCCGTTCATCTGTCCTTCTTCACGTCTCTACTCGACGAGTTCTCCTTCTAGAACAACCCCTGATGAACCTTAATCCGACTCGCCGAGTTGTATGAACAACTCGTCGAGTTCATCCTCAAGAGTTGGGAGATTGCCTTGGACGCGTCGAGTCTGTTCATGTACTCGCCGAGTCCTATGAACTCCAGGACTATGGCTTATCCCAATACGTTGGGGTCACTCCTCCGGACCCTCTAAAACCTTTCCAGCACTCCACTGGGTCTCCTTAACCCATAACAGAAAAGGGGAGTATAGCCTCGGACTCGCCGAGTTCCAAGAACGACTCGCCGAGTCGATACAGTCCAAGTCTTATTTCTTCAATTCCTGGTGTACAACTCTTGTCCAAATGATAGATCTAGGTCCGTAAACTCGATCTAGCACGTAAAGTTACGAACTTTACGTGCATGCATGGGACTTTGAGTCTAAAAGGCTCTAAAAGAGACTCTTGGGTTGCATGGGGGCTTCCATGGGTGCAAAAGCAGCCCCTTTCTGCCTTGTAATTCCTCCATGGACCTAGATCCGAAGCCTCAACCACCAACGATGCTTGCAATCATGGTTGGTTACCAAGAATGGCTTATAAAAGCCCTAAATCTCCCCAAAAAGGGACCTAGCAAAAGAACAAGCAAGTATTGACTTTATACCTTCTGTGAACTGCAAATGGTGCACAAACTTGAACTCCCTTGGTCTCCTCTTGATTCCTTTAGGCTTTTCCTTCTCCTTTGAGTTCAAAATCAGCAAAAAGCACCACAAATGCCTTAGCTCTTTATACAAACGGCTAGGGTTTGCTATGGGGGTTTTCTGGAAGCAATAGGGACGAAGGGTGGCTGAATGAAATCCATGGTAATATCTTCCCACTACCACAGGGGAATATCCAACGGCTGCATCTTGTCGTGTGGCCTCTGGTGCTCGGCCTTGACCTTCCTGCAGGTCAAGCACCGCTCCACATACCATGCTACATCCCGCTTCATGCAGGGCCACCAATAGTCAAGACGAAGATCTATATACATCTTCGTTGCTCCGGGATGGATAGAAAACCTGGATTTGTGCGCCTCCTCCATCAATGTCTGGCGCACGCCTCCATGATTGGGGACCCACACCCTACGGTGAAGAGTCAATAACCCTCGGCTATCATAGTCGAAGGAGGAAACTTGCCCTACTATACGCTCACTCTTCCGATGTTCCTCATTCATAGCCTCCTGCTGGGCCTCCCGGATCTGTTCCAACAATGGAATTACTACTGTCATCCGCATGAAAATATCTCTGATCGGCGCTGCCTTACGGCTAAGCGCGTCGGCCACCACATTGGCCTTCCCTGGGTGGTAAAGGATCTCGCAGTCGTAATCTTTCACCATATCTAGCCACTGGCGCTGCCTCATGTTCAGATTCAGCTGATCCATGAGGTACCTCAAACTCTTGTGGTCCGTGTAAATGGTACAACGGACCCCATAAAGGTAATGACGCCAAATCTTGAGGGCGAACACAACAGCCCCCAACTCCAAATCATGCGTCGGATAGTTCGGCTTGTGAGGCCTCAGTTGCCTCGAAGCGTAGGCGATGACATGCCCTCTTTGCATCAATACCGCGCCCAAACCCGTAATAGGCGCGTCGCAGTATACCACAAAATCCTCTACGCCCTCTGGCAGGGCCAAGATTGGCGCCTCACATAATCTCTGTCTCAGTATCTCAAACGCTGACTGCGGCTCAGGCCCCCAACGAAAGACTACGACCTTCTTCGTCAACCGCGTCAAGGGTACGACTATCTTGGAGAAATCCTGGATGAATCTCTGATAGTAGCCGGCTAATCCCAGGAAACTCCGAATATCAGATAGAGACTTCGGAACCTCCCATCTCATCACGGCCTCCACCTTGGCCGGGTCGACCAGAATACCGTTCTGGTTGACAAGGTGCCCAAGAAACTGCACCTCGCGTAACCAGAAATCACATTTGGAGAACTTGGTGTACAAGCTCCCTCTCCTCAAAGTATCCAAAACCTCTCATAGATGCTCCTCATGCTGCTCCTGCGTCTTAGAATAGACCAAGATGTCATCAATGAAAACTATCATGGACCTATCCAGCATCGGTCTACACACGCGGTTCATGAGGTCCATGAACGCGGCAGGAGCGTTGGTGAGTCCGAAAGGCATCACCACGAACTCATAGTGGCCATAACGCGTCCGAAACGCAGTCTTCTGCACATCCTCCTCTCTGACCCTCATCTGATGATACCCTGAACGCAAATCAATCTTGGAGAACCAAGATGCTCCCTGTAGTTGGTCAAAGAGGTCATCAATCCTCGGGAGTGGGTAACGGTTCTTCACCGTTACCTTATTCAGCTCCCTATAATCTATACACATCTGATGCGACCCATCCTTCTTTTTCACGAACATAATCGGGGCTCCCCAGGGTGATCTGCTCGGTCTAATGAACCCCTTGTCTAACAGCTCCTGCAGCTGCGTAGACAACTCCTGCATCTCGGGAGGAGCCAACTGGTATGGTGCCCTGGCTATCGGAGCCGCACCAGGGACTAGGTCGATCCTGAACTCCACCTGCTGCTCCGGAGGTATCCCATGAAGCTCCTCTGGGAACACATTTGCATAGTCCCGCACCACTGTAACATCGCTCACCGTCGCCTTACCCGCCTCCCGGGTATCCATAACATAGGCGACATACCCAGCACAGCCCTGCTGAACGTAGCGCCTAGCCCTCGCTGCTGAACATAATGTGGGTCCACGCTGTGGCCTCTCGCCGTGGATCACCAACTCTCCCCCACTTGGGGTCCTGACTCGCACTAACTGCTGTGCGCAGTCTATCACCTCCCCATTAGGGCTCAACCAATCCATGCCTATAATCACCTTGTTCCCACGCAACGGAATGGGAACCAAGTCTACCAGGTAGCGCTCCTCGAATAGCCTCAGAACACAATCTCTGAAAACCGCTGATGCTCGCACCGATCGGTCATCCGCAATCTCAACCTCTAGTGGACAATCCAACATACCCGAGGACTCAGGAAACTTCTTGCTAAGCGCAAGAGAAACAAACGATCGGGTAGCGCCCGAATCAAAAAACACCTGAACTGGGATATCGTTCACATGGAACGATCCTAAACGAAACATATCATATGGCACATCAATATCATAAGCAACATAAATCAGAGGGAAAGAATCATACCCGTCACCACATCGGGTGCGGCGCGTGCCTCCTCGGTAGTCAACTGGAAGGCCCGGCTCCTCACCACTGGAGCCTCTGACTTGCCCTACCGGCCATCAGTGATCCGCAGGGTCGCTGGGGTTGGCGCCTTCACTGGCGTTGCTGCTGTCAACTGGGGGCAATTGGCCTTCTTATAGCCCCTCTGGTTGCAGTGGAAAGACAACAACTCAGACGTCTAAATAGTGGGTGCAGGGGCGGTACAATCCCTGCTGAAATGCCCCGTCTTGCCGCACTTGTAGCAGCCCAACGATCCCAACCTACATGCCCCCACGTGTGGCCTACCGCATTTCCTGTAGCGGCCCTGTCTTGACTGGCCTTTCGGCCTACCATCTGATCCTTTGGGCTTCTTCCCCGAAGCCCCAATCACCTGCCCCTCCTCTACCTTCCTCTTCCGGATGTGCTCCAGATCAATCTCCCTCTCCCCTGCCCTGGCAATCATGGAATCCAGGGTAGGGCAAGTTGAAAATCTAACATGCTCCCGAATATCAGCTCGTAACATGTCATGGTAGTGGGTGCTCCTCATGTCCTCATCTCCCGCATACTGGGGCACCAATAACGCCCTCTCCCGGAACTTGGCGGTGATCTCCGCCACTATCCCAGTCGTCTGTCTCATATCCACGAACTCCCTGGCCAACTGGTGAAGCTCCACCGCAGGTGCGAACTCAGCCCTGAGCCGGGTCACAAAATCCGGCCATGTCATAGCCTCAACAGCCGAGGCTCCCAGTGAGTCACCAACCGACTCCCACCAATCTCAGGCCCTGTCTCTCAAACACCCAGCTGCATATCTCACCTTTGACCCCTCGGGGCAGAAGCTAGTCAACTGTGCAGACTCAATATCTGCAATCCATCGCCTGGCCGCAATGGGGTCCTTCGCCCCATGGAAATCCGGCGCACCACTGCCCCTGAAGTCCTTAAAGGACAGTGTACGTGATCCTGACTAGCTGTTTGCCATGTCGCTCCTGAACGCCCGGATGCGATCCTCCATCAGCTCGACAATCCCTTCCTTGATCGACCCAAAGATGATCGGGGTCGTATCAAGGATGCCTCTAGTGATCTCGGACACGATGAACTCGCGTAGCCTCTCATCCACTGGTTCGAAACCTGAACCCGAACCCGATCCCTCTCCTGAGCTGCCAACTGCTGGCCTCAGACGTAGTACCACCATTCTGCAATACATAATGACGACCGTCAGTGATACTGATACATCTAGAGGGATCACATCTATCACAACTTCTACTGCTACTGATCTCTGCTACTCTCATCCTAGGCTTGCCCTAGGGAAATCCCTGACTCCACCCAATCCAGTCCTCAGCTGCTGAAGGCCTCCTTGTAATGCCAATTAGCCATCACCTGAATACCATCACATGTGACGAGGCTCGGATAATCCTTCGAGTAAAAGACTCGTCTATACAACGGTTAGACTCAAACGAGAGCTACACAATAGGGCCAAATCCATCACTCTGAGATTATTCAATCCTGATCACATGTGACGTGACGTATTCACCTAATGGCTAACTCCCATCACTCAGAGTCCCACAAAGCACAAAGCAAGCAACATTCAGACACAGGAAACTACTCAAGCAATTCTATCCTCATAACAAGAAATTGTACTAGCATACAATGCTAAGCTCATACTATCAGGCATAACCTAAACAGACTATCCTACTACTGTCTACTCAATACTAGCATGCAATTCTAATAAAGTTGAAACACATATAGCAGGCACATAAGGCATCCTCCTAGATCCTTAGTCCTATTCTAGCATGCTGTTCTACTGAAACTGAACTGATAATCATAATATAAACTTGTATGAGTACTTTGGGGAAAAACTTTCTTGAGCTCGGCCGGTCGCGCACATCACACACCTTGTTCTTTCTTAACACTTTTAACTTAGCTTTTAGAAAACCATTTTCTTTGTAAAAACCTTTTAATTCCTCGGTTTGAGTCCAGACACCCCCGAGGGTATGTCCGAATCCCTCAAACCAAGGCTCTGATACCAACTTGTAACATCCCATTTTTCAAGTCCAAAAATTTTAATTTTTATATACGACTTAGAAAACAATCATAAGAAAATATCATGAAGTCATATCATTTCGTAAAAACCATAATCTCATGTCTGAAAATCATATCGTAAAAGGAGTAACAATGTCAAAGTACAATCCCAATAAATCTCATAATGCGGAATCCAGTGTGTGTATGATGTGCAGCTACCGCGCCGGCTCCTTCCCCTTCGCTGAAGAGGTACCTGAAACAAAATTAAAAACTATAACCACGAAGCTTAGTGAGTTCCCCCAATCGTACCACATACCATACAATCATATAGCATACATACTGCCGGGCAATTCTGGGGTGCCCGACCTACCCGGTACGGCCATTGTGGGGTGCCGACCTACCCGTGTTAAGCCATTCTGGGGTGCTGACCTACCCGTCGGTCCTAACAACCGACCCTCGAGGACTATTCCACCCTCTACTGCTACTATCACATATATCATAACATAAACATACTATCAGACATATCTGGGGCGTCCGAACTACCCTTCGGTCCTAACAACCGAACTTGGGGACTATTCCCCTCCTACTACCACTATCACATATAACATATCATGCCAGCATATAAACATATCATCACATACTGTCAGACATATCTGGGGTGCCTGACCTACCCTTCGGTCCTAACAACCGAACACCACTACTATCACATATAACATGTCATGCCAACATACAACATATCATGTAGTAGCAAACCTAGATGATATCACAAAGCCGATCACCTAACATACAACTCTTACTGGTGGGCCGGCATTGTGGCCGTAGACCCACCGCTACTGGAAGGTAACTCACCTTGAACGAAGCTGCTGATAATCTGTGCAGGGAAAATCTCTGTCTGCTGCTGCTCCGGAAATCCTCCGACTATAGTTACCACAAAACACTTAGTCAGAGTCTGATATCTATTCTCAGGGTAAAATGACCATTTTACCCCTGACCAAGTCCAAGACAAAGTCAAAGTCAACTTCCAGTTGACCCGACTCGCCGAGTTGGGCCGCCAACTCGTCGAGTCCCTATCCTTTCATTTGTCCTTCTTCACGTCTCTACTCGTCGAGTTTGGCAACGACTCGACAAGTTCTCCTTCTAGAACAACCCCGAATGAACCTTCATCCGACTCGCCGAGTTGTATGAACAACTCGTCAAGTTCATCCTCAAGAGTTGGGAGATTGCCTTGGACTTCCCGAGACTGTTCATGTACTCGCGAAGTCCTATGAACTCCAGGATTATGGCTTATCCTAATACGTTGGGGTCACTCCTCTGGACCCTCTAAAACCTTTCCAGCACTCCACTGGGTCTCCTTGACCCATAACAGAAAAGGGGAGTCTAGCCTCGGACTCGCCGAGTCGATACAGTCCAAGTCTTATTTCTTCAATTCCTGGTGTACAACTCTTGTCCAAATGATAGATCTAGGTCCGTAAACTCGATCTAGCACGTAAAGTTACGAACTTTACGTGCATGCATGGGACTTTGAGTCTAAAAGGCTCTAAAAGAGACTCTTGGGTTGCATGGGGGCTTCCATGGGTGCAAAAGCATCCCCTTTCTGCCTTGTAATTCCTCCATGGACCTAGATCCGAAGCCTCAACCCCCAACCATGCTTGCAATCATGGTTGGTTACCAAGAATGGCTTATAAAAGCCCTAAATCTCCCCAAAAAGGGATCTAGCAAAAGAACAAGCAAGGTATCGACTTTATACCTTCTGTGAATTGCAAATGGTGCACAAACTTGAACTCCCTTGGTCTCCTCTTGATTCCTCTAGGCTTTTCCTTCTCCTTTGAGTTCAAAATCACCAAAAAGCACCACAAATGCCTTAGCTCTTTATACAAACGGCTAGGGTTTGCTATGGGGGTCTTCTGGAAGCAATAGGGACGAAGGGTAGCTGAATGAGATGTTTAAATAGGGTGCAAATCCTTAGATTAGGGTTTTGTCCAGTCAGAGTCTACTCGTCGAGTATGAAGCCGACTCGACGAGTCCGTCATTTAAATCCCGAATCAAATCCGTTTCTACTCGACGAGTTGGTCCTTCAACTCGCCGAGTCCCAGGCCAAAAATGCAAAATACTTAAATAAAATAGATACCAGGAACCATGTGCTACATGAACTTTGAGTGAACTTTAGACACACATTATGTGGTTTTCATGCTTGTTGTTTCAGCCTCCAAGTCATGGTTTTGAAGACCAAAAATACAAACAATACTACCAAGAGTTGTGAGGACTTTCAGGCTAGACTTTTGATACAATCTTTGCTAGTTCAAACAACAACATAATTACCCACATATCAAAACTTCTAGCGGCTGTTTTGAGGGTTATAAAGGGTACTCAAAACATGAATTCAATGCAGGAAATTATTCACTAAACTTGAAGACAAGAAAAACAAGATTTTCCCCAAAGCAAATCAATTTGTCTCCAAGATTGGAATCAATTCATGAAAACCAATTCCAATATATGAGGGAACATTTGAAAATCGATCATACAGTAGTACACTATGATTGAGATTATGTACAAGAAGAGAATTTTAGTCAATTGAGGAGCAATTCAACCCCAAAATCGAAATCAATTACAACCCAATTGAGATGTGAACATATTAGAAAAGAGATTCAAGGAATTACCAAGATGAGTGATCAATTCACAAGTTTGAAACAAGAAAATTGGAGCCATAGCCCCTGCTACGTTGATCGACATCCCACAGCAAAACCGAGGCCTGGTTGAAGACGTCCGCTCCTTGCCTCTGGCCTCGTTTTTTTCTTCCCTCTTCCAGTCGACGCATGCTGGGAAGAATGGCCAAGATTCGGGATTGTTTTTTTTGTTCGCTCTCTGTCGAAGCCAAGCGGGAACCGAAGGTGTGGGACCGCTTCTTAATTCCCACGAGAGGGAAACAGATGTGGGACCAAAATCGGTTCGATCCCTTGGGAGGGTTATGTCCGATTTTCATCTCCCAACCCCTAAAATTTCGATTGTTAGCACCTTTCAACCCTAACCCTAGGAAAGTTGACAATACAAGTTTCTTTTTATGACACTTGAACCCCCTCAACTTGATTTACATCCTTCCATGAGTTATAATCACCTGATTAAATTATTTCACCCTAAATATTCCCATAAATTAACTAATTAGATTTATACATCGTTTTTATTTAATTTATTTTATTTTTATAACCTTAAAATCGAAATAATCCTTTGAAAACAAATATTTGTCTAACAGGAGTTGACATCACCGACGACAGTAGATTTGGGTCGTTACACGTTTGGAGGTGATGGAGGCTGAGGGTGAAGGAAACCGTAGCCCATCACATCCTTTAAATAGTATCCCAGTCCAAAATTAGGGCTTTGCATCTGATTAGGTTTCACGTCGTGGGCCATAGAGTGTTACATTGTGACATACAAATGATTCGTCCCGAGTGTTACATTCACATTAAACTTCATATTTTCATACCTCAAGAATACGAATGTTACATCTGTAACGTGATAAATATGGAATCTCTCATTGATGAGTTATTCTTGATGGTTTCCAGCAAATCCAACAACTGCTAAAATGCTATATCAAATCTTCAACATGATAAATGACTTAGATTCATGAACAATGAGATGTAATCCATGTATAATAATCAAGTATGGTCTTGATTAATCTTCCTCCCTATAGCAAGGCTAGAAGGAGTAAGTAATTCTTTTAGAAAGAACACAAACATAGATATATATATATATATATATATATATATATATATATATATATATATATATATATTCACATTAAGAAATACTTGTTTTTAAAGAATTTAATCACATTAATGTCAAAGACCATGATGAAACCTTTCATTAAGTAGCAATGATTAGATCAATAAGGATATTGTTTACCATAACTACATATATTGATTATGAGATATGGAAAATAGATTTCAAGAAAAACCACGTCTATTTATAAACACCTACTTGAAGATGCCTATATAGCTTAGTCTGAAGGTTTTCTTAATCCAAGTTATCCTAACAACATGTGCAAGCCTTAAGATTCATGTATGGATATAAAGCAAACATCTCAAGGTTGGAATCGTCATTTTAAAATGAAAACACAAGGTATGATTTTATATCAAAATGAAGACAACATATGCGTTTACTAAGAACTAGTGGGAGCAAAAGTGATATTCCTAGTCTTGTATGAATGAGACATGATTAATCATAATAGATTACTTTTAAATACGCAAGGCCCTTTGCATTGACTCGAAAAGTGAATCTAAGATGAAATACTTAGGAAACATAAGATACATTCTTGGAATGTAAAATCTACAGATATAGATAAAGATGAATGTTAAAAGTTTTAAATCTTTATGCATAAGTTTACAATATCTTGAAACAGATCAAGATACAAAAGTCCTTTGGAGGACTCTTCACATTGCCACGTGGCACCATTTTGAGCAGTCTCAAAAGAACCCAACACATAAGTTTAAGCTATAAAAAACGATTTATACTCTATTTGCATGGAAAATGTGTGACACTGTAAATTTTAAACACCATTTTATATTAATACAAATGTGCTTTTATAAAAACTTTTCAATAATTATCATAGTTCACAACTTTTCGGTGTTACAAACAATATCAACAACTATAGTAAAAGAGAAAAGGATTCTACAACCTTCTCTATTTCCTTTCGTCATCTTCACTAAGCACACTCTTCTTGTCCTCTTCTATACCTGAGTACATAACATATTTAAACAAACACATTAGATAACATATATTTATAAGTCCAGTCAAACGAGAGTCAGACTTGTTTCTGCTATCTTTTGACCTTATTAAGGGACTGTCCGAGTGTTCTAAGCCTCATACATTCAAGGAAGGAGTGTTAGGATATAGCTACTGAAGTTCAAACCATCAAACAAAGCCATAAACTCCATCATGTGGAGTTTACGGCCGTAAACATGGAGTTTACGGCCGTAAACTCAACCATGGCCGTAAACCCCTCCCACATATATGAGAGCACTTCATTTTCCTCATTCTTTTCCTTCCTTGGCCGAAATCTCTTCAAACTCTCTCAAGTATTATCAAGTTCTTCATCCAAATCCTCCAAAAACGTAAGTGTTCTTCCCTATAGTTGTTGTTATCCTTCTTAAACATGTATCATTCATTGATTCATCCATGAAAACATCCATTTTGTCTAGATCTTCAAAATCTTCAACTTTCACCAAGAACACACACTAATGTTTTTGGGCCGAAATCAACCCTTTCAAGCTTTAATATCGTGAGTACTCCTTCCTTAACTTGTTGTATGCTAGAAACACTTGATTTACCCTTTGAAATCATCCATTTCACAAGAACAATAGGAGTTTACGGCCAAGAGCATCTCCCTTGGCCATAAACCCTTATAAAGGTGCCATTTTGGCCATAAACCCTTCTAGAAGCTAAGCTTGTGACCTAGAACACTTCCTTGATGCAAATAGGACCTTATCACACACTTGGGTACAAGATGCCTTGAGTTTACGGCCGTAAACTCATAGGGCCGTAAACCCTATGGCCATAAACTCCATTAGACATACAACTTTGGCCGTAAACTCCTCTTAGTGGCCGTACACTCCCCTTTGATGAATCACATGTGATTCTAACACTTTGTCCAAGTGTTTCCTAGTCCCTAAAGGTGTTTCCTTTCATATAGTTGCTTATAAACACTATATTCATGCCTTATATGTCATTTAGGACTCGTTAACTCTCGGGACTTCATTCGTGGAACTTCTCATCCTTACGCGCATATTCGTTTGAATCACCCACATAAGGTGAGTTCATACCCCGTAATCAATCTTCTAAACTTTTTTAAATGCTTTTAAAGGGGGGGAATACAAGTTGAACACAATGATAATTGTGTAATTGGTTTTTATAAACATTTTCAAAAGATTACTTATGTCATTTATAAGTAGTCAAAACATTTCAATAACTCTTTTAAAGTTATGTTACTTTATAGTTTAACAAAACTCCGTTTTCAAAGTACAAGCATAACTTAGCGGTAAAATGAGTCTTTTCAATAACAGTTCAAGTAAAATACTAGTAAACTATAAGGGGTATAGTTTAGAGGTTCAGTTCATACTAGATGCTAGAACATACCATAAAGAGAAACATGGAGGTAGATAGAATACTTCAAAGAGAACATACTAAGATACTATAACAGAACAAACATACTAAGATGCTATAGCATGAGAACACTATAGGATCTAATTATACCAATGAATCACTAACTCATTGTTCTAAAAAAAGGTGATAGTTAAATTGGGTATACATGATCATATAACTTTAATGTGAATTACACGGCTAGCAATTGTTTGCTGCAGTCGCGTTTGGTTCCCAGAATCTCTTGACAGGGAGAGCATATAGTATGGGTACTAGCCTTCACATTATGACCTTACTAAAACAAACATGTTTTAAGGTAACTAGTACTACAGGATGTCAATTCAAAAGACAACTGTGTACTTATAATTTTCCATTACTTTCATTTTGTGACAGTTCCACTTGAAAGTTAATGCAAACTATTTTCGAGTCAAGATAGTTATAAACTAGGGAAAACTTACATTTTACAAACGACACACAGAACAGTCGAGTCTAGTATATTCAGTAGAAAGGGATCTATAATGCTAACTTTATGATTCCTTAGTGTATGCATTCAGGGATATATATTAATCGGGTCCGACAGGTAGTAGGATGTGTGCTTTCCGCTTCATTTCCTATTCCTTGTTTGGTTGTGGGCTTAGAGCAGATACACCCAGCCTACTATCTATCCGAGCTTAGCTATATATATGTTTCGTATACACCAAGTAATCACAAGGGGTACCATGTATGGGTCAGGTCATAGGACACTAATTCAATGCACCGTTTTCTAGTACAAAACATACTTTTCAAATGAAGAACTTTTGGAATACAAAACTAGAAACTTAACCAGTAAAGGGTTTAATCCATTTTATTAAACCAGTAAAACTTAAAGGATCTTAGGTGGTTAATTCTATAATACCTTAGTTTATACACCAGGGTTATATATAATTAGTATCCGATAGGTAGTTGGATGTGTGCCTTCCGCCTCATTCCATGTTCCTTGTTTGGTTGTGGGTTTCGGAAGATTCACACAATTAACTATCTGTGATATATTTTTTATTAGATTATATATAACTAGTATAAACTAAGTGATTATAGAAGGAACTACTGTGGTTACCATTTTATTATAAGAAATAAGGGTTTTCTTAAAAGGGTCTTTTCATCAAACTAAAGGAACTATTACAGTTAGCTTCGTGAGTACCAAGTGAATACGCCAGGGTTATATACAACGATGATCTAACAAACAATGGGATGTGTGTCTTCCGCCTCATTTCGTGTTCCTTGTTTGGTTGTGGGCTTAGGGCAGATACACACAACCGATTGTTTGTTTACTCTGGGTTTTATATAACTTGTATCCATTTAATACTCATAGAAAGGACTGTAGAGTCATTTTTACTTATCTTTCATCAAAGCAGGAAATATAGGATTTTCTGGAGGAACAGGAAAACTTTTCTAAACAAGAACTTATTACAACTTACTACAACTTTCTACAAACTTTCTTACTACTTACTACATCACTAAAATCTTATGAACTCACCAGCGTAAATGCTGATCTACGCTTTCAAAATAACTTGTATTCTTAGGAGACCAGTAGACAGGTTCGCGCACTGGGATTCAGAAGATGGAGCAGTATAGCTTCATGTCTTTTTGTTATTTGGTATGTATTCTATATTATGTGAATCACATACTTTGTAAACACTTTCTTTCTAATGAAATGGTTGTTTGTTACTTTGCTTACTATGATGCATGTCTTGTGATACTAAACATGACGTCCTCTGCCCCAGAACGTTTCCGCCGTTCCCGTTTTGGGGTGTGACAGATTGGTATCAGAGCATTGTTTATAGTGAACTAAGTATATCAACCGATAAAAGATATACAACTATAAATACAATGGGGCCGAAGTGCTCTGGATAAGAATATATTTTAAATATATAATGATACCTTATAAAAGTATACATACTTATTTATACATATATACATACTAGAACAAGTATCACAAGAAGAGCAGACCAGAAGAAGTTAAAGGTTGAACACTATGGTCAAACCTTGATAGTTATGTAATCATAGCTAGAATCAATATAGCCTGATCAACTATATTCATTCAAGATGTAACCGACATGTGTTTGGGAGTGATGTGGTGTTGCAACGGTCGTAAAACTTACCTAATACTAAGTCAAGAGAATACTAGATCAAGTACAGAGAGTTAGAATACTATAGGAGTATTCTATGATACTATAACGCGATAACAAGTTTAAAACATACCAAGTAGATTACATTAAAATACTATAGGAGTATTTTAGGCACCATATAAATAACTTATGTGATAACTTAAAAGACCCTTACATATAGGTCTATAATCTTGCAGTGTATACTCCCAAGGTTATATAAAATTGAGATTTTATAGACTTAGAATTTGTGATCTACGCTTCACTACCTGTTCCTTGTTTGGTTGTGGTTTTGGAGTAGGATCACTTATTCGAAGGTCTATTTAATCTTGAATTATATACAACTTGTATACCTTGTGCAATTATAGGAGGACTCTGTAAGGATCACCCCATAATGTTTCACTTAATCTCATAGATTCTTTAGTCACTTCCATTCTCGCACGACAAGCCCAGGTAGATGTAACCACTTCCTCATAGTAGACAACAGAAGTGTCAGGAGGAAACGAGAGCAAGTTCATGAGGAGCTTTCAAAGAAGGATTAACCGAAGTAACCCAAAACATCTTACACGTCACACTAATAAATAATAATCTTGTTAACTTAATGAGAGAGTGGAGACACTGCTCACATTATATGTTAGGATTATTTTCTTACATGCAACTGGTAGCAGTTATTCCGGCAACAGATATTCATTCGAGGATAGCCATTTCAAATTCATAGAGTTTATTAGGTATAGACTCTTTTATGAATTGTTTCCAGAACCCTGTGGAACTCAGGACCCGATACACCCAGAACTAGGATAACCTTGTCTTTTCACCTTTCGGCTTGTGTCCATTGCTTTAGACTTATTCCATCTCGTCTTTGTATTCTTTTAGCAAAGATGCCTCCTCGCAGATCAAACAGACGCGCTACTCCGATAACTCCAACTCCACCTCCGCAATTCGATATTGTTGCTCTTCAAGCAGCGATATCCTCCGCGTCGGCAACTGCTCTAGCTCACTTCAGTGAAAGTGGTACCCTCGGATCTGGTAGCGGTACCCACTTAACCAACCCCAGAGTTACTCACGAACACCCAAGGGAGTGTTCGTATAAGGACTTCATGAACTGCAAACCCAATTCCTTCGATGGAAATGGTGGAGTCATCGCTCTGATGCGATGGTTCGAGAAAACAGATTCAGTCTTCGAAATCTGTTCGTGCCGTGAAGGGAGCAAAGTGAAGTTTGCTGCCTGCACCTTCTCTGACAGAGCCCTGACATGGTGGAACAGCCATGTAAAGTCACTGACCCTATCAGTGGCTAACTCAATAGGTTGGGAAAACCTAAAAGAGTTGATGCTGGAAGAATACTGCCCGTTGGGCGAAGTTCAAAAGCTGGAACAAGAACTGTGGGAGCTCACTATGGCCGGCTCAGACATAGTGGCCTACACTGACCGGTACAACGACCTAGCAACTCTATGCCCCGGGATGGTTACCCCGAAGAGCAAGAAGATAGAAAGATACATCTGGGGTCTATCTGCCTCGATCCAAGGAGATGTACTGTCTTCTAACCCAACCACATTTGACAGTGCTAAACGCCTAGCTCAGCGACTCATCGACCACGGAGTCTGCCATGGTATGGAAGTCCCCATTCCCGAGCCATCGAGGGAAGAGGACAATAGCCAGAAGTCGAGGAACAAGAGGAAGAAGAAGCGAACAACACAGGACACCCTGTAGGAGGAACAAACGACTACTATGTACACCGCCACAACACCTGCTACTCCAGCACCTGCCAGTCGATATGTTGGAACCCTCCCGAAGTGTGGAAAGTGCAACTATCACCACACCGGAGTATGTCGGGAAATTCAGTGCCTGAACTGCCACAGAAAGGGACACACAGTCCGTTTCTGCAGGGCACCGGCTCAACCGATCTCCCAAGTCCCCGGAGTTGAAGAAAACCAAGCCTGTTATGGCTGTGGTGAGAATGGACACTACCAGGAGAACTACCCGATAACAAGGAACTCAGGAGCGGATGGACAAATTCTGATGATCACCGCAGGAGAATCGACCTCGAAGTCGCCATCAAGCAGTGGTACGTTTTCGAAATAGTAATTGCTTTGAAAATTAATTTATATTTATATAAGATTAAAATTTCGGGATAACACTTAAAAGTAATTATAATAACTCACTTATGGAAATAAGTCACAGTATTCAAGAGAACTAAGAGATCCGTTCTGAGAAGCTATGATGGCTTAGTATGTACATTAAGGGTTGTGCATAGCTAAGATTTTGCCGACTTAGAGTGAGTGATTCCGCCTTAATTCATGTTCCTTGTTTGGTTGTGGATTTGAGGCAGAGTTACTCAGTCGACCGTCCAATTCATCTTAAGTATTCATAACTTGTATATTCCAGGCGATCGTAGTGGTACCAAGGAGGATCGTAGTTTCAGTATCTATACTAGATAACAAGCACTTTCGCGGTATGTACACGCACACCGTGGTACGATACGTAGAAGTGTTAACAACAAGAGGAAAACAGAAAGCACTAGAACATTTACAAAGAGTACATTTTCGAGCACACTAGGGAGTACATCATCGTATAACATACATTTCTTTCAAATCGGCCAAAACTTTGTTCAGTAAAGAGTCCATTTCTATCATTCGTCATGAGTTGGCGTGGTCTTCACCATACTAAGTTCATATGTTTCTATCGCCTCGACCATCATGTTCACGAAACCTTCGTCATTCGTAACGACAGTCCGACCTAAAACCTCAGTTTTGTCTTTCGTATTCTAAAACCCGAAGTACTCGTGCGAAGAGTACTTTGTCCTCCGAAGCCTTGTCGTCGTATGTCCGCAGACCTTTCCGAAATACCACCCGTCCAGCAGACCAAGTTCAAGCACAGAGGCTAAGAACGAATACAGCTCGCCTATCACTATTAAGTATATACGCGAGGGTAGTATATGATTATGATTATGCAGATCTAGTATGTGTGTTTCCTCCCTATCTCCTGTTCCTTGTTTGGTTGTGGACCTGGGGCAGAGTCGCACATTCGACCGTCTTACTAATCCTAATTATATACGACTTGTATACATGAAGTAATGATAGATGGACCGAGTATGAATCCTATCATGAACAGTAGGGCAAAGTTGCCAGGTCTACGAGTGGGTATTCTGCCAATCAGAGGAGCGCAACCCCAGTAGTACTGCTAAAAAAGCTAATTTCGGGACGAAATTCCATCTAACAAAGGGATGATGTGACAACCCGAAAAAAAAAATTTGCCTTATAAGTCCAGTCAAACAAGAGTCAGACTCATTTCTGCTATCTTTTGGCCTTATTAAGGGACTGCCCGAGTGTTCTATGCCTCATACATTCAAGGAAGGAGTGTTAGGATATAACTACTGAAGTTCAAACCATCAAACAAAGCCATAAACTCCATCATGTGGAGTTTACGGCCGTATACATGGAGTTTACGGCTATAAACTCAACCATGGCCGTAAACCCCTCCTACATATATGAGAACACTTCATTTTCCTCATTCTTTTCCTTCCTTGGCCGAAATCTCTTCAAACTCTCTCAAGTATCATCAAGTTCTTTATCCAAATGCTCGAAAAACGTAAGTGTTCTTCCCTATAGTTGTTGTTATCCTTCTTAAACATGTATCATTCTTTGATTCATCCATGAAAACATCCATTTTGTCTAGATCTTCATAATCTTCAACATTCACCAAGAACACACACTAGTGTTTTTGGGCCGAAATCAACCCTTTCAAGCTTCAATATCATGAGTACTCCTTCCTTAACTTGTTGTATTCTAGAAACACTTGATTTACCCTTTGAAATCATCCATTTCTCAATAACAATAGGAGTTTACGGCCAAGAGCATCTCCCTTGGTCGTAAACCCATATAAAGGTGCCATTTTGGCCATAAACCCTTCTAGAAGCTAAGCTTGTGACCTAGAACACTTCCTTGATGCAAATAGGACCTTATCACACACTTGGGTACAATATGCCTTGAGTTTACAGCCGTAAACTCATAGGGCCAAAAACCCTATGGCCGTAAACTCCATTAGACATACCACTTGGGCCGTAAACTCCTCTTAGTTGCCGTACACTCCCCTTTGATGAATCACATGTGATTCTAACACTTTGTCCAAGTGTTTCCTAGTCCCTAAAGGTGTTTCCTTTCATATAGTTGCTTATAAACCCTATATTCATGCCTTATATATCATTTAGGACTCGTTAAGTCTCGGGACTTCATTCGTGGAACTTCTCATCCTTACGCGCATATTCGTTTGAATCACCCACATAAGGTGAGTTCATACCCCGTAATCAATCTTCTAAACTGTTTTAAATGCTTTTAAAGGGGGGGGGGGGAATACAAGTTGAACACAATGATAATTGTGTAATTGGTTTTTATAAACATTTTCAAAAGATTACTTATGTCATTTATAAGTAGTCAAAACATTTCAATAACTCTTTTAAAGTTATGTTACTTTATAGTTTAACAAAACTCCGTTTTTAAAGTACAAGCATAACTTAGCGGTAAAATGAGTCTTTTCAATAACAGTTCAAGTAAAATACTAGTAAACTATAAGGGGTATAGTTTAGAGGTTCAGTTCATACTAGATGCTAGAACATACCATAAAGAGAAACATGGAGGTAGATAGAATACTTCAAAGAGAACATACTAAGATACTATAACAGAATGAACATACTAAGATGCTATAGCATGAGAACACTATAGGATCTAATTATATCAATGAATCACTAACTCATTGTTCTAAAAAAAAGGTGATAGTTAAATTGGGTATACATGATCATATAACTTTAATGTGAATTACACGGCTAGCAATTGTTTGCTGCAGTCGCGTTTGGTTCCCAGAATCTCTTGACAGGGAGAGCGTATAGTATGGGTACTAGCCTTCACATTATGACCTTACTAAAACAAACATGTTTTAAGGTAACTAGTACTACAGGATGTCAATTCAAAAGACAACTGTGTACTTATAATTTTCCATTACTTTCATTTTGTGACAGTTCCACTTGAAAGTTAATGCAAACTATTTTCGAGTCAATATAGTTATAAACTAGGGAAAACTTACATTTTACAAACGACACACAGAACAGTCGAGTCTAGTACATTCAGTAGAAAGGGATCTATAATGCTAAATTTATGATTCCTTAGTGTATGCATTCAGGGATATATATTAATCGGGCCCGACAGGTTGTAGAATGTGTGCTTTCCGCTTCATTTCCTGTTCCTTGTTTGGTTCTGGGCTTAGAGTAGATACACCCAGCCTACTATCTATTCGAGCTTAGCTATATATATATATATATATATATATATATATATATATATATATATATATATATATATATATATATATATATATATGTTCCATATACACCAAGTAATCATAAGGGGTACCATGTATGGGTCAGGTCATAGGACACTAATTCAATGCACTGTTTTCTAGTACAAAACATACTTTTCAAATGAAGAACTTTTGGAATACAAAACTAGAAACTTAACCAGTAAAGGGTTTAAACCAGTAAAACTTAAAGGACCTTAGGTGGTTAATTCTATAATACCTTAGTTTATACACTAGGGTTATATATAATTAGTATCCGATAGGTAGTTAGATGTGTGCCTTCCGCCTCATTCCCTGTTCCTTGTTTGGTTGTTGGTTTAGGGCAGATTCACACAATTAACTATCTGATCGATATTAGATTATATATAACTAGTATAAATTAAGTGATTATAGAAGGAACTACTGTGGTTTCCATTTTATTATAAGAAATAAGGGTTTTATTAAAAGAATCTTTTCATCAAACTAAAGGAACTATTACAGTTAACTCCGTGGGTACCAAGTGAATATGCCAGGGTTATATACAACGATGATCTAACAAACAATGGGATGTGTGTCTTCCGCCTCATTTCCTGTTCCTTGTTTGGTTGTGGGCTTAGGGCAGATACACACAACCGATTGTTTGTTTACTCTGGGTTTTATATAACTTGTATCCATTTAATACTCATAGAAAGGACTGTAGAGTCATTTTTACTTATCTTTCATCAAGGCAGGAAATATAGGATTTTCTGGAGGAACAGGCAAACTTTTCTAAACAAGAACTTACTACAACTTACTACAACTTTCTACAAACTTTCTTACTACTTACTACATCACTAAAATCTTATGAACTCACCAGCTTAAATGCTGATCTACGCTTTCAAAATAACTTGTATTCTCAGGAGACCAGTAGACAGGTTCGCGCACTGGGATTCAGAAGATGGAGCAGTATAGCTTCATGTCTTTTTGTTATTTGCTATGTATTCTATATTATGTGAATCACATACTTTGTAAACACTTTATTTCTAATGAAATGGTTGTTTATTACTTTGCTTACTATGATGCATGTCTTGCGATACTAAACATGACGTCCTCTGCCCCAGAACGTTTCCGTCGTTCCGGTTTTGGGGTGTGACACATAGGTTTGACACAGACTCTCTATCTTTTCTTTATTTTATATATTTTAAATTATTCTTTACATAAAAACTGTGGCACATAAATCTTACAAAGTAGAATCCTGGAAAGTGTTGGATTAGATGTCTAAGCCCATAACTATTATTGGTATGTACTCGACCTGAGAGTAGCATGGTCCATTTGGGTTGCACTTCACCGAAACAATTTGTATGGATAATATTTTGAGAATAGTATATTTATGATTTATTAATATATTATAAGTTATAATATATTAATATGAAATCATATTATTTAATTAGTATCGATCAAGAATTAATTTGTGATCAAAAGGAACTAAGTAAATATGGACTCTTATATATATATAGAATGGGCCAAGTTCATTTAGGTTGGGCTAAACTAGCATGGATAGTCCATGGAGTTTTTAACCCATGGATCCTATGGAAATGAAAGGTCATGGGTATTAGGGTTTACATGAATGTAACCATAATCCTCCATACTATATAAAGAGGTCTTTGGCACATGAAATGGCACTAGTTTGTGAGTACAAAGGGTGGGCCGATTTCTAGAAATGCTTTCTATTCTCTCAAGTTTTCCAAGTGTTTTTGGTGATTTGTTATTCCATTTGAGGTTTCCACACTATTGGAGCTAAGCTCTTAAAGGTTCAAGACTACAAGCTCCATCAAAAGGTATGTCATTCTATTAGATTCTTGTATTGTATATACTTCATTTATGCTAGTTAGGATGAAACCTTGGAATATTGAATATTTGCATGTATAATAGAGAAAACAAAGATCCAAGGTTTATAGGGTTGCATGTAAACCATAGGAATGTTAGAATGCTCAAAACCCATCAATGGTATCAGAGCCTAGGCTTGTTTTCGTGATACTTGATGCAAATTGCTGAAAAATGTTGAATTTCTGCACACTGCCCAGTTGACTCGCCGAGTCCCTCATGGAACTCGACGAGTCCATGCATATATTCAACCAACTCGCCGAGTCAGTTCATGCACTCGACGAGTTGGAAGGGCTGAGTGCAGAATTTCGAGTTTTGGTGCTGGAATTGGTCTAGAATCATTACCGTAAACTGTTTTGGACTTATAAAACCTGTTTTTTGATGTGGTAGTGATTATGGTAAACCAATTTCAAGGTTATTATCAAAAATTCGAGTTTTATATGTGTTTATATGATTCTTGAAATTGTTGATATGATTGTTCATACACTTATGAGTTTTGGTAGATCATAGGAATTATTTGAAAATTGTTTGTTAGTTAATTCTTGATCTAAATGTTTTTTTAATGGGGTCCATAATTTGTCCTCAAGTTATGGATTACCAAAAGTCATTTCTTTTAAAGATCCATTAAAGAGTCCTAGGTTACATAATTGAAGAGTCTTTGTCATAAATAGTTTTATGGACTCCATAACTTGTCCTCAAGTTATGGATGTTCAAGAGTCTCTTCATTAAAGTTTTTTAAAACCTTAATTAAACTCATAAGTTATGAAAATCCAAAAGTTTTTTTTGGAATTGTTCAAAACTTGCCCTCATGTTTTGGAATTTGTAAAGTCTCATGCACACTTTAATTCCAAACCCTAGAGTTTTAAAAGTTAAAATTCAACCCTTATACTTTATAGTATTATAAGTTAATAATATATATATGTATAAGAGCAAGTCTGTCTTACCGTTAGTAGGCCTCATTCACGAAGCCGGTCTATAAGGGGGTATAAGGTTGTTGCCTTTAAAATTGCAGCTTAATGAGTGTCCACTCTCACTCACCGCTTCCTTGACTGGTGGAGGGTCGTTAGCCGAACGGGTAGGACAAGGAATATAATTCTCATTATAAGTATAATGATAAATATAAAGTAACTAAACCTTTTATAAATTCCCAATATTAGTTACTTTACGAAAATGTGAATTTGCTGCTAACCCATGAAATTACACTGTGTACCTTACCAAGTCGTTGGTGGAGCGTGTTGGGTTTTGAGCATTCAAACACTCCTAAGTGTACATGCAACCCTAAATACCTTGGATCTATGTTTTCTCTATTATACATGCAAATATGAATATTCCAAGGTATTACCCTAACTAGCATACAAAAACATCGATACTTGGGTAATAAACTAGATAGAAATACATACCTTGTTGATGTAGCTTGACTCCATGTAGCTCGAGAGCCTAGTGCCCCAAGTGTGACACCTCAAATGGTTCACACAACATCACCAACACATGGAATAACCATGAGAAGAAGACACTCATGCTCAAATCGGCTAGTCCTCATATATGTATCATTAGTGCCAATTTCTTGAGCTAAAGTGGTCCTTATATAGTGTGCACATTAGGGTTACACCATGTAACCCATGACTTTACCCATTCCTTATGCTTCATGGGTTTTAACCTCCATGGAGTATCCATGTATCACCACAAGGGTTAAATCCAACATAAGGAATCATGGATCATAAGCCCGCATATATAAGAATGAATGATTTACACAATCAATCTCCATATATTTAATTAGTCTCCTTTTGATCACTAAATTAATTCCAAATTAATTCTCGATCAATACTAATTAAATAACATGATTTCATATTAATATATTAGAACTTATAATATATTAATATGTCACAAAATGTCTTCTCCTCAAAAACGGTCTATCCAAATGTTCCGATGCCATGCAACCCAAATGGACCATGCCGAGTCGGGTCAAGTAGATACCAATTATAGTTATGGACTTAGACACTAATCCAACAGTCTCCCACTTGGATAAGTCTAAAACTATTATTGCGTATGACTTCAAGAACCAACTGGCAATCGTAGCTCTCAAAAGCCGCTGTTGAACTCTGACGTTGTAACTGAACTCTGATCTCGTCAATGACTTGTCCATTAGATAAGGGATCATATATTCCTCCATTCTAGATATCATATAGACTGAGACATGGATTATAAATCATTCTCTCTATCCATTTGTTGTTTCCCGATTTCCGATTCATGATGACTAACTGATTGAACAGATCAAATCAGTCCTGGCTTGGCCAAGCACTCACGTGTATCATCATTAAATCATCGTGGGGCCCACAAATATAGCTTTTATCCCGAAGGTAAAAGGAATGGATAAACTTCGACTCATATGGCTTGTTCTACTGCTTGTTGAATCATACACAACGGCACGTTTTATAACATCGAGTTACCAATGCGATTTCGCGCAATCAATGTATAACCAACTCATATCTCTAGGTTTGAAGAATATAGGATATTATCGTCTCATGATCACTCGTGATAAAATCAATGAACTGATTTAAATGAGCGCGGGTTGAATCTAATACTCAGAACTTATGAGCAATCATGAGTGTTGTAGCACCGCTTTGTCCAACATCTTAGACCTCTACAAGCCAACCCATGACAGTCTTGATTCATATCTACTTCCAACATATGACCGACTGTGGATGGTTTGAATAACTTAGTCATTCAGGAAGAACGACCTAGTTATTCTGGAAGTCAAAACATGCAAAGTGAAACACATGAATAATCGAATCCAATATGGTCTCAGAACTTATGAATATAAATAAAACACCTTTTATTTATCACAATATTGATTACCCATTATTCATTGTATAC
This sequence comes from Lactuca virosa, assembly GCF_052849685.1. Classification (NCBI taxonomy): domain Eukaryota; kingdom Viridiplantae; phylum Streptophyta; class Magnoliopsida; order Asterales; family Asteraceae; genus Lactuca; species Lactuca virosa. Next base: position 172,870,493 of record NC_136429.1, read on the forward strand.
TGTTTCAACTATCAACTTTATACTTGAATTAAAAAACAATAGTTGTCCCATGCTCCAAGCATGTACACTATGTTTTCTAAACACTAGTCATGCCATACACCAAGTATGCACACTATGTTTGTCTAAACATTAGTTATGCCATACACCAAGTATTCATACTAAGTTTGTCTATGATCTTTAATTTGTGAATTAGATCGATTGAACATAATTCCAATGATTCTCATTTCACACTCCCAAATCCTTATCGTAAATGTAAGAATTCCAAATTCCTATCATTTACCGAAATTTGTTATATTTTAAACTTATATGCACTACCCTCTTGTAATGAATATGTACAAAGTCACAAAGACTTGTCAATAGTCATTACAGGATATTCCAATGGAGATCTATTCCATGGAAATATCCTTCTTGCATTAAGTTTTTCTAATCTTACACAGATTGAATAATTTCCACATGTGGAAACATTTCCATATTCCCATTTTGACTATCACTTTTGAACAAGAGTCGCCTCTTTTCAGAATATGTCAATATGGTCCTTCCAAAATTAGCACTATACTTCCAACTGTCCCTGAGCAACCAATCTTTGGTAAACCTTAGATTGTCCTCGACAATTGCTTAATCAATTAGTCATATACAATTCTAGACTTTTCCCCTCATAATGCCCTGAGCATTTGGAAAATTTAGAAAGGATGAATATTATAGCACATGCAATCGATCCTATAACCGAAGCATATGGGACACGATTCATGATGTCTCACATAAAAACATGATACTAGACCAGTCCTTTTGCTACAATATTTCTATTTGCCAAGTTCTCATAATTCCGAATATGAAAAGGGATTCCGTCGAATTTTAGAACGCAAATAATGGACCCATATATAGAATTTCCTTATGTTGAGCCATTCCAACACAAAATTCATATATATCCTTGACTAAATATGATTAAGCTTTTAGAATTGAAATGAAGTATAATTTCCTCTCCCATAATTATAGCAAAACAACTTGTCAACCCCTTCAACTTCACGAATTGAAACTTTTGTTTTCTATAATTAACATTGTTGTCTTGCAATACTAATCATAATTATCATGCTCCCACTAACATGAGAATTATTAGCATAACATTTATGCTCCCACTAGCTTTGACATGTACTCAGAAATCAGCTGGACTTCTAGAAATCAATATTGTATTGACTTTCTTACCAAAGTTCAAATTTTTTATACGAGATGCTTTGATAAAACTTTATCAGGATCATATACCTTTCCTTAGATAGCACACATGTGTGTCTAAACAATTTCAGAACTATGAAAAGGGATGCCATAATCATAGTCTCAATTTTTTAGACCTTTGTCATTCCTCACAAGTCCATGTTAGTTTGCCGGTTAACCACACACGCTCCACTAACGACTTTGAGAATGCAAATATCACACTTGCTATCTACCTAAAATCTACTTAGTGAAAGCGTTTCCTCACCATCATTTTCATGAATCGGAGAGAAACCTTATGACACTTAGATTGTTTATGGTGTAAGTGTTCTTATCCAAACTCATATGGACTGAACTCAATCTTACTTTCTTGCCACCTGGCAGCACAAGGGCCTGTCATTGCTTCCAAGTTGTTATGCAACCAATTGAAAACTCTCAGAACTCATATGCAAAGCCAACTTTCACTGGAATGGGCACAGAAGTAGGAGTATGTCAACACGATAGGTTATAAACCTCAAGTCCTGTGCTAGTGATGAACTACAGGTTTTATTCTTGATTAGATCTTGAAGTTTTTCCAAGATCTCTAAGACTCCCACTGTCCTCTTGACATATAAGGCTCACTTGTCAAATATTCAAGAGATAGTGCAGACTCTTTATCAAGACAAACACTTCACACAATTGGCATAAATTGGTCTTTCTTTTATCCAAAACATCACAACTTACTAATTTCAAATGTACAAGAGTAGGACACTTTTACTCTTACATTTGACAAGTGTTATAAACCTTTCTTTAAGATATGACACTCATCTTACAGTCTTGTAGTATGACTCTAAGACTTGTTTTGGAACGAAGTATGAATCATCTTCTTGATTTAACCATTTCCACAATTCTTGATTCCTCTTCTTAGCCATAGGAATGCATTAAGAGGTCCTTAGAGGACTAATTGTGACATGATTTCTAAATCATTAAGATGATCACAAAACATGATACTAAAGTACTCTCCCATCTTTCAGATTTGAGAGACTTTTATCCTTCTGCCGTATTTGATTCTTCTCATTCGTTCTGCCATACATCGAAACTTTTCCAACGTTTCAGAATTATACTTAAACTAGTAAGTATAACCATATTTACTAAACTTTAGTAAATCATGACGAATAGTCTTATCGATCTTTTGTGGTGGACTTGATCAGTGCACCAGAATGTGTACTCGATCCCTTAGTCCTTCACTTGAATCACATATACATGTGAACAAGGAATTAATCTTAATTTTCCAAAGATGAAAATTCTCATTCATCATACTATACAACTTGCATGATTTCCAAATTTCTATCCAACTGAAACCTTGGGTGATGAGGATCTTTCCTCATTTGGTGAATTATGACACTACCACAAATGAAAGAATCAAGTCCATTTTTCCAATATTGCTATCAATGGAATCATATAAACAACCATTTTTCACAAATGCCACTGTAAGGATATTTAAAATAAATATAAAATTAAAACCTTTTTATTTTATTTCAAAACTTTGCGGAAAAAACTTATCCTTACAATGCAAATGCATATGAAAAACTTGTTGTTATCTATTCCTAAGCAATATATCATAGCTCCTAAGCAACAACTCAAAATTTCTGATCACCGAACCATGCGATCGAAATCCATCTTCGCGATCAGAATCAGCATATACTTCCTTTAAGTTTCTTCACTTTTCTTTGATTCTTAAAACAACAACATGTGACCCAGTCACATCAGGTAATGAGAATCTCATAATAGAAACTTAACAGAGTTAGAGAGTGGACTTCACCTAAAGTAGAATCAAACATCTTGACTTGATCAACGCTATGATCCTTCAGGTAAATAGGCAGTTTTGTAACCAATGCCCCTTCCTTTGGCAATATAAACATATGGACTCTATGGAAATGGTACACGGGACTATCACAGACTTAGACTTTCTCTTTACCATTTGGTCAACCGAGTTGACTATGGCCAATCCATTTCTATTGGGAAGAGAAAGCTTTTTCTGGATATCCAATGTTACCATTGTCAATGTCCATTTAAGGTTTGGGAAGTTGATCTTCTTAATCAAACTTGCTTTACTAGTCCTCCAAATCATTGCTGATTCAGCAGCACCAAGCAAATAGATAAGATCATTTAAGGCTCATGTCATAGTCTGTTTCATAGTAGTCCCAAAGGAACTCACCGTGTGACTTAGAAAGTGATTGAACATCCAACTTTCTTAAGACTTTGACACCCAACTCTCCCGGCTTGTCAATATGTGACTTCATCTCCAAGATGTAAGCACACATAGACTTTGCTTGCCAATAGGGTTGAGTGACCTTGAACTTTTGGGTTAGGGAGAATAATTGGAGGAGGTGGAGGAAGTAAAGTTCCAAGAGAAACATATGGACTCTTTGCTTCTAAGAGATTTGGGAAGATCACAGATGTCTGAACTAGACATCTTTTTGGGAGATATTCAAGATATTCAAGATAGTTGATCACAGGCTAGGACCCAACACAATATTTTATAACTTGGAAGAGGGATGCCGTAATCCAAGCTATAGAATATTTGAAGGTAGGTGAATGACGATTCACCAATTTCCACCATGAAAAACGAAATAATTTATTAGGTTTTAATTGGATTTGAAACTCCTAGATCTTTTGAGATTCATTGAACTTTTCAATGGCATGTTTCAATCTCGATTGTGCCCTTCAAGTTTTGTGACTGGGATGCCGAGGATCACAAAACAAGGTGTGAAGTAACCATGCAAATTACTTTGTACTCTTAAATGTTTATCACTCAACCGATGTGCCGGTTAACCACACACGCTCCACCGGTCCTATGATAAACTTTAAGAAACCCTTTGCCTACTTTGTTAAAACCAGTTAGTGTGCCGGTTAACCACACACGCTCCACTAACAGCTCAAACAAAGTGCAAAGTGTAATTTCATGGATTAGCACCTTATTCACATTTTCCTAAGTAATTAAGATTGGTTATTAATAAGAGTTTAGTTACTTAGTATTTATCATTAATACTTTTAATGAAGGGAGAATTATAGTCGTTGTCCTACCCGCTCGGCTAACGACCCTCCACCAATCAAGGAAACGGTGGGTGAGAGTGGACACCGATTAAACTGCCATTTTATAGGCAATAACCTTATACCCCCCTTATAGACCGGCTTCGTGAATGAGGCCTACTAACGGTAAGACTGACTTGCTCTTATACATATATATATTATTAACTTATAATATTATAAAGTATAAGGGTTGAACTTTTAACTTTTAAAAACCTAAGGGCTTAATTTGGAATTAAAGTATTCATGAAAGAAAACTTTTCAAATTCCAAAACTTGAGGGCAAGTTTTGAACTATTCAAAAACTTTTCAATTCCATAACTTATGTGTTTAAAGTAGTTTTAATTCGAAAAACTCTTCAAGTTCCATAACTTGAGAACAAGTTATGGAAGACTTTAAACCATTAAAGAATGTGACTTTTCCTTTATTCATAACTTATGAAATATTTATGAGTTTTATGATTCTTAAATGTGACTTTTCATGTAACTTGAGGACAAGTTACAAAAACATATTTTAGAATCAACGCTTAGATTAAAATGGATTGAAAACAACAATTTTACATAACTTTTCTATTAATCTAAGCAACTCTTAAGAACAAGATAATTCAATCAAACTTTTTCATGTAATTAGACTAACCATTAAACTAATACAAAACATGAATGTATTGACAATTATCTTTGAAATTGGATTAGCATGAACATTACCAGATCAAAAACAAGTTTTTAAGTTGAAAAACAGCTTAGGGTAATGTTTCTAGTCCAATTCCAGCCAAAACAGTCAAAGATATGTTGTCTGGTGGTCCAACTCGTCGAGTGCACGAACCAACTCGGCGAGTTGGATGAGTTTTGCCTTGGACTCGTCGAGTCCCTTTATGGACTCGGCGAGTTTGCTGTTCAGACAGCAAAAAACTTCGATTTTTCAGCAATTTTAGCAAGTATAACAAGAAAACAAGCCAAGGCTCTGATACCGCTGTTGGGTTTTGAGCATTCTAACACTCCTAAGTGTACATGCAACCCTAAATACCTTGGATCTATGTTTTCTCTATTATACATGCAAATATGAATATTCCAAGGTATTACCCTAACTAGCATACAAAAACATCGATACTTGGGTAATAAACTAGATAGAAATACATACCTTGTTGATGTAGCTTGACTCCATGTAGCTCGAGAGCCTAGTGCCCCAAGTGTGACACCTCAAATGGTTCACACAACATCACCAACACATGGAATAACCATGAGAAGAAGACACTCATGCTCAAATCGGCTAGCCCTCATATATGTATCACTGGTGCCAATTTCTTGAGCTAAAGTGGTCCTTATATAGTGTGCATATTAGGGTTACACAATGTAACCCATGACTTTACCCATTCCTTATGCTCCATGGGTTTTAACCTCCATGGAGTATCCATGTATCACCACATGGGTTAAATCCAACATAAGGAATCATGGATCATAAGCCCACATATATAAGAATGAATGATTTACACAATCAATCTCCATATATTTATTTAGTCTCCTTTTGATCACTAAATTAAGTCCAAATTAATTCTCGATCAATACTAATTAAATAACATGATTTCATATTAATATATTAGAACTTATAATATATTAATATGTCACAAATTGTCTTCTCCTCACAAACGGTCTATCCAAATGTTCTGATGCCATGCAACCCAAATGGACCATGCCGAGTCGGGTCAAGTACATACCAATTATAGTTATGGACTTAGACACTAATCCAACAGAGCGTGTGTGGGTAACCGGCACACTAACATGGACTAGTAAGGGTGGCAAAGGGTGACTTAATGTTTATCATAGATCGGTGGAGCGCGTGTGGGTAACCGGCACATCGATTAAGTGATAAAGATTAAGGGTACCAAGTTAATTTGCATGGTTATTCACACCTTGTTTGTGATCCTCGGCATCCTAGTCACAAACTTGAGAGGGCACAATCGAGATTTAAACATGCCATTGAAAAGTTCAAAGAATCTCAAAAGATCTAGGAGTTTCAAATCCAATTAAAACCTAATAATTTATTTCGTTTTTCATCGTGGAAATTGGTGAATCGTCGTTTGCCTACCTTCAAATATTTTGTAGCTTGGATTAAGTTATAAAATATTGTGTTGGGCCCTAGCCTTAATATTTCATATTGGTTGTTCTATTAAGGACTTAAATCAACTAACTTGAATTTCTCCCATTGTAGATGTATGGTTCAGACAACTATGATCTTCCCAAATCTCTTGGAACAAGATTTCCTAATGAAGATGAATTCCCGCGATTGGATCATGCAAATCATACTTCTCTTCCTCCACCTCCTCCAATTATTCTCCCTGACCCACAAGCTCGAAGACTTGAAAAGTTCAAGATGACTCAAGCCCTACTTGAAATGAAACATAAACATGGAAGACTTGTGTGTACTCATGTCTTAGAGATGAAGTCACACATTGACAGGTTGAGAATGTTGGGTGTCGCTTTCCCAAGGAAGTTGGCTATTGACTGGGTTCTTCAGTCACTTCCTGAGTCGTATAGTGAGTTCATTAAGGACTACTATGTGACATATCACGGCATTACCCTTATTGATCTTTCTTATTTGCTTCTTGCTGCTGAATCAGAAATGTTTTGGCGCACTGGAAAAGTAAATTTGGGTGGAAGGTCTATTTCTCAAAATTCCACGGACATTGACAATGGTAACATTGGAAGTCCAGAAAAGCTTTCTCTTCCCAATGGAAAGGGATCGGCCTTGGTCAATTCTGTTGACCAAAAGGTAAAGGGAAAGGCTAAATCTGTGATAGTCCCGTGTACCATTCCCAAAGAGTCTATATGTTTTTATTGTCAAGAGAAGGGGCATTGGTTGCGAAGCTACCCTAACTACATGAAAGATATGAGAGAAGGAAGAATCAAAAAGTTTGACTCTGCTTCAGGTAAGTCCACTATCTAACTCTGTTAAGTTCCTAATTGTTGATTCTTAATACATGATGTGACTAGGTTGTGTGAGAACAAAAAATATCTGATGCGCAGGGACAAGGTTTGAAAACTCAAACCTTGAATGAATGCTTAAGATCAATGTCTGCTTGCTAATAAATATTCGAGTCAAGCCTGTATAGACCAGTCAAGTCTAAGATAATATATTCAACAAATAATCAAGCCATAAATGAAGAATGAGAATAAAGATCAAAGTAAGGTTAATAAATGAAGAACAAGAAGAATGTTTAAAAGAGAGTTGAAATAACTTAGTAAATGCCAAAAGTGAGTGAAAGATCCGTTATTGACTTTGCACTGAAAGCTCCTTTAAATATGAGTGTAGGATACAATGAATAGACTGAGAGACTAACATAGAACCGGACAATAGAGAAGTTCCTGACATTCTGATTGTCTAATTTGACAAACATACCAAGTCCTATGAAATGTCTAATCATGCAAAGTGACAAAAGTAATTAATACATAAAGAGACAAAAACAGCTTCTTCGGATCAACACACATTCTGGACATAATGTCCATTCCGAAATGTCTTCACTCCTGAACTTCTCATATTCTTCTCTCCAAGTCCGGACAGATTCCGGACTACTCTTCACTTCGGAACTCATGCTGACTTCGGAATAATAATTGGGACTTAGGATTGCTAGAGGTTCACTTTCAGGTTCCAACAGGTTGCATTTTGATGTTTTGCAGGATCAAGCAAATGGAAGGAAACTTAAAAGAAGATTATGTTGAATCTGATCGCGAAGATGGATTTCAATCACATGGTTCGAAGATCCGATTTTTGAGCTGCTGCTTAGGAGTTATGATAGATTGCTAGGAAATATGTAATAGCATAGTTTTCATTTAAAGTTGCATTGTAAGGAAAAAGTTTTTTTTCCGCATTTTATAAATAAATAAAATTTGTATTTGTTTTATTTTATATCTCCTTGCAATGACATTTATGGAAAATTGATGTTTGTATGTTTCTAGCAATAATGGAAATATGAATTTGATTCTTTCATTTGTGGTAATGTCTAAATTTACCAAATAAGGAAAGATTCTCATCACCCAAGTTTCAATTGGAACCGAAACTTGGAATCATGCAGGTTGTATTGTATGATGAATGAGAATTTTCATCTTTGGAAAATTAAGATTAATTCCTTGTTCACATGTATATGTGAGTCAAGTGAAGGACAAAGGGATCGGGTACACTTGGTTGTGCGCTGATCAGGTCCACCACAAGGATCGATAAGGCTATTTGTCATGATTTACTAAAAGGTAGTAAATATTGTTACACTTACAAGTTTAAGTGTAATTCTGAAACATTGGAAAAGTTTCAGTGAATGACAGGACGGAGGAGAAGAATTAAATTAGGCAGAAAGATAAAAGTTACTCAAATCTGAAAAGATGGGAGAGTACTTTAGTATCATGTTTTATGATCATCTTAATGATTATGAAACCATATCACAATTCATCCTCTAAGGACATCTTAGTGCATTCTTATGACTAAGAAGAGGAGTCATGAATTGTTTAAGTGCTTAAATCAAGAAGATGAGTCATACTTTGTTCCAAAACAATTCTTAGAGTCATACTCCAAGATTGTAATTTGAGTGACATATCTTAAAGAAAGTTTATAACACTTTTCAAATGTATGAGTAAAAGGTTTTCGACTCTTGAACATTTGAAATTGGTAAGCTGTGATGTTTTGGATAAAACAAAGACCAACTAAGGCCAATTGTGTGAAGTGTTTGTCTTGATAAGAATCCGCACTATCTCTTGAATATTTGTTTGTGAAGGAATAGTTCTTGGCAAGAGATTCTTATATGTCAAGAGAACAGTGGGAGTCTAAAAGATCCTGAAAGAGTTTCAAGAACTAATGAAGAATACACCTATAGGTTATCAGTAGCACATGACTTGAGGTTTATAACCTATTGTGTTGACATACTCTTATTTCTGTGCCCATTCCAGTTAAAGTTGACTATGCATCTGAGTTCTATAAGTTCTCAATTGTTTGCATAACAACCAGGAAGCAATGGTAGGCCTTGTGCTGCCAAGTGGCAAGAAATTAAGATTGAACAAGTTCAGTCCATATGAGTTTGAATTTGTCACTAACCTTGTCTTGTGATTATGGTTTTGACAAATTCACATGGATAGGAACACATACATCATAAAATCTAAGTGTCATAAGGTTTCTCTCCGACTCATGAAAATGATGGTGAGGAAACGCTTTCACTAAGTGGATTTTAAGTAGATAGCAATTATGATATTTTCATTCTCAAAGTCGTTAGTGGAGCGTGTGTGGTTAACCGGCACACTAACATGGACTTGTGAGAAATGGCAAATGTCTAAACAATTGAGACTATGATTACGACATCCCTTTTCATAGTTCTAAAAATTGTTTAGACACACATGTGAGCTATCTAAGGAAAGGTGTATGATTTTGATAAAGTTTTATCAAAGCATCTCGTATCAGAAATCTGAAATTTGGAAAGAAAGTCAATAAAGTATTGATTTCTAGAAGTCCAGCTGATTTCTGAGTACATGTCAAAGCTAGTGGGAGCATAATTGTTATGCTAGTAATTATTATGCTAGTGGGAGCATAATCAATTATGATAAGTGTTGCAAGTTAGCAATGTTAATTACAGAAAACAAAACTTTCAATTGGGGTAAGTTGTTTTGCTATAATTAAGGGAGAGGAAATTATACTTCATTTTAATTCTAAAAGCTTAGATTGAGATTTTAATCATCTTTAGTCAAGGATATATATGTGAATTTTATGTTGGAATGGTTCAACATAAGGAAATTCTATATATATTGCGTTCTCAAAGTCGATTATGATTACGACATCCCTCTTCATAGTCAAATTATGAAAACATGACAAATAAAAAATATTGTAGCAAAAGACTGGTCTAGGATCATGTCTTTATGTGAGACATCATGAATCGTGTCCCATATGCTTCGGATATAGGATCGATTACATGTGCTATAATATTTATCCTTTCTAAATTTTCCTAATGCCTAGGGCATTAAGAGGGGAAAAGGCCTAGAATTGGATATGACTAAAATGATTAAACAATTGTTAAGGACAATCTGAGGTTTTACCAAAGATTGGTTGCGCATGGATAGTTGGAAGTATGGTGTAAATTTTTGGAAAGGACCATACTGACATATTCTAAAAAGAGGCAACTCTTGTTCAGAAGTGATAGTCAAAATGGGAATATGGAAATGTCTCCATAGGTGGAATTTATTCAATCTGTGTGAGATTAGAAAACTTAATGCAAGAAGGATGTTCAAAGTAATGTATCTTAAATTTGAGACATTGTTTCCATGGAATTGATCTCCATTGGAATACTTTGTAATGTCTGTTTCCAAGTCTTTGTGACTTTGTGCATAGTCATTACAAGAGGATCAATGCATATGAGTTTAGAATCTGACAGATTTTGGTAAATGGCAGGAAATTGGAATTCTTACATTTACGATAAGGATTTGGGATTGTGAAATGAGAATCATTGGAATTATGTTCAATTGATCTATTCCACAAAGTAAGGATCATAGACAAATATAGTGTGCATACTTGGTATGTGGCATAACTATTATTTGGACAAACATAGTGTGCATGCTTGGAGCATGGCATCACTATTGTTTTAATTCAAGTATTAAGTTGATTATTTGAAACATTATGCAATGAATAATGTGTAATCAATATGGTGATAAATAAAAGGTGTTTTATTTATATTCATAAGTTCTGAGACCATATTGGATTCGATTATTCTTGTGTTTCACTTTGCATGTTTTGACTTCCCGAATAACTAGGTTATTCAAACTATCCACAGTCGATCATACTTTGGAAGTAGGTATTGAGGCAAGACTGTCATGAAGGGTCTATAGTTTGTGTAGGACAAAGTGGCTGCAGTGTTCATGAGTGCTCCTGGAATGAGATTCGAGTATTGGATTCAACCCACGCTCATTTGAATCACTTCATGGATTTTATCACGAGTGAATCATGAGACAATAATATCTTATATTCTTCAAATAGAGACGTGTGATTTGTATTTGCGCGTCGGTTGCACATTGACATATGTAAACACAACTAGTAACTTGATTGTTATAAAACATATCGTTGTGTGTAATTTGATGAGTAAGTACAAGCGAACACTTGGCTCAAAGTTTATCCATTCCTTTTACCCTTGGAGGGATAAAAGCGATATCTATGGGCCCCTCGATGATTTAGTGATGACTCCCCTAAGTCCTTGGCCAAGCCTGGACTGATTTGATTTGTTCAATTAGTCGGTCGTCATAAATTGGAAATCGGGAAACAACAGATAGATAGAGAGAATGATTATAATCCATGTCTCATAAATCGGAAATCGGAAATCGGAAATGGGATGTGTGTCTTCCGCCTCATTTCCTGTTCCTTGTTTGGTTGTGGGCTTAGGGCAGATACACACAACCGATTGTTTGTTTACTCTGGGTTTTATATAACTTGTATCCATTTAATACTCATAGAAAGGACTGTAGAGTCATTTTTACTTATCTTTCATCAAGGCAGGAAATATAGGATTTTCTGGAGGAACAGGCAAACTTTTCTAAACAAGAACTTACTACAACTTACTACAACTTTCTACAAACTTTCTTACTACTTACTACATCACTAAAATCTTATGAACTCACCAGCTTAAATGCTGATCTACGCTTTCAAAATAACTTGTATTCTCAGGAGACCAGTAGACAGGTTCGCGCACTGGGATTCAGAAGATGGAGCAGTATAGCTTCATGTCTTTTTGTTATTTGCTATGTATTCTATATTATGTGAATCACATACTTTGTAAACACTTTATTTCTAATGAAATGGTTGTTTATTACTTTGCTTACTATGATGCATGTCTTGCGATACTAAACATGACGTCCTCTGCCCCAGAACGTTTCCGTCGTTCCTGTTTTGGGGTGTGACACATAGGTTTGACACAGACTCTCTATCTTTTCTTTATTTTATATATTTTAAATTATTCTTTACATAAAAACTGTGGCACATAAATCTTACAAAGTAGAATCCTGGAAAGTGTTGGATTAGATGTCTAAGCCCATAACTATTATTGGTATGTACTCGACCTGAGAGTAGCATGGCCCATTTGGGTTGCACTTCACCGAAACAATTTGTATGGATAATCTTTTGAGAATACTATATTTATGATTTATTAATATATTATAAGTTATAATATATTAAATGAAATCATATTATTTAATTAGTATCGATCAAGAATTAATTTAGTGATCAAAAGGAACTAATTAAATATGGACTCTTATATATATAGAATGGGCCAAGTTCAATTAGGCTGGGCTAAACTAGCATGGATAGTCCATGGAGTTTTTAACCCATGGATCCTATGGAAATGAAAGGTCATGGGTATTAGGGTTTACATGAATGTAACCCTAATCCTCCATACTATATAAAGAGGTCTTTGGCACATGAAATGGCACTAGTGTGTGAGTACAAAGGGTGTGCCGATTTCTAGAAATGATTTCTATTCTCTCAAGTTTTCCAAGTGCTTTTGGTGATGTGTGATTCCATTTGAGGCTTTCATACTATTGGGGCTAAGCTCTTAAAGGTTCAAGACTACAAGCTCCATCAAAAGGTATGTCATTATACTAGATTCTTGTATTGTATATACTTCATATTATGCTAGTTAGGATGAAACCTTGGAATACTGAATAATTGCATGTAAAATTAGAGAAAACATAGATCCAAGGTTTATAGGGTTGCATGTACACCATAGGAGTGTTAGAATGCTCAAAACCCTTCAGAAAGTACGTCCAACAGAAGAATGAATCAACTGGGCCAGCGGTAACCCATTCAGGTTACACATATGTCCCATCGTTAGGGACTAATCCAAGACAGGTCCATGTCGCTACAAGCAAACCTGACGCAATAATCCATCAGAATCATGTTGATCCATGATAGTTTGATACTGGGAACCAATAAGAAATTTTGAGCCTTTCACGCATGCTCTTCATAGAGCTACAAATTCCAAATTAATAATTCACTTTATTCCTTTCTTCGATTGCATAAACATTTCATGCCTTCTCTCAATATCCTTCCTTAAAGCTTTCAAAACAAATACATAGATAGGCTTCTTACCTCCAACAACTCTCTATAGATTTCATAAAGCAATTCACATATAGGATGTTTCCAAACTCATCCATAAGTAATTGCATGGTTGTTGAGTTCATCCAGAGCTCTCATCGCCCAACTACAATATATACAATTTGACAATTTAACAAATAACCAAAAATATCCTTTTTTCCTTAACTGGGGAAGATGTGGAATTATATAATTTAATCTTTAACGATAAAAACACTTTTCATATAATCAATTTGTCACACCTAGCGACGTATTCACATTTTTCACACGAAAATATTTACTTTGCTACGTGCCCAGAAAATCCACTTGTACTCATCGTAAGTTGATTAGGATAGACTACTACTCCTTCTTCCCTGCTCCGGCCTTTTGGGTGAATTACACCATCAACACCTAATAAGCATACATACATGTCTAAACTTTTAACAAACTAAAAGAACTTTTATATTCACAAATCAAACAACGATGATATTCACAAGAACACACGATTTAAATAAGATTTCATTTTCATTAACGAGAAAGATCAAAACAATTCGATACAAAGAAGGAACTATTCTATCCTATCAACTATTGCTCGTTATTCTATCTAATATCCCTACATATAGGAATCATAGGAATAAAAGAAAGGCATATCAAGACAATAGCTAGGTTGCGAACTCAAGGTAAAAAAAAGTGCGAGATTGCAACATAACTCACACCAAGTAAAGACATTGCAAACAAAACATTACAAGATGACACAATAAAACTACGAACTCTACAATCCCCCCCCCCCTTTGTGTCAGTCTTCTTCAGTTGTATTTACTTAAGGTTTCTTCACATAATCAAACACTTTTGGCATAGTCTTCAAAAGAAAAGAACGAACTCCAATCCAACATTTTATCATATCTGAAACACACTTCAAATCATTAGAGTACAAGTGCTTATCGATCAAATAAATCATACACTTCTTCGGAACTTCATTTTATTTCAATTTGAAAAACACTCCCCAATTCCCATTCTCAATAAATCCAGCCTTCATCGAATCAAGATTTTCAGGAGGTTCCATTGGCTTCACAATCGGTGTTTTATTCAAAACTGATGAGATCTCAATATCCATCTTCACAATTTCAATGATATATGCTTTTAACAACCTCTTCATATGCGAACAAATAGGTTCATACGTGATAGGCTCTCTTGAAACAATATTGAGAATTGAAACCCAATCAAAAGGATTCATCAGAGGAAGATCAACAAAAGTAAACTCACCGGTTTCATTCTTATTACCACGAACTGCCTTGATATGAATGTTGACAAAATCATCAACCTTTTCTGACTTTCCATATTTCAAACCAACAATCTTCTTGATGTTTCATGATTCATATTGTGGTTTTGAACGCTTCACGTAAAAAGTGAACAACTTTCGATGTATTGTTGTATTCCCCATAGGCATATTCTAAACGTTCTCAAAGCAACGAAACTGGAAGGCTTTCATAGTGATAGGAAAATCCATCTGATAATTAACATCGTTATCAATAGAGAAAGATGTTTGAGGTTCTAACCAATAGAGCTTTGGACTGTTGAGAGCTTCTTCTTCGAATATTTCAATTGACCATGGAGGAAATAAATCTTTCTTGTTCGCTAGAATATCTTTTGCATTCTTCTTTTCAGCTTCCTCTGCATTAAGCTTTGCATTCAAATCATTAAGCTCATTTAGTAATTCATCACACTTTTCTTGATCAGCTTGTTGTTCCTTTGTCAATGGAGGATTCAAATCATCTATCTTTTCAGAAACAATTTTCACATTTCCTTTTCCTGACCCAAAAGCTTCATTACCCTTTTGGCCAGTTTTCTTTTCCCTTAAATTCTTTAATTTTTCTTCCATAGATTGCTTCTCCAAACGGATTTTCACATTGTTCTTTTCCATTGAACCCGTTTGGTAAGGATTATTGATGTTAACTTCTGGAAACACCCCTTCATCTCCCCCTTGTTGTGAAGTAGCCTTGCTACTCGTAACATCATTCAATTTGGCAAGAATAGGCTTGAGGTTTACATCCATAAGCTGCGAAATGTAATCTGCATAAGGAGCAACTTTGGTTTTAACAATCTTAACCAAGCGTTGATTTATCTGAATTTTTTTCCCTTTTACCAACAAAAGTTCTTCATTTCCTTTGCAAAGATCAAAAGCAACAGATTTCAGTTGTTCCCTAAGAACCTTAATCTTCGTGGTTGAATCGGCTAAATCATCCATTATTTTATTTTCATGAGCTTGACTTGTCTACAGAGTAAGAATGGAATTGGCTATGGATGTGTGATAATCAGCATTGACTTTTTGTATCCCAAAGCAAAGTTCAGATAAAGCTTCTTTTTCATTTTGTAATGAAGTCCGAAAACTAAGAGTCACCTTGTTCATGTCAGCAACATTTTTATCAAAATATGTTTGAAATGAAGTCGTGAAAGCCTATTGCTTGGATGTGATTGTAAATGACTTCTGTGAGAATCGTTGAGACTTGTGAAATTGCTTCCTTGACTAGTTTAGCAGAATCATCAACAAGCTTCTTATGTTTAGAAAGCTTATCAGCATTTTCTTTAACCAGCTTCTGATTTATTTCTTGATGAGAAGAGATCAGTTCTTCATACTTTGTATTGATGAAAGTAGAAGACTAAGAAAGATTTTCATCTAACTTATTGTTCAGCTTGCAAAAATCTCCTTTCGTCATTGGAGGATCATCATCATCATGATCACTTTCAACTTGAAACACAAAATTAGTTGCAACAAACTCATCATTAGATTCAGAATCATCTTTCATGATAATTTCTTCTTCACCATCATCGGTAACAGGTGGAGTAGAGGTGAATTCTGGTGCAGACACATGTGATTGAGACAAGTTTTCACAAATATTGACATTTGGCCCCACATCAGATGTGTTAGCAGGGATGCCTGAGGTTCTATTCTCCTCCCTATAGGATTCGACAGTAGAAGTCTCTGGTGGAGGTTCTGTATAAATTGTGGTTTGAGATACAGAAGTTGCCTCAGTAAAAATAGGAATCTCAACAGGTTTGGTTGAAAGCTGAGAAACAGGATCAAAAAACGAATGTTGTTGTTTGCATTTTGGGAATATCAGCGATCACAACATCTTGCACCTATGGAATATGATAATGGAGCATAGCATTCCTCACCACAATGGACCAAAATCGAGCACATGAAATTTCAGTATCCTTTGTTTTTGAATAAATACATTGAAAAAATTGATCCCATAATATGGCTCCAAAATCAATCTTTTCTCCAAAATAAATTCCATATAACAACGTGTGAAATAATCGAATAGCATTATCAGAACCAGTTGATTGCTCAGAAAAGCATTTGAACATTATCGTAAATAATGCATTCCAAATGGGAGGAAGTGAATCCTTCTTAAATCGAGAAATAACTGATAAATCAGAGTTGTACCCCATTTGATGATAAGCCTGAATAATAGTTGACGCAGAAATGTTGTCTGTAGCAATCAAATCTTCAGCAGTTGAAAGCCATAACAGCTTACAGAAATTAGATTTGGAAATAGATGTCTTCACACCTTGGATTTCAAACTTCATAACCTCCATCTTCTGATTGTAACTTGCAGTGGAGTATGCCAACGATAGCTGAGAAAGTGGAACATCTTCAACCAAAACCAGAGATTTCTTCAGTATAGAATGATCCAAGCAAACAATTAGAGGTTGAACAACTTGAGAATACTTCATTGGATCGAGAACAACCACTATATTCTTATTTAACTTGATATTCAACAGTGAAGATGAAGAAGATTGGTCCATGAAAGAGATACGATCAAAAGAAGCCATGAGATTTGAGGCAAAAAATCATCTGTAACTGGTTAGGGTTTTGAGTGTAGAAAGAAAGATGATGAACAGTTAGGGTTTTTAACCGGTGAAAAAGGTGTGGGATTTAAATTTGAACCGTTTATAGAATTGGAGAGAGAAAACCCGCCACCACGCATTAAATGTTTTGACGTCTCTGATGTAAGCAAATGGAATAATTCCAATCATTACAAACATAATGAATCAATATAACATTGTCACCTCATTAAAGCTCTTTGCTAAACTTGAATCGACATTTATTGAACAGTACAATGTCAGACCCTTTGAATACACGCCAAAAGAAACATGCCTTTGCGATTTGCAGCAGTTTCGCAATCGATGATCCACCCTTCAATTTTCCAAATTGAAATGGTATCCATTGGAATTACGACCATGATTGTTTTGACAAACACATTGAGATTTTAACCACAAAATAGAACCCAAAGTTTTGAGAAATCAAAGATTTCAGTGCAAAAGTGTAACAAATCAAAAGATAGAAGCAAATTAAAAATGGATAAGTAGTGATGTCAAAGAATCTTTGATATAAAAGCAGTTAGATTTCGGGCACATATTCTCTTCCTTCAATAGTCAAGAGAGACTAAGAAGTGTGTGTGTGGTTTCCCATTGAATTACGATCGTCATCTTGTTAACAAGTTACGAAAGGCATCTTTTCATAGGTTAAATGGGTCGGATCATTTTCGATCATAGAAGCAACTTAACATAAGTGCTCAGATTTGAAAGGAAAAACTTGATTGACCAGTGTATCGAAGATCAAGTTCAACAAAAACACTATAGATATTGGAAAGTAACATCGAGATAAGAAAATGTTCAGACGGAAATATCATAATTTGAAAATAAAAATTGGATCTTATAGGGAAGAAATTAATTTGGAATCAATTAATCTCATTAAGATCTCGCAAACGGAAATTAAGAGATTTTGAACATTAAAAGATATGGCATTGCGAAATATAAGAATTTCAACCGTCAATTCCTTAGTTTCAGTCTAGAACAAAAATGTTCACCGTCAATTCATTTTAGGAAATGTTTATTGGGTTTCACCAAGATCATGGTAATACTGACCAAGAGATCATGACACAGAATTTTTGTACACCTACATCCTAGTTGTTTTAGACTAGAGATGTCTTGGGATATGCATCATAGTGTGTGCATTGTGTAAGAACTATAAGGTTGGATAAGAAAAACGAGTCTTTCACATTCTGAAGTTAACAATAAAAATGATCATAAAAACCATTTTTGAGAAACCTAACTTCGACTTGGTATTTACTCGAAAGACCAAGGGTAAATCAAAAATAATTGTTGGAATTTCCGTCAATTTACTAAGGTTTAGATAAGAACCCTATGTTAGGATTTGTATATATCCAAGACATCATCGGTTTCCAAGATTGGTGAAAAGAAATATAGTACCTCTGCTACGAAATATTGACCAAGCAGAAATCAATAAAAACTCCGAAATGGGGAGAGATAGGTTGCTCGATGATTTTTGTTAATATGGCCTATTGGGAAGAAATCCTTAAGACAAGAAATTTCATTAAGGCCTTTTCGTAAACAAAGAATCTTTGAGACTTTAGAAACCATGTTGCAGTATGCTTCTAGGGACACCTAACTAATGCGAACAAGAATAACAATTGATCCCCGAGAGAATAGACATGCCAACAAATACATAAAAAAAGTAAAGAAAAATCTTTTTGGGTTTATGAAAGTTGTTGAAAAACTAAAGACAAAAATAAAAAATATTTTTGTTTTTTTTTAAATGTTTTTGAAAAATAAAAGACAAAAATAAAAAAAACTTTTTGGATTTTTGATTGTTTTTGAAAAACAAAAGACAAAAATAAAAAATCTTTTGGATTTTTGAATGTTTTTGAAAAACAAAAGACAAATACCCAGAGCACCGGTCTATGAAAGATCACATCTTCTCGCATCTAAGTATGTTGTGATAACCTAAAGTGCGAAAGATTGTGAAAATTACAGCGCATCGCAGGTGAACAGTGATCTTTTCGTAACTTCAGGGATAGGATTTTGGAACTAATTATGCATCCATCATCCCAAGTCCATGCAGAATTCTGTAAAATATTATTTCTGGTAAAGCTTTCATGAAAATATCCGCCAGTTGATTCTCAGATCGCACGAAATGCACTTCAACGTTTTCATCTTCAACATGATCTTATATAAAATGATATTGTAACGCAATGTGCTTTGTCTTTGAATGTTGAACAGGGTTATGACAAATATGTATGACACTTTCAGAGTCACCGTATGAGGGAATTTTTTTCATGTTCAACAGGGTTATGACAAATAAATATGTATGGCACTTTCAGAGAATTTGGAAAGTACACGATGCTGCTGCAATATATTCAGCTACTGCAGTTGATAAAGATATGCAGATTTGTTTCCTTGATTGCCAGCTGACCAGTTTTCCGTCCAAGAACTGACATCCACTAGATGTACTTTTGCGATCAAGACCAAAACCTCCGAGATCAGCATCATAGTATGCAAAAACAAAAAAATCCGGAGTTAAAAGGATGCCATAATCCAAGAGAAGTAGTCTTACGAAGATATCGGAAAATATTCTTTAAAGCCATCACGTGTGGTTCGCTTGGATTCGCTTGAAATCTCGAACAGTAGCAAACTGCAAACATATTATCAGGACGACTAGACGTTATTTATAATAAAGAACCAATCATCTGTCTATATAGAGTAATATATGTTGCAGGTTTTTCAAGCAAAGGAGTGAGCTTCGTGCCAAAAGCCATCGGAACTTTAACCTTCGATTCACCATTCATAGCAAATTTAGCAAGTAAAGTCTTTGTGAACGCTTCTTGATTGATGAAAATTCCCTCTGAATTCTGTCTAATATTTAAACCAAGGGAAAAATTTAATTGGACCCATAACACTCATTTCAATTTTTGTTTCCATCAATTTACAAAATTCATCAGTGAAATCAAGACAAGTAGAACCGAAAATGATATTATCAACATAAATTTGAACGAACATTAAATGATTACCTAATTTCTTATGAAAGAAGGTAGGGTCAACAGAGCATTGTTTATATTTTGATTGTTTTAAGAATTTAGTCATGGTTTCATACCAAGCACGTGGAGCTTGCTTCAGAACCATATACTGCTTTATCTAGCACATAACAATAATAAGGAAATTTGTAATTTATGAAACCTGGAGGTTTTTCAACATAAACTATTTCTTCCAATTCTCTGTTAAGAAATGCACACTTCACATCCATCTGAAATACTTCAAAATTTTTGTGAGCATCATAAGCCAAAAATATGCGAACAGACTCTAGTCTTGCTACAGGAGCAAATGTTTCTTCATAATAAATTCCTTCTTATTGACAATATCCTTTGACTACAAGAAGTGCTTTATTTTGAATCACATTTTCTTCTTTGTCCATTTTCTTACAAAATACCCACTTTAAACCAACAACGGATGCATTTTCGGGAGTTGGAATTAATCTCCCAACTTTTTTGCGCTCAAATTCATTTATTTCGTCATGCATAGCGTTTACACAATCTGTATGATCAAATACCATTTTAACATTTTTAGGTTTAATTTTAGAGACAAAAAAAAAATTAAACATGCAAAATTCTTGATTAGTATTTAAAGATGCTTGTTTTGCTTTCTGTTGCGAACGAGTCTAAACTCCTGAAAACGTACCAATGACTTGATTTCGTGGATGATATCAAGTCCATTTTGTCAAAGGTGGAAATTGATATCATATTCAGGATTTAATTCAACATTGATTTCTTCAAAATCTGATTGTGCATCGGATTCGATTTCTGAAATGACTTCTTCTTGAAAATTTACAATTGAACTCTCCCCCTGGACATTTGGATGTAAACTCTCCTCCTACGTAATTCATTAATATTTCTTTCAGTCGCGTGTACAATATTTTCAAGTATTGGAGAATTAAAATTTTTTCTACTCCCCCCCCCCCAACATGACAAGAGGTAGAATCAATATTTTCTTCTAAAGATTGAACATTTTGAAAGGTTTCATCAATTATTTTATCAATTCATCATCATGATTGTCAGATGCTTTATTTTTAGATGAAATCGCATTTTTTGGGTTCATCAAACAAATTCATAAATTCCTCATAAAGATTAGAAAGAGAAATTGTTTGGTTGCATGATTGAGGAAAAATTCCTCATATTTGAACTCCTTTTGAAATGGATTTCACATATTTGTCATCAAAAGTGACATAATATGTTTTCGCTATCTTCTTTGTCTTCTTATTCAACACACGATATGCTTTGGAATTCATAGAATATCCCAAAAATATTGTTTCTTTTGCTTTCGTATCAAATTTGTTGCGATGTTATTTTGAGTTAAACATGAAACACTAGCAACCAAAGATATGAAATACTTTTACATTAGGTTTTCTGTTATTCAAGATTTCATGGGTAGTTATTAAAAAGTGTTTATTGATGTAAGAACGGTTTTGAGTAAAGCAAGCAGTTGTGATTGCATCAGCCCAAAAATATAGTGGCAATTTCACAAAAGATAACATGGTTCTCGCAGCTTCACACATGAAACGATTTCGTCTTTCAACTACAGTATTCTGCCGTGGAGTATGTGGAGATGAAAAGTTGTAACTGATTCCTTTATTGGTTAAGAATTCATCAAAAATATGATTCTTGTATTGTTTTTCTATTGTCACTTCGTATCTTTCGAACAGGCTTTCGCAATTGAAGCTCAATTTGCTTGATAAAGTCAATCGTCTTCTTCGTAGTTTCAGATTTCTATTTAAGAAAGAATACCTAAGTGAAACGTGAAAAAGCATCAACAATGACTAAAATGTATTTGTTACCACCAATAATTTCAATCGAAGATGGCCCACAAATATCTATATGTATTAATTCCAGTGGTTGGATTATCTTGGTATTCATAATTGAAGAATGACTTTTTCTATTTTGCTTTCCGAGTTTGTAATCAGCACACAAATGTTATTTATCATATTTGAGTAAAGGTAAACCTCTGACCAAATCTCCAAGAACAAGTTTATTGATGTCTTTGAAGTTAAGATGCGAAAGTATCCTATGCCACAACCAACTATCATCTGATGATGCTTTCGCAAGTAGACACACAGAAGGTTTTCCTTGAATAGGATTCATGTTGAGTGGGAACATTTCGCCTTTTCTTTTTTACTTCAAAATTGTTTTCTTTGATTCTTTATGTATGATTTCCAAACCTTCCTCATCAAAAGACACTTTAAGACCAGTCCCTACAACAAGTTGAGAAACACTAATTAAATTGTGTCGTGATCCTTCTACATAAGCTACCTTACGAATTGTGAATTCACCATTTGTTATCATTCCATATCCTTTGATTTCTCCAGTTGCATTATTCCAATAATTCACTCTTCATCCATCCTTCAAAGTACGATATTCTTTCAGTTGTGATTTCCTTCCAGTCATATGACAAGAACAGCCACTATCAATATACCATTCAGAATCGAACTGCTCGTCACGAATCACCTACAAAATTAAATAGATTTCGAAACCCAAACCAACTTGGGCCCTGATGAGAACTTTTATTTAGAAGAGAAATCAGGAAAAATCTTTGTTTTATCAATCCAAAATGATTTTCTGATCAAAGTATTATTCACCCATTTTTTGATTTTAAAAACTTGAGTTTTCGCATCACAAATATTTATTTCAACAAAAGAGGTTTTTCAATTGATAAATTCTTTTCTTTGTTTTGCCATCTTTTTCTCAAAAATTTCTTCGTCTTTTTTCAATTTTGCTTTGTATGCTTCAACATTAGCATCATGTTTATTCAAATTTTACTCTTGAATAAATTTTGTTTTTGTTGATGACGATGATTTACTTTTTGAAAACTTGGATGAATTAACATTTTGATTAGAAGATCGTTTCGTACCAATAAACTTTTGATTTTTGATTTCAGATGAAAAATCATTATTATCCAATTCTTTTTTCTTCCACATTTGTTTTCTTTTATACAAATTCTTTTTATATCTAGCATTCATTGCTTTTCTTTTTGCTTTCAATGCCTCGACAGATTTTTGATATTTCACATTTTTGGAATTACTTTTGATTCCATTCTCCTTTTCAATTTAAATTGAAACATCTTTTGTTCCACTTGGTCCAACTTCATGTTGTGAAGATTTCACAATGTTCACTTGATTTGAAACATATTTTCCTTTGGCTTTCCACGAAGCCAATTTAGACAAGCCTTTCATTTCAAAACCATTGTCAATTAATTTGGACCAAAAGAGTTCTTCACAACCTTTTGCATTGTCAAGGTTGACCATTGATGTTAATTCTGATGTTTAATTCTTGTCCACTCCTTTTTTCACAAAAACTTGATTTGGAGTTTTTTGAACTTTTCGAAAAACCGTTGCTCGAATTTCTAAATTTTTCATGCCATCATTTTCAGTAAAATTTTTAAACTCAATTGGATCTTCAAAAATCAAATTTCTTTTTTGGTTCCTTAGTACTATTAACAAAATATGAACAATCAACTTCATCTTCAACAGATACTTCACTCATTTCGCTTTCATCAAATTCAGATAAATTCTCAAATTTGAGAGTTTCTTCTGAATTCAATTTCTTGTATAACAAGTTATATTTCTCCATTGAACTGAGTTTGATTTGTTGTTTGTCCTTTTCAGTTAAAACATCTTTTAACATCTTTTTGTTTTATTTGGACTTAATGTATTCTTCAATTTTCTCAAGTCCAACCTCGTAAGCATCACTCACATATTCATTTGATGAAATCTTTGATTCGCATCTATAACATTCAACATCAATTTCATCTTCTTTTAATTCTAAGAAAGGTAAAATAATTCTATGCAAACTTTTTCCTATTTCACAATCAAGATGTAATTGTGTGATGTTATTGTAAAGACGTTTCGCAATGAGACAAAAAATATTTATTTGTTCCCATACAACTCTATTGTCCTTTTTAAGATTTATTACATCATCATTAGACCTAACTAAATCTAATTCCAAGGCTTCTATTTTCATTCGTCTGTCTTCGTTCTTAGATTAAATCCTGCTAAGAGAATCCTCAAGATTAGAATTTCTTATGCGAGTTCTCTTTAAGCTATCACTAAGATCAAAAACAGTTTCACGTAAATCAGTTAATTCAAAATCATAACGAGAAGTAGGTATGTCAAAAGAGTTAAGAATAGAATATACCTTATCAATTACCTTTTCGCATTCTGTGACATGCTCCTTCACTGTCTTCACCGTCTTTTCAGAAAAACATGTGTCTGAAACATTTCCTTCATCTGTGAGGTAACTCTGATTTTCTGAACTTCCATTCTTGACCATGAAACATATGTCTCCTCTCTTCTTTTCGTCCTTCACCATTAAGCAATATCCATGAGTTATCCTGCGAAATTCTTCGTCCTCCAAATCAGTTGACCAAACTTCCACGTTCCTATCATCACTATTATCTTATGTCACCACCAAATTTGGTTTTCTAGAATTCTTGCGAAGTTCTTCAAACTTCTTTACGTAATAAGCTTCATCCTTATTCTTTTCTTTCTTCTTATCTAGCTTTCGCAACATGCATTCTTTTGTGAAATGATTCTTTCCATGACAATAGTTACAATCAAAGCCTGAACCACCAAGAAGCTTCTTCTCATTGTTTTCATCATTTCTTTGAGAGTTTTTGAAACTTTCATTTCTTGATCTTTCTGAATTTGAACTTCCTTGCTTGTGATTATTTCCAGTAGATTCATTTTGTTATTTTTGAAACGTGAAAAATTATTTTTAAAGAATTTCTTTGGATTTGTCACCATCAAAACTCTGTCTTCCTTTGTGAGTTCTTCATCTGAATATCAGATTCCGAATCTTCCACAACAGTTTTTGACATCTTTATCTTTGAACTATCACTTTTGGTCACCATGGCCAAAGAACCAACACTTGTAACCAACTTTGCTTCTTTTAGTACTTTGTCTTCATGAGATTTCAATATGCCAACAGTTCGTGCAAGAGAGTAATTCTTGAATTGTTCATGTGCTTTGACAGTAGAAACCATCGTCTTCCATTCTGGTCACAGACTATTCATGAATGTGACCTTTTGTTCAATAGGTTCCCTCTTCAACCCATGTTTCAACATACGACTTAAAAGATGGTTAAATCGATTGAAAGTTTGTACAATTGTTTTGTAAGACTTTTGCTCAAAAGATCCATATTCAGACAAAATTGATGTTTACAGAGAAGGAGTGAGACCAGCCTCTCCATAATACAATTCTTTCAATCTATTCCATATCCTTTGTGCAAATTCAAGAGAGCTAATCAGACGAAAAGTATCAGGAGTAAGAGCAAACCTTATAAATCTTAAAGCTTTCAAGTTGCTAAGCAATTTGTCTTTTTTCACATAATCATTTTATTTATCTTCAGCAATGATAGTCTCATAATCATTTTGAGTTAAAACTTCCTACTTCGTCTTATTATACTTGTGTGTTCCATCTTTAATTGCTTGACAAATGCTACATCCATAAGTTTCAATCCCTAAAACATAATCTTCAAAGTGAAGAGCCCAAACTTCATAGTCTTTAGGAAATAAAACTGGAATTCTCGTTGTGGAACCAATACTACTTGGAAGGTTGAATGTGACAGAGTATGAATCATCATTTGACATTTTGAGTAGGATTTGATATGAATCAGATCAACTAACTTTGAAAAAGAGTAGATTAAACGACTCAAACAAAGAATTAAAGATCAAGTTGCAAAGCGATTTACAAAATGCAGAACAGATCTGAAATTCGATGAACATGTCTGGGAAAACACAGTGAACACGATGAACAAGATGAATAGATCTGAAAAAGTTCAAATAATCTCCCGCTCTGATACCAATTGAATGAACATTTAGATTCACAAATCAAACAACGATGAGATTCACAAGAAAACACGATGTATATAAGATTGCATTTTCACAAATGAGAAAGATCAGAACAGTTCGATACAAAGAAGGAACTATTCTATTAGATTAACTCTTTCTCGTTCTTCTATCTAGTATCCCTATATATAGGCATCGTAGGAATAAAATAAAGGCATCTCAAGACAACATCAAGGCTGCGAACTCAAGGTAAAAAAAGGTGCGAGATCGCAACATTACTCACACCAAGTAAAGACATTGCAAACAAAACATTACAAGATGCCACAACAAAAATGCGAACTCTACACATATGTATACCAACTTTTAGCACACTAGCTATTCAACTCGTCATAAATTTTTTATTTTCATCTAATAGTGTAACCAAGCGTATCTCATGCTGAAAACATCCATTATCATACTTCTAGTCTGTTAAAGGTATTTAGGGTTTATTTCAAACCCTAACCCAATTTTATGATTCAAGCTAAACGAAGCTCAAGGATACGATTAATCACTTTTGTTACAGTTTTATCACTTACGACACATGTAGCTTTCAAAAATTAGGAAACCCTTCGCCTAACATCATCTTAACTACATGGAGAAATACTTAAAGGAATCAAATAATTATCGGATCCTTACTTTGGCCTGTTTCCTGGTTATCGTGCCACAAAGTTAAGTCGGTGGAATTTGAGCTTGGAACGACCTCTAGAGCCTCGCACCTTTCTGACTTCCGTCGAATTTCGAGAACAACATCGTACTTTTTAAAATGGTAGTAACTTCTTCATACAAACTCCATTTTCAGCTATCTTTCTATCCATGAAATCATCTTGAAGAGTAATACAACTTCATTTAACTAGTTTCATGATAATGGTTCTCCGTTTTTAATTTTACTTCTTGCTAAAGAGGTAATGATTTTTCAAGTTGTTACAAAATGAATCCATCATTTATGCCATATTATTCATAAGAGTCATTATAGAATGATATTTGATAATGACATATGATACTATAGGGTCAGACCTTAGAGTTGTTGGATTAAGGTGTCTAAGGTCCTAACTAAATTGGTACAATGTTAAAGAATAAATTTAAAGTCCTAACTAAATTAAGACCACTAAGATATGGCTATATATGTTTAATAAAGCATAAATCAGAAACCTTTGAAAAGTTCAAAGAGTTTAAGAACAAGGTAGAGAATCAGTTGGGCAAGAAGATAAAGATGCTTTGATTTGATAGAGGTGGAGAGTATCTTAGTACCGAGTTCAACGATTATCTAAAGGAATGTGGAATTGTTTCACAATTAACACCTCCTAGGACACCATAACTTAATGGTGTAACTGAGAGGAATAATCGTACCTTGATGGACATGGTTTGTTCCATGATAAGTCGAGTGTCACACCCTTTATCGTTCTGGGGTTATGCTTTAGAAATAGCAGCACATATTTTGAGTCTTGTTCCTACCAAGAAGGTTGTCAAAACACCTCATGAGATGTGGATAGGGAAACCTCCCTCGCTCGTACATATCATGGTATGGGGTTGTGAGGTTATCGTTAGGCACGAGACCAAAGATAAACTAGAACCCAAAGCCGAGAAGTGTATTTTCATTGGTTACCAAAAAAAAGTACTTTAGATATTTGTTCTACAGAACTGGTGAAAACGTAGTCTTTATAGCTCGAAGGGGAGTCTTTCGCAAAAGAGAGCTCATTTCCAAAGAGGGTAGTGGGAGTACGATTGATCTTGAATAAATTCAAGAGTCATCCAATGAAGGGACCTTTGATAACACTAGATCTCAACATCAGGCTGAACCTGTTGAGCCCATTGACCATTCATTACATCTTCGTCGATCCAATAGAGTTAGTGCACGACATTCGTTTTATGGTTTCCATATAACGGTAGATGGGGATACGTTTATTAGTGATGAAACATTGGTAAATTTGGATGAGCCGACTAACTACAAGGAAGCGATGGCAAGCCCTAGGGCTGCTAAATGGAAAGAGGCTATAGATAGCGAGATCCAACTCATGTATGATAACCAAGTGTGGACCTTGGTTGATCAAGCACCTAGTCGAAATACTGTAGGATGCAAATGTATCTTTAAGAAGAATACAAACATGGATGGCAGTGTAAAGACCTTCATGGCAAGGTTGGTTGCAAAGGGCTTTACTTAAACCCAATGGATTGCCTATGATGAGACTTTTTCACTAGTTTGCAAGATTAAGATAATTATGGTAATTCTTGCCATGGCTGCTCGATCTGTTTGAAAACTGGCGTCACTATATCCACTCACTTTAAGTTCATATTTTCCACCAAATACCAAGATCATATCTTTTGTTTTTTGCAAATACTTACGAATGTTCTTCACTGCAGTCCAATGAGTTATACCACGATTCCCTTGATATCAAAATTTCTATGTACTTTATGGAGCGGTAACTTGTAAGAGTTCCAAGTAGCAAACGATGGCTGATTCTACTTGTGAATTAAAGTACATAGTAGCAAGCGATGCGGCAAAAGAGGCCATGTAGTTGAGGGATTTTATTGGAGATCTTAGAGTTTTTCCATCAATCCAAGAAGCAATGGAGATTTTCTACAATAACAGGGTGTTGTGGATTTGACCAAAGAACCTAAGGGTCTTGGCAGATCTAGGCACATCGAGAGAATGTACCAGTATATCAGACATAAAGTTAAATAAGGAGCACTCCTGGTGAATTGTGTCTCATCTGAAGAGAATCTTGTTGAACCTCTCACAAAGGGTTTAAGCAAGATCAAGCACTTTGAGCATGCTAAGAGCATTGAGCTAAGAGGCGATATTAGATTCAAGATTTAGTAATTAGTTGATGTTTTGAAACAATATAGTAATAATAAATTGGAATTGAATGGTAATTAATTAAATATAGATTTATTAATGTTCAAAGTGTGTGATGTCATTCATCAATTAATTTATTCTTGTGTTTCACTTTGCATATTTTACTTCCAGAATATTAATTTATTCGAAATACCACATTCGGTCATACTTTGGGAGTAGGTATTGATTTAATATTGTCATGACTCGTTTGTAGATTGTCCATAGGAATTGAACATAACATAGGGATTGCTGCAAAATTCATCAGTGCTTTGGAAATAGGGATTTTGAGTATTGGTTTAACACGTGCTTAGAGATTACTTCATGGATTCAATCACAAGTAATTCTAAGACGATAATATCTTCTATTATTAAAAAGAGATACATGTAAGTCATATTTTATAAATCAGCTATGCATTGGTTTACTCCAATGCATCTCATAACTGGGTGTTATAAATTGTAATTCCACGCATGATTTGATGAGTGAAATTGATGATTATATAGTTAAAGTTTTTTTATTCCTTTTTTCTTAACAGGAAATGTGATATCTTTAGGCCCCTCGATGATTTGATGTTGACATTATAGTGTTGGGCCTAGCGAGGACTAAATTGATGTGTTCAATTAGTAGTATAATTATGTCATCACAAATCGGGAAATTAGGAAACAAAATCTTGGAGAATGAGATTGATTTAAATCCATGTCTTGTGTCCATACAATATCTGAAAGAACGAAGCGATAGTTGATCACTTATCTTAGGTCCAACATCTAATCAGAATTTGGCAGTGTCTTTGGAAAACACTCTTTACTGGTTATTCGGAGTTGTACTTGCAATTGTATTTAGCGACTTATCTAAGTGGGAGACTGTTGAATTAAGGTGTCTAAGGTCCTCACTAAATCGGTACGATGTTGAAGAATAAAAGTAAAGTCATTTTGGGTTGCCCTCATAATCAAGAAATAGCTTGGATTGATTAGAGTATATATATATATATATATATATATATATATATATATATATATATATATATATATATATACACGATTTATTAATATATTATATGCTTGACATATTAATTAGGAGTAGCAATAATTAATTAGAAATTAATTAAAATTAAATTAGATCTAATTCTGAGTTAGAATTAATAAAAGGTACAAGGGTTGAGCTGTAAATATTCAATAGTTGAACAATGGAGAGGATCTAGAATCCTCTTATGATAGCTGGTTTTGGGAGCCCTTGATAGGGTTCTGCAAGCCTCCATTTGATAACCAGGAAACTAGATAATTACCGGATTTAAAATATTATTATTAAATGTTCAAATCTAAGGATTCTAGGGCTTCCAAGCACCTATAAAAGGAGCATTAACCCCTTGATTTTTGGCTAACCCTTCCTAAGAGTGAAATCCAAAAATATCACCTCTCTCCTCTCTCTCTCTCTCTCTCTCTGATCTCAATATTACAGTTTCTTGTGTTGTAGGTGTGAAACATTAGAGGCTTGCACATTAATGGAGCTAGGCTTTCCAAAGAGACAAGGAGATTTTGATTAGCTTGTTTGGATCTACAAAAGGTATGTTTTCTAAACATGAATTTTGAATTCTTAGGGTTTAGTTGAGTTATTCATAAGTGTGTTTCTATTAGATGTGAAAAAGACATAGATCCAACTTAGGTTGCATGTATCCTTAAGTGTTAATATATTTTTCACATGTACATTGTATTTGTAACCTAAATTTTCCAATAATAGCAAGTTACTACTAATTGATTATTTATTAAATTAATTTTGATTATTAATAAATATCAACACTTGTATTTAATTGGAAATTTGTTATTTTATGAAAATAATATTTTTACAAACTTATTGATAATTTTTGTTTCTAGGAAATAATAATAATGAGGAAAAAAACTAGTAAATATCATATGGTATGAATATTAAAGTTATGTACAAAGTTTTAGGCAGAAGGAAGAAAGTAAGGGATCCCTTGTTGTCTTTCGTCTTACACTTCATACTTTTCATAAAGATCACCATACTTTCATTTATTATATGCTTCACTTTGGTACATATTAGGATGTATAAAAGGAAGGAATTACTAGCATGAAATGGTTGTTCTTTTGTTGATTTACTCTCTATATGGGGCTACCAATTTCATGGTTTTGAAGCCCTAATTCCCCTCTCTTCTTTCTTGTAATTTGGTATTTGAATTAAGGCTTCATAAGTTTCTTCTCTTTAAGGTTCATTTGGTATGAACTCTTAAGGCTTAAGAATAACTTATTACAAGTGAAGAATAACATGTTTTAGTAGTTGATTTTTGCTTAGTGGATACTTCTAGGGAAGCTCTTTCTTTGAGTACTTTGTCATCCTCGTCAACTTCCAACCTCCCATGTGGATCAAAGTCTTCAAACGTTGTAGTTCCTTTCTTCATATGGTTGTGTTTGCTTTACATGCTTTGAAAAATGATAATTGGTGGGTTAAAAAGAGTTTTAAGTTTATTCACAATTTTAAAGTTTTCGTTGTCGTTTTTAGCGTTTTTAGAAAATCGATTTTGAATAAAACTCAACAAGTATTTCATAATTAATATCAATAATATAATTTGTTTCAAAATATATTTGGCTAACTTTTAATTATATAACTTTATTTTATAGCCAAATCTATCTTTTCTAATAAACAAATCATATCCTTGCCACATGTTCATTTTCTAAATCCTTTTTTTTCCACGTGGAGACTCCTCTTAAACCTTTGCTTTTATTTCGACCTATTCTTTCAACTGAATCATAAGATCTCGCCTCTTGCCTCTTTTATCTTGACATGGCCTTCTTTCAAACTAACCATCCCTTCAAACCAACATTGTTTAAATTGATACATATATGCACCAAATTTTAAGGAAGGAAATAGAGAGAAGTTTCCAACAAAAAAGCCCCTTGTTTAATTGGTACATATGATCCAAAGATTTAAGCAGGTAAATGGATTCCTTTACGCCCCTTCCAACGACCACCTCCTAGTCTCTCTCTGTCGATATGCCTATAATCGACACTTCCTCCTATTAAAATCGATTGCGATCATCACCATCCCTTTGAAATCAATAGTACCAACCTACGAATTTCCATTCAAAATGCACGAGGTCATGAACACAAGCATCTTTCCCGATCAACAACAAATCAACATCTACAAATTGTGGGCTTCAATCGATTTATGTGGTTGCAATTATCGCTATGGAAGCTTTTAATCTATATAAACATAAACGGTGCCCTAAATTGAAGCAATAATCTCCATCGGAGGTTCGATTTTTTTATTTGTTTTTCGATCTTTAGCCCTAAATCAAATTGTGTTGCTTGAAATAAATTGTTTTTGTTTTTATTTATTTATTTAATTTTTTTTGATGCATTGGCTAGATCATGTTTAGCCATAGTAGTCTAATGTTCTTAGAGAGGTTTGATGGTTTCTTTGAATTTTTTTGGGAGAAAGGCTAAGAAGGCAGCCTAAGAAACAAAAAGGATGGATCGAGTTACGTTTTTCATGTAGGATTTGGTTGTATATAATTGTCTTCTTTTTTAATTTCTCCATCCTAAGGTATGTTCGATAGTTTCTTTAAGCTTCTTCTCTTTGTTTCTGGTTTTCATACATTAGAACTTAGGGAGTTTTTTTGCAAAAAGGGGGCAGTTTTGATAAATCTTTGTAGAAATGGAGCTCTTTTAATTGTGTTTGGGTTCCTGGCCCACTAAATCAATACGTAAATATATATGGAAAGAAAAGATCCCCAAAACTTATAACATTGGTCCTTTGTCTTTTAAAATATGTTAAAATGTTATCCTTTTATATATTTTTTTCTACATTTACCTAATTTATATAATATCAACACTTATAGTCCCTTATAACTTACAACATTGGTCCCTTGTCTTATAAAAATATGTTATAATTATAATCTTTTGTAAAAATATGTTACTACTACATCTTATTAAATTTACGTAAATTTTAAATTTACAAAAAAGTTCATAAAAATATTCAACATTGACCCTTATTTTATGAAATATGTTACTACTAAATCCTATTATATTTTTTATTTGTATTTTGTATATTTACTTAATTTTAATAATATTTAGCATAAATATATTATTTAATTTATAAGTGACGCTTATTAGTTTTCAATACGAAATATATCTCATTTATACATTTCCATTAATACTAATATTTAATATTATAATAATAAGAAATAAGAAAACACATAATTGATATTACATTACTTAAATTCAGAAATCATACTACAAAATCACACAGGAAAATACAAGATCAACTAAACATGAAATTACAACACAATCAACCAAAAACATAGTTTACTAATCATTGAATCTTGGTTGAGAATTTGAACAATTTCTTCTATTATGACCTGGTTGGTGGGATAATGTACATCTGCGAGGTTCATCAGGATGACGAATGTCCATCTCATTACGAATTCGGTTTGCATGCATTCGTCCTCGATGAACGGAAAGTTTTGAGTAATCTGCTTCAATCGTCCAGTTAGAATCCAACCAATAATTAGCATGAGGAAGTGGTACAAACCCAAAATTATATTGTTGTATGTGTGTCATAGTAGTGTACACATTGTTCACAATAGAAAGAGGGTTGTCCCCTCAATTCCGACAAACTGTAAGTGCATGTGAACATGGAAATCTCTCCATTTGCCGGTACAAGATCCAAAACAATTATGTGCATCCACCTAATGTGTAATCTGCCACATATGATTATTTTTCTTCTTAATTGCACGGATACACCATTGACAAGGTTGTGTATGGTGCATAGAACTAGAGCTTTCTCCTTCACCCACATCAGTCTTACATTTTGCTACTCATTTGTTATGTTTACTTTCATACACTTTAAACTATCTATTTTGACTGATAGACCAAAGTATTACTGCATTTTTCACATGCTGCTTACTTTCAAATTGCATTCCCAACCTGATTTTGTTTTCTGTTTCCTTCCAAACATCTATATGAATGTTTCCCTCTAAATTTTCTATGACATCATCTCCTATATTTCCAACATCATTCATAAAGTCTACAACTCGATTGTCACTCACATCATCAGAGTCTTCCTCAATATGGCTTAATGACTCACTGTTGGATTTTGAGTTGGGATCATCAAAACAAACTCATTATTTGGCTCAAATCTATCATCGCTCGGCAAAGGAAATGGTACTTCCAAATTACGAAGGAGGTCTACCAAACTAGTATTTGTAGGTGGCACTATTTCATGAAATTCAACACAAACTTGACCCCAATAATTTTCATCAGTCTCTGCTAAATAATACGACATGTCTAATGTTGAATCATTTATAAGTGGTGCAATATTAGATCTCCCCCAATATTGGTAACATAATGACGTATTCAACTTATATGAAGATTTTTCGACTCTAACAAGTGCATAAACCAAATCTTGAAATTGTTCGTACCGTATTTTTTGCCTAATATGTCTGAAGCAGACACAGTTGATTCGTCTCCCTTGATGATTCCATTCTCATATTCAACATTTCCATCCCAATAGATACTAATCATAAATGGACGATTTAGAGCCATAAATGTAACTGCAAGACAAATCGTATGATAACAGAAGCAAATTAGTATATATATATATATATATATATATATATATATATATATATATATATATATATATATATATATATATATATATATATATATAGAGAGAGAGAGAGAGAGAGAGAGAGAGAGAAAGAGAGAGAGAGTTTCACACAAAATAGATGCAAAATATTTAGAAACTATACATACCTTATGTTAAATATATGAAAGAACTAATTATGTGAAAAATATGGAAGCATGAAAGAACTGAGAAATGAGTACTGAGTGGAAACAATTTTGAAAGAATGATGATGAACCTTAGCTCGTAAGATCAAATTTATAGCAATAAAAAGTAAAATGAATTCAACTAAAAAAATTTAGATATGACAATTCATGCAGCTTTATTTTAAGAGTTTTCAATAAACAGTAACATTTTTATTTTGGATAGAGTGTTAGCTTTTACGGGTTCAACTATTTGATTGGACAATTTATATATAAGTATTAATATTTATTTATTTATTATTTATATGATTCTAACAATATTTATATGTTAATTGTATTTGTATAATTAAAATAAATTTTAATATTACAAAATTTTGAAATATAAATGAGATCGTTTGTGTCGTAAGAACATTTAAATGCTATCTATAAAATTTAATAAAATATTTAAGCTAGATAATATTATATATATATATATATATATATATATATATATATATATATATATATATATATATATTACGTAAATGTAGAAAAAAAATATAAAAGAATAAAATTTTAACATATTTTAAAAGACAAAGGACCAATATTGTAAGTTTATTTTATTTGATTTACCTATTCATTTAGTGGGCCAGGAACCCATTTCTACAAACTCATTCAAAACAACTCCATTTCTAGAAAGCTTTTTGAAAACTGACCATTTTTTGCAAAAAAACTCGAACTGCTTGCTCATTTTTTCTTACTAATATTGAGTTTGGTTAAATGCTTAAACTAAAAAGAAAATAGTTTTCTTACATATTGAAGGTGGGAATTTAAAACATAATCAACTTGTAGGAAGAAGCAAAGAAACTAAATGATCAAATTCTCCATTTCGAGATGAATCAAGTCGTTGATAATTTTGTTTGTTTTTCATATATACATGCTTTTATATGTGAAGGTAAATTTACAATCCGATATGAAGTATAAATAATATTGATTCAAATTTTAAGATGTGCAGCCCTAAATCGTCTCACATGGATGTTTACTTAATATTTTTTAAGTTCCTATTTTTTTTATTTGAAATTGTATATTAATAAAATTACGTGATTTATAATTATTATTTTTAATAATGATTAAATTACCGAATCATGTGCAAAATGAGAAATGACAATCATTTCGCAAAAAATATTTATTTTTAAGGTTCTATTTTTGCCAAAGATAACTTTTGGTAAGTTTAAAATGTCAGTCACAAAAA
This sequence comes from Lactuca virosa, assembly GCF_052849685.1. Taxonomy (NCBI): domain Eukaryota; kingdom Viridiplantae; phylum Streptophyta; class Magnoliopsida; order Asterales; family Asteraceae; genus Lactuca; species Lactuca virosa. Next base: position 172,906,415 of record NC_136429.1, read on the forward strand.
AATAAAGATTTTACTTAGAAAAATGATTACATTTTTAATATCTATCAAAAAAATAACAACACAAACTTTAAAATCAATAAAATAAACAAGTGATTTTAGTTTGGTTTTTATAAAAGAAAAAATACACAGGGTGCAACAAAACTAAAATTTGAACATAAGGACACCATAAGTTTGAAGCTTATAAGATCCGAATTTGGGTAAATTCAGGGTTACATACAAATGATCAACACTAAATTACCTTAGTGGTAGTATAAAAATAGAAAAAAAAATTACTAAGTTGTTAATATTAAAAACAAAAAGTGAATAATAAAATAAATATTGATCCAATTTTATCTAAGTTATTTTGATTTGTGTTTAAAAAAATTCATGTTTTGATTTGAATATATATTAACCGTCCTAAAGGAAAATGATTTTCCATCCACTAATAGGGCTTAGTTACATGAATTTCGAAAAATAATAATAATAATAATAATTGTGATGAGGTTTAAACTTTAAACATCAATTATATTATCAAAGGCCTAGCTGGTGTGTCTTGACCCATCTTATACAAATTTAAAATGAAATATATATTATATATAACTTATATTTATTTTGAATAAAAAACGCTAAGGTTGTGAATTGTGATATGACGCATCTCATTTAAAATTTAAATTTGTAATGGCACGGTGAATAAATAATTGAGGCAACAACTTTTTGAATAGATTAAATTGCATTGCAATCTTCATAGTGAAATCCTCGTTCATCAAGTTTGTATATTAATATTTTTTTATTATCTTAATTAATCAATTACTTCCAACTTAAACGAACAATTTATTTAAAGTCATACATTTTTGTTACCATTTAAAGTATTCTGCTACTAGTTAATAATTTGTAAATTATTCGGACTATCCTACACAAAATCTTAACTACGCTGCTATATATTAGACATCATAAATGAAACTTAATAAATGACAACTAATTAACAATGTACCAATTGAATTGTTTATGATTGTCCTTTATCCATTTTTTGTGGTTGATAGATAGATCTCTCGTTAAAATATTATTTTATTTTTGATTTATTATTTTTGATTTTTTGTTGACAGGTATACATAAAAGAAGGCAAATGGAAAATCCGTGTCCCAAAAAGAAAGAGGGAAAACTTTAGTGTGTGATTAAGAAAAAGAAGAAAGTATACTGTAGCCGAAGTGTTTAAGGTTTTATGTATATATAATCACTGATTATTATTTATGGTATTTTACATTATAATCATGTATAATATACAGATTATAACCTAATATATAATTCTAAGCCGTGAAATGTGTTATAAATATTTTTGTTACCATGAACTATTTAAATACGAAAGTAAGGTTGAATGACAACAAGTGCTTCTTATATTTAATTTCGGAAGTACTATGAATTTAGGATGAGCCGACGAGGCTTTGCCACTTTGATTCTTGGATGTTGGTATCTTTGTGAATTCTGAGGACCGAATTTGATAGGAGCAGATGTATCGTTATATTCCTTTGATTTTTGGGACCCATCGACTATTTTATTTACATGTTTCGATTCTTTTTCATTCATATCATTTCATCATTTCATGATTCATTATCTCCAACGGTCCCTTTGGTTTGGTTTGTTGTTGTTTTTTTTTTTTTGAAACAGCAAGATATTAAAATTAACCAAACAAATCATCGTGAAGCAGGACACACTACAAATCATGCACAATCACTCTCGAATAAACATAACAATATTAAAAAAAAAGACACAAAATAAACAACAATCAAAGAAACAACACCAGCGGGTCAAGCAACATATGAGATTAGCATCGCTGCACCAAATTTTCACCAGATCAAATAGCTACATCACATTGCTTGAGTTTCAGGCTCCCGATAATAGCAATGTACTCCAAACTTTTGAGAATGTTGGTGTCTTTGTCCAATAATGAGGATAGATGTAACATTCTGATGATGAAGTATTTTCATTTTAACCCTAAGTATGAAGACTAATTGCATTTTAGCCCTTGTGTATGAAAAATGTTGCAAAATGGCCCATAGTGGCATTTTTGTAATTTGGGGGCCAAGCTCACGTACTGTGGACATACATAGCGTATGTTGGGGTACGTTCCTGAGCCACAAACCCTAATTTTTAGGCTTTAGACCCTTTATAAGCATCATTATCTTCCCAAGGCTCATTCCCTCATCAGCCTCCAACCCAGTTTTGTCTCCCAAGCAAAACCCTAATCCATTTAGAGCCTTCTTGAGCATTGCGTGTGTATTTTGGTAATCTTGAAGGAGAGAGGAAAAAGAGAAGATCATCTTGGAGGAGTTGGACTCTTTAGATCCATAATAGCATCATCTTTTGGCATTATTTGGAGGTATAAAGTTCTGAACATGGCTTGCATTTCTTTAGATCTTTGTTAGTTCTTGATTCATGAAGCATTTTGGTCCCAAATCTTGACCTTTATGAGTATGGCATACTCTAGCCCACATAAGTTGTCATTTCAGACGTTTTGAGAGGTCTAGAAGCATAAAAATAGACAAAACTATAAAATTGGTCCTTGTGGTATTCAAAAAACTTTGGATAGGGTCCAAAAAGTTTCCAACTTGCATTGATGGTCCAAAATCAAGAATTTCCTTTGGTTTTGATCCTTGAAGAACTTGAAAAGACTATTTTGCCCTTTTTATTTCTTTTTTGTATTTTTTTATATTTCCTTTAATAATTTATTAATTAAAAGATAAAAATGAAAGAATTGAGCCAACCCCTACCTCTCTCTCTCTCTCTCTCTCTCTCTCTCTCTCGTTGACCTCAAGAAGCAGGGACATCTTTATAAGTCTCCATCCCCAAGATGTCTTCTAATCAACAACACATATTTTCATTTATATAATTATCAAGCACCAAAAATACCATATACTCCACCTCTCTTTCGTCTATTCTGAAACTTGCAACTTAAACCGCTATCACCATTTGAGAGTGCTGCCTAAAACCTGCAACTAGATCGGAAAACCCATAATTCCTCAGATCTAAAACCCTCTGATCTAAAACCCTCAAACCACAAAAAAACATGAAGAAACGGTAGATCAAGCATATAATAGGGGCAAATTGATGGCATCATGGCGATATCAATTCAGCCTCCGCCGGTTCGAGAGTAGGGGAGAAGTGGATATGAGATATGGGAGGTGGGTGTTGGCTTCTATTTCGGTTTCAGAGAGAGGCAAAGTAAAGAGGTGAAAACGATTCTTCCATCTCTTTTTTTATCTGATTCATCGGTATCATGGCGACATCGATTCAGATGGACCAGATAATGACGATCGTTTTTCTTCTTATTTTTACAGGGCCTCTGTTTGATTTCTGGGACTATCATCAGATTTCGTGTTTGGTATTTTCATTATGTTTCAAGAAGCCTAAGTAATTGATTTCAATAAGCTGAAAAAAAGAGGTTGAAGATGAAAATATAGATTGCTTAATGTCTGTATTTCTTGTGTAATAAAAGATTGACTATTTCTTGAATGTCTTTGTTTTCTTGGGTAAATCCCATGGATCGAAAGTGGGGGGATTTATGGTGTTGCTAATTTTGGTGTTTATGTTTATAGTTTATACGAGAGAGAGAGAGAGAGAGGGAGAGAGAAAGAGAGAGAGAAAGAGAAACAAAGGGGGTGGGGTGGACCCGACATTTTTTTTTATTTTTCTTTTGTTTGTTTTTTAATTAATAAGGTATTAAAAAATATAAGAATACAAAAAAGAAATGAGAAGAGCAAAATAGTCCTTTCAACATTTTTTGGATTTTGGACCTTCCATGCAAGAAATTTTTGATTTTGGACCTTCCATGCAAGTTGAAAACTTTTTGACCCTATCCAAAGTTTTTTGAATACCACAAAAACCAATCTTGCAGTTTTGTCCATAAAAATATGATTTTGGCTCTTAGTTCTTCCCCATGCATGAGTATGGTTGTCTTAATGGGTTAAGAGGTTAGGATTTTTAGTAATTAGCACTTAACGGCCATGCAAGACTGTAAAGTTGGAAACTTTATGGTCAAGGACAACATTTGGGGCATGGATCTGTGATTTGGGCGTAAGGGCTTAAGTATTAAGCACTTAATAAGTTGGGAAAGGATCTAGTTGTGTACACTAGGCATACCAAGTGGTACGTTGCGCGTACACGGTCAAGACATCGCACCTGGTCAACGTTCAAGTACTCCCAACGTACTCGGCTGAGTCAACCCGGTGGACTTTTTAACTTTTGGCTTTGACCAGGATTTGACCAATTTTGACCAAAAGGTATTTTGGGTAATTTGATAATAAGTTATGTTAGGCTATGATTCGAATAATAGGTGACAGGGGAGCCGATATTCGGAGCAGAGATTTATTCAACTATTTGTTCGGACTGAGATGTGAGTTTTCCTCAATGTACTTGTGGTTCGAAGGCACCAAGGTCGGCCCATTGGTTTGATAACCTGTTATATATTGATCGATGATATGTTGAGTATGAAATATATCTATATGAGTATATGATAGTTGATGATAGGCGTTAGACTGGTAGGTCTGTATTAATACCTGTGATTATTGGTTGTTCAGTATTTGTCTACTGAGTATGCTTTTTATTTATTATATGTCGACATGTTATGTTGGGGTTGAGACTACTACTTGCGATGTCAATCAATAGACCAGGGCAACCCAACCGTAAGGTTGTAGGCCACGACACTCCAATCGAAAGGTTGTGGGTCGGGGAATTCCAACTGAAAGGTTGTAGGACAGGGCATTCCAACCAGGAGGTTGTGCACCCTATATTTGTTTGATTATATGTTGTGTGGTGGTCCTTTGGGGGAAACTCACTAAGCGTTGGCTTACAGTTTTAGTTTATTGTTTCAGGTACTTCAGAGGACCGTGGAAAAGAGAAGGCATGACCGTGCACATCCTCCTATTTTCATGATATTGATTTTTAGGACACTCTGATATGACTTTACTTTTGAAATAATGGTTCCTTTTTGTAAACATATATGGATAATGGTTGTTTTTGAAAATTTTAAATCTTTATGATTGGAGTGTTACAAGTTGGTATCAGAGCCTTGGTTTGAGAGAATTGGATGAATGTGAATCCATACTCAAACTAGGGAATTGAAAAAGTTTTTAAAATGGTTTTCAAAATTGTTTTCAAACCTAACCAAGGAAGGATGTGATGTGTACAATCAGCCAGAGCAAGTAAGTATAACCTAAGTTACGCACACTGTTATTTGATATTATGTTTATGGTAAAGCAATATGCTAGTGGTAGGCTAGAGATCTTCAAGAATTGCATGATATAATTTCCTGATATATTATGCTTGATAGCCTAGGGTTATTTCTTATATGGAATTGACATCATTACTGTAGTTTCTTAGTGTATGCATCATATTTGTACATAACTAAGATTTTGTAGCCCGAGAATGTTTGGTTTAGCCTTATTTCTTATTGTTGTCTGATTAAGGCTTAGGGTAGAATCAAGTATTCGACTGTCTATAGGATCCAATTTTATGTATGATTAGCATACACGGGTGTTGTAGGGTTGGTGGAAGTTTCATGGATGAGTAGATGTGTGAGCAGCCAGCCAGATGAGGAGTGTTTAGCCGTTCTCGAGAGAGTGAGGATATGACATATGCATATCCTATTTGTTGTATATGTTTAGCGCGGTTGTAACGATCCTTGAGACAAATACGGGTAGGTGTGGAACGTAGTATGGACCCAAACTACTGAAAGCACAGGACCCGTACGCGTAGCAAGGAAGTCACAAACCCCAAGGGTTTAGTTTCGTATTGTGTTTATAGCTATGTGCATTGTGGCATTTCTGATATATTCAGGTTTATTTTTAGTATGGTGCTTACGAGAGGATCTGGATCGGGTGGACACGATAGGCTAGGTTTAACTGATGATCAGATTCAAGAGATCTTCGCCATTGAGGTGGCTACTGTTGTCCGAAGGTCTATGCCGGAGATGTTTGGGTCTATCAAGACCACCATGATTGAGCTTTTCGATGATCGTTATGATGGACTTTATGATGTTGTTATTGTTACAACTAGCACGACTGTTGTTGCCGTAGGGCTTCGAAGGGAGAGATTTTTCCAGTACCGGGACTTCGATGATACGAAGCCCCCGATGTTCAATGGAGTTTAGGACCCGATTATTGTGATGAGGTGGTTGTCTGATGTAGAGGGTTGTTTCTTCACATGCTCCTACCCTGCTGACCAGAAGGTCAAGTATTCCCTGAACCTTCTCCGGTCAGGGGCGAAGGATTGGTGGAGATTGGTGATCGGATCGTACACTCCTGAGCAGAGGGCGGCTGTGACTTGAGAGCAGTTCTCTAAGATGTTCCGCATGAGGTATGTTCCATTTGTGGAGCGGGAGAAACTGGCTCAGGAGTATCTGGATCTGAGGAATGGGACTGAGACGGTGACTGAGATCACCAAGATGTTTATTAAGAGGGCTCTTTTCTGTTCTAAGTTTGCTGCTTCTGAGCAGGCTCAGATGACCCGGTACTTGAGCATGCTAAAGATAGATATCCACTAGTTTGTGTCCACCCAACGTTATGGTACACTGGCTAAGCTACAAGAGGTCATGAGGAGGCGGAAAGTGAGATAGAGCTCCAGTCTAGCGAGCAGAGGCAAGCTCCTGTTCATTCTCAGCCTGCAGCGAAGCGGTTCAAGGCCGCTTATTCGAGATTTGGGGGACAGAGGGGCCGCACTTGTGGCAAGTGCGTAAAGGTTCATCACGGTGTTTGTCAATCTTCATCTGGATGCCACAAATGTGGCAAGGAGGGGCATTATGCCAAGGATTGTCGTCAGAAGGCGCCAATACTGAGCGCCAGGATTTGTTATCATTGTGATCAGGTGGACCATATGAAGTACCAGTGCCCATTTCTTGCAGCTAGGCAGGCGCAAGCTCCAACACCAGCCACTCTGAGGATCACCGATGGACGCTAGGGTAGGGCGGAGCCCCCGAGAGCTCGAGGTCATGCTTTTCAGCTCACTGCAGAGGAGACCGGGGCGGCGACGGACGTCTTTACTGGTATGTTTCCATTTATTATTCTCTCCGTTATTTTATGGTATGCTTATGTTTATGATTATGCTAGGTACCTTCGTAGTAATGTCCGTGTCTGCTCTTGTGATTTTTCACTCGGGTGCGATTCGGTCCTTTGTATCTTAGTCTTTTAGCAGGGGTTTCGATATAACTCTGGGAGAGTTGGAGTGTCCGTTGCAGGTTTCTATCGCTAACGAACATGGGGTTTCTGCATCGAGCATTTATCAGGTTTGTGTATTGGATATTTTTTTGGTGCCCTATTTGATTGATCTGATTCCCATTCCTATGGGGGATGTACGCGTGATAGTAGGGATGGATTAGCCGAGTAGATTTGGGGTTATGATTGACTGCGAGGGTCAGTGGGTGGTAGTTCGAACCTCAAGTGGGGGAGAACTGGTTATTTATGGAGAGAGTAACAGAGCTGGGTCAGCCTTTTGTTCTGCTGCCATAGATCGACAGTATATCCAGAATGGTTGTATAGGTTATCTTGCTTATGTGGTGGATACTCGAGTTGGGATGCAGGCTTCAGTTTCAGATGTGCCTTTTGTCAGAGAGTTTGTTGATGTGTTCCCAGAGGAGTTTCTTGGTGTGCTTCCGGAGAGGAAGGTTGAGTTCAGGATTGATTTGGTTCCGGGTGCAACTCCATGTGCTAAGGCGTCGTACCGATTGGCACTACCGGAGATGCAAGATTTGTCCTCCCAGCTTCAGGAGTTGTTGGGCAAGAAGTTTATTAGAATGAGCGGTTTGTCGTGGGGAGCACCGATTTTGTTGGTCAAGAAGAGGGATGGTTCACATTGGATGTGCATTGATTACTGGGAGTTGAACAAGTTGATGGTAAAGAATCGTTATCCCCTTCCGCGGATTGATGACCTCTTCGATCAGTTGAAGGGTTCATCTTGGTTCTCCAAGATCGATAAGGTATCATCAGATGAGGGTTAGAGAGGATGATGTGGATAAGACCACATTTAGAACTCTTTGTGGTCATTACGAGTTCGTGGTGATGCCATTTGGTCTCACCAATGCATGCGACATTTATGGATTTGATGAATTGGGTATGCAGGCCGATGCTCGATCGATCAGTTATTGTTTTCATCGATGATATCTTGGTGTATTCCTAGGCCAGGGAGCAGCATGAGGAGCACCTTTGAGAGCTTCTGGGAGTTTTGAGGCGAGAACGGTTAGATGTGAAGTTCTCGAAGTGTGAGTTTTTGTGACATCCCCAAATTCACGGTATTTTTAAAAATTTTATTTATGCTTATTCAAAACTTAGAGTATCATTTTTAAAGAGTAATATTGCGGAATTTGTTCCCAGAAAAACATGATAGATATATTATTAAAGCATTTCCGAAGAAATGTATTTTGTTTATATTAAAACTTTAGGATGTCATCGTCAATACAAAAACTTAAGCATAAACAGACCTTACATTCATTTACACTAGTGATCTACATCTCCTTTAATCTCTCAATGTTATGGAGCTTGGTATCGACACTTGTGATACAAATAAACCGAGTGGGTCAGGTTGGGAAACCTGGTGAGTACATTTGGTTTTCAACCCACAATAATAAAGTTATTATGTTTCATCATCAAATAATTAACCCGATTTCCCATCCCCATTTTCTTTATTTAATCTTCCCTAAAGATTTATCCTAAGGGTCATCTCTTACATCGTATTTACCTCTCATCTCCCTACATCACATTTCCTTATATGTTGGTTCCTAAGGACTTTTCCTAAGGATCATCACCTACATCGCATAAACAGTACTGATTCGGGGATTACTCCCTCAATACGTGTTTGTAAGTGTTAGGGTATCGTCGCATGAATACGTAGTTACAACATCGCCTGAAATCATAATTTATAGTAAGGGTTGCAGTATCATCACATGAATACATAGTTACAACATCGCCTGAACTCGTAATTCATCACCTATAGGTTATGAGTCTGCTGGTGTTTCCACATGACTGTCTAGAATAGTCTGTGGTGGCCATCTATACCCTGGTAGATGACTACATTGCTACATCGCAACATCGCACGTCAAGGTTATGGCATCTCCTCACATCTCACATCACTTATTTATCATCACATATCTATCATCACCTAGTTATCATCAGCTTTCTATCATCACCTATCTCTCATCACCCATCGCTACCCAATACATATTTATAAGTATGAAGATACATATACAGTTTAAATCAGTAAAACATGTATATTATGTTCATCTAGCATAGATATCAAGAACACAGATAATATGCACACATAGCACATAATTTATATTAAATACTTCAAATCTATGTGTAAGACGAAAGTAACTATGCACTCACTTGTTAAAGTGATGATTCCAAACTCGGGCAGTGCTTCGCTTCTTACGATTATTTTTTCCTTCGACGAAACCTAGTATCATTACCGCTAGATTTTAGTCTAATATTTATAGCAACTATTTACGAGCTGTAAAACCCAATCTAATGATTAACGCAAAACAATTATAATGAATTAAGAACACAATATCGAATCTTCAATGCACACTATATTGATCAATAGTCTAGTACATAAGATCTCTATGTCTCTCGGTTCTCTCTATCTCTCTCTAAACTCGAAATCAGTTAATTAGAATGACCAAACCTTTACACGGCTGAAACAATACTATATATACCTAGACCTAATTACAAAGGCCCAGCCCAAAACCCAACCGAAAGCATCATTAAGCCCACCGAAATCACATTGTGATTTCGGTCCAAACACCACCGAATTCATGGTGTTTTTTGTCGTAGAACGAGAACTCTAAAGCTATGCAAAGTAAAGTATAAACCATAAATCATGTCCCATGAATCTCCCCCTTGGTTTATAGGTTTCTTTTTTTTAATCTTCTCTTTGTTCTCGACTTTCAGCTTTTATCTTCGATTTGTTCACGACTTCAATATGAACATATGAATTTCTACATGAATGACTTCATCTTGAATAGTTGAACTTCCTTTAAAATTTGACTTTGAACGCACATTGGGTATAGAGGCTTCTTGTATAGGTTCTTGAAAATCAGCCCATTCAGCTTTGAAATACTTCAGAGATAATTACAGAAAGACCGATTCTTGTGGATCACTTCAGCAGGTTCATAGATAGCAGCAAATTGATTGAGGAGGCTTCAATGCAATTCGTCACATAACTTCAAATACAGCTTCACCTTGCTTCTGGGGTTGAAAGGTTGTGTGTTGAAAAATAATCTTCACTTTTTGTTCCTTCGAATGAAAATTATTCATAGATCACAAATGTGTCTTGAAAAGTAACAATGACTAAAATTCCCTGTGGATCACAGAGTCATAAAAACCCTTCTCACCAATGTTGTTCAAGGACCCGACATTGGCTCAGATGGAGACTACTCGCAGTATCTGTGTGAACACGGAGGAACGCACTGCGATTTATTGAGTATTGTAGAACTACTCATGGCTACTTTTGATGTTAGCCTCTGCATATCCTCGATTAAAGATCTCAATACAGTTTTTCAAGTTAACAAGTTAACTTGGCCCTTGGCGAGACGTTCAATGGTTTATGAATCTCAGTTGAGTGTACCATTCTAGTGCCAGTGAGAGTTAATTAGGAATAACTCACAAAACCATCCCGTGACAAAAGTATCCAAAGACATATTTCCACAGTTTAGCATGACACGAGGTCAAGGCCCTTTAGCGGGACATTCAACGATAATCGTGCCTTGCGAGGTGCATCTCCTTAGTGCCAATAACCATTAATTCCTTACCTGCGGAGAATGTATCCGAGAATACATTTGAGTCTCTGTAGTTTTGCATGACAAAAGAATGTCAAGACCCTGGGCGGGATGTTCAGCGATATCTATTTCCCGGATGGGTGAATAGCCCTGGTGCCACGACAGTTCTTAGGTAAAGATAACTGACAAGACCAATTTTGACAATCTGTACAGTTTCAGACTTTAAATTCCTTAAATACGACAATTATTAGAAAGAAAGTGCCTAACTGACAGTTTGTACAGTTTCATGCCTTCAATTCCTTGTGAAAGTAGTTTGAAGTGTAATTCCGTCAATACCTTTCAAGATCTCTTCTTGCACAGAAAATTTCGACACAGTCTCCTTGAGTCTCTTCTTCTTTTGGATTCGCGTTTTAAGACAAATGAAAATTTTGAGATAAAAATAAAATAAAATGAATTTAGCACATAATAAAAATAACTAAGAAAAAAAATTAAAATACGCTCAAAAATCAATAAAAGTATTTTTGGATTTTTTGAATTTTATGATTTTTGTTTGGTTTTAATTCTCCCCCTAAATTTGTGCATAAAGGAGAAAGAAAGAAAAAGATATGAACAAATTTAAATAAAACAAAAATAAAATACAAAATGTACAAAAAAATTATGCCAGTCTTCAAAATGAATCATTTGAAGAAAAGTCACAAGTACATCAAAACGAGCTTTTCCAAAAGGTTTTGTAAACAAATCGGCCACATTATTATCAGTGTGGATTTGTTCCAAATGAACGAGTTTACGCTCAAAACAATCTCGTATAATATGAACTTTAATATCTATGTGCTTGGGTTTAGAATGCTGAATTGGATTTTTAACAATTTGAATAGCAGCATCATTATCATAAAAGATAGGAGTGTCAAGAAAATTCAAACCATAATCTTGCAGTTGATATTGCATCCAGTTGACCTGAGAACAGCAAGCAGATGCACAAACGTATTCATCCTCAGCTGTAGAAGTGGACACAGTTTGTTGTTTCTTGCACTGCCACGAGATTAGTCTGTCTCCCAAGAATTGACATCCAGGACTTGTAGATTTCCTGTCAATGTCACAACCTTCGTAGTTGCTGTCAGTAAAAGCATAAAGATCAAATTCACGATTATTAGGATACCAAAGACCCAATTTAGGTCTCCCTTTAAGGTACCAAAAAATTTGTTTGACAACAATTAAATGAGAAAGTTTAGGATTAGCCTGATGGCGCACACATTGACAGACTGCAAAGAGTATATCTGGTCTGCTAGTGGTCAGGTACATCAGAGAACCAATCATAGATCGATATAGAGTTTGATCAACCGTTTCTCCATCCGAATCTGATGTCAACAGAGGTCGTTCAGCCATGGGAGTAAAAGCAATTTTAGCATCCTTGAACCCGGATTTCTCCAACATGTCATCAACATATTTGCCTTGATGCAGTAGAATGCCCGAAGAATCCTGACGCATTTGCAATCCTAGAAAAATCGTCATTTCTCGTAGAGAACTCATCTCAAACCTCATCTTCATGACCTTTTCAAAATCTTTGCATAATTCATCATTTGTTGACCCAAAAACAATATCATCCACGTAGATTTGAACAACAATGAGGTCTTTCTTCACTCTTTTGATGAACAACGTCTAATCAATTGAGCCTCTTGTGTGCCCATGAGTAAATAGATGCTCGGTCAAAGTGGCATACCAAGCTCGAGGGGCTTGATGAAGACCATGAAGTGACTTGTCCAGCTTGTAGACATGATTTGGAAATTTTGAGTTGACAAAACCTGGAGGTTGATCAACGTAGATTTCCTTTTTTACTTCTCCGTACAAGAAGGCAGTTTTGACATCAATCTGATATACAGTGAAACCCATGTAGGAGGCGTATGCTAAGAAGATACGAAGTGCTTCCAGTCGAGCCACGGGAGCATATACCTATGTGTAATCAAGACCTTCTATTTGCCTAAAACCACAAACAACCAAACGTGCCTTGTTTTGAACAATCACCCCGCTATCATCTTGCTTATTACGAAAAACCCATCTTGTGTCAAGAGACTTCTTTCCTTCAGGAAGTTCTACCAGTTGCCAAACCTTCAACTTCTCAAATTGATTCAGCTCTTCATGCATTGCATCCACCCAACTTGGTTCATTAAGAGCCATCTCAACGTTCTTTGGCTCGATTTGGGATATGAAGCACGAATATATACATTTGTTAACATATCCATTCTGGCTTCTAGTTTTGACTCCATCCGCCAGGGAACCTATAACATTTTCGATGGGATGGTTGCGCTGAACCCTTGAAGAAATCTCATGATCCACCGTTTGTGAAGAGGCTGGAAGATTCGTGATGTTCTCCACCCTGCCTGTGGCTGAATCACTTCTATCCGATGATCGAAAGTCGTACGAAGTACTTGCCACATACTCATCAGGAACTCTCTCAGGAAAGAGAAAATCCATAAAAGTAGAATCAAAAGTTTCTGTAGAGTAAGAGGTGACATTTTCAGTAGAATCAACTTTTTCTTCCAGAACCGGTGAATCGTTAGCCCCTTTTAAAGATTCAGCAGGTTTGTCATCATCTGCTGGTTGGGGTTCCAGAGTGCCGCCATTCAAGCTTGTAGATTCATCCTGCAGTATCAATGGCTTGACGGGTTTAGCAATGATCACTTCTTCATCATCCCTACTTGATCCACACGAGTTTGGACGGGAATCTGAAACATAATCAGAAAACACATAAAATGGTTTAAACAATTCAGCATAATGAAATAACCAACCAGGGCCAAATCGAGCATCTGTCTTGTTTTCTTCTAGCCAGCGGACATCAAAAGACTCCACGATCTGCTTGGTAGCTTTATTGTAGACCCAATAAGCAGTGCGTATAGCATACCCAACGAAGTAGCAGTCGTCAGCCTTTGAATTGAATTTTGGAGTGGCTTCGAGATGAAGAAGAGTGAATGGGCAGCCAAAAGTGCGGAAATGAGCAACCATTAGTTTGTGACCGTAGACCATTAGTTTGCGTCGATTAGGATTCTATTCCTTCTCTCAGCAACACCGTTTTGTTGGGGTGTGCGAGCAGCACTGTATTGGCGCAACACCCCCTTTTCAGTACAGAAATGGTCCAGAATAATATTCTTGAATTCTGTCCCATTGTCTCACCGTATGCCTTTCACCTTCTCATTGGTCTGATTCTCAATCAGGATGATGAACCTCTTGATCAGCTCTACAGTCTCACTCTTTTTTTTTCAGAAAGAATACCCAGGTAAAACGTGAGTAATCATCTATTATAACAGGACAATACGAGCTTTTGTTGATGCTAAGAACATTGACTGGTCCAAAGAGATCCATATGAAGCAGTTGAAGAAGTGTGTCGATTGAGTTGACCAGGTTGGGCTTGTGCGGTTTTCGATGATGCTTTCCCTATGCACATGCCACACACTTCTCGAAAGTGACAAAATATTTGATAGGAAACCCTCGAACAAGATCATTTTTGGCAAGACGGTTTAGATTCTTTGCATCTGCGTGACCAAGGCGACGATGCCAGAGTATAGCATTCTGTTCAGAATCCTTTGAGAACAGGCAATTAACGTTCTCCGGAATGTTGTGATTCGTGTCAATGATATAGGCGTTGTTTTTACGTTCTAATCTCACCAAGATCCATTCTTCTGGTATGACGATACCAGGCTTTAGAATTAAGAACCCCTTCTTGGTGAAATGAGTTGAAAAGTCTATATCGCAGATTTGAGATACACTCAACAGACTATGTTTCAATTCAGGAACGAAGTTGACGTTTTCAAAATTTAACACCATTAATGTTTTGATATTCGTGCAGTTGAGATATGTCTCCTGTCATGTGTCTGGAACAACCATATCAACATATCAAGGTCTGATGATATTCCTCCATAGTTGTTCCTGCATAAGTTGCAAGATTAATTAATTTTGGGAACCCAGTCCATCTTGAAACTGGGTTGACCATTACTATCAACTTGGGATAATCTTTCCCATACCATATATTGTTTATCAAATACTGATTTCAAAGAATCTGAAGACCTTTTGGACCAATTGATGATTTGGAAGAAAGGGCTTTGGGTACCCATTGGTAATTTGGTTTGTGTACTTTCTTGTTGGACGGAATGGGACCTTTTTTACTTGCCTTTGGGATGGACTACCTTTCGATTTAGGCTTGTATTTTGAGTGTGAGCTAGAGGACGACCCTTGAGATGACTTTAACCTCACCTGATTTGGTTTGGTTGAGCCATCTCTCGAGTCAGTTTTCGTTTGGCCTTGAAGGCTTGATTCTTGGCCTTGTCATCATTCCAATTGTTATTACAGGGACATGACCTTGAAGGATTTCTTTTGGAAGATCTCCCCCTGGGCACGTTCGTCCATCCGAAATCAGAGAAGGGAGCATATGAATGATGTGGACAGTTTCTAGCAATGTGACCTGGAGTCCCACAATTAAAACAAGTTTGTCTTTTCAAGAAAGTGTTATTGGAACTTGGTCCTGGCCCAAAAGAGTCTTGTTTCAAAGAATTTCCACATGCACTTTTACATTTATCAGACTCTTTCACAAATTTACATGGCTTAAATTTTTCAAAAACAGGACTATTTGAATTTGAATCAAAAGCAACATCACCACAGTTTTTAAAAGAATCTAAAGCAACATTTTTAATATCTTTGTTCACACAATTATTTGAAACAGAAGAAAAAGAAACGTTAGTCTTTGAAAGGTTTTCAACAGAACTAGCATTATTAATGTCCTCCTTGTCCTTATCTTCCACTAATACTTGATCTGCACATGACGTAGAGACGTCAGTATCGTTCACCTTAACACTTTTAGTGGGGCCATATCGTTTAGTCTTAGCTGACTTTGATACAAGGGGGCTGGCCATATTGAGTAGGTTTTTCTATTTCTATAGTCTCAGAGGTAGAAACATAATTATCATTAAAAGGAGGTGGAACACTATGATACCCGAAGCCATTTTTTTGGTTATCTTCCCATTTCAATTGTTTTTCTATCATAGATTCAACTATCTTACTTGACACATCAAATTACTTAAATTTAAATTCAGCATCTTTAAATTTAGCTTTTAATGCATCAAGTCCGGCAATTAATTTGGCAATTTTCTCTTTAGCATAACGATGGTGAACACTTTTAATGCTATATTCCTCCGTAATCCTAATTAAATCTTTATTTTGAGCATCAAGTTTTTCCTTAAGAGGCTTGTTTACTTTCTTAATTTCATAGATTTCATTTTTAAGATCGAAAACTTCTCTAACTAATAACTCATTTTTCTCATGATATTTATTAATTTTATCTACGCAACATTTAGAGCATGAAACTTCACTAAGCTCTTTGGTGGAGACCATGAAAGCGAACTGCAACTCCATCATCTTCTCCCCAGCCAAATCTGCATCCTCACCATCTTCAATCTGGGCAAGATTAGCTCTTCCATCTTCAGAAAGATTTAGAGCCTGCATCTGATCTTCCCACGAAAACTGTTGTGACACCATAGCATTCTCATTATTCATATACGCTTCTCTGTAGTTTCCAACTGGATCCAAAGCCCTCTTAGCATTATTCTCAACTCTTTGCTTGGTGCACTGATGAGCAAAATGACCTGCCTCGTGACAGTTGTAACACCTCAGCTTACTCTTGTTGAACCCCACTTTCTTTTTCACATTCACTCCCCAGTTATTCTTTCCAGTTAGCTGTGTGAACTTCTACGCCCTGAACACCGCCATAGCAATTTTCCATGATATGTCCATCTCTTCAACATCCTCAGGGTGAATTTGATTGAGTTCTCCAATCATAACTGGAGGAACTAATTCACCAGCAACAAAGGCATTGTAGCAGTTCATGAATCCAGCCATCATAGCCATGTTTTCTTCAGTTCCTTTGGCAGCGGCTGGAGTCTGCGAGGTGGATTTGGTGGTGGAAATGGACACAGAAGAGTTGGGAGATGCCATTGATAGACCAAAAGATAGGGGATCATGATGCGATGGTACAATTGAAAATGCATTGTTAGTGGATGCTCCTAAGCTTGCAGATGAGTAGGAAGTGACATGATTAATTTCTCTCTGCTTGTCATCCATGTCGCATGCCTTGATGATAGCCATCACTTCGGCAAGAGAGAGTTTGCTCAGGTCCTTTGTTTTCTTGATCACAGACACCTTCATATCCCAATTTCTGGGAAGTGAATTGAGCAGCTTCTTATTTATCTCAGAGCGAAACAACACAATTTCAGCAGTGCTCATTTCTGTGTTTAGAGTAATAAAACACTGCAACTAGGCTTCCGGAGCCTCCCCAAGAACATGATTAAACATCTTGAATCTTTGACGAAGCAAATCTTGTCTGTTTTGCTTCATATCCTCATTCCTTTCATACACCTCAATCAAGGCTTCCCACAAAGCCTTAGCAGATTTATACTCCCGGAAAACTTGAGCAATGTCTGGGGACAAAGCCATGGTAAGAATAGCCAGTGCTTTCTCATCATCTTCAATCTTGTCGAAATCCTCATTAGTGTAGTCCTCTATAGGCTTATCAACCATAGTTTTAGCTTCATCATCCAGAGTGGTTGTGATCTTGACTGGACCTCTCAGGAAGCTTCTCCACATTTTGATATCCTTCATTTTAACATACTTCTCAAATCTGAATTTCCACTCTGGAAATCCATCAGCAGTCAGCAGCCGGGGAATTCGAGTTGTTGTCCCCATAATTGAATCAAGATCACTTTGCAATGTTGAAAGAGAGGTGTTGTATGAGTCCTTTGTAAACCGAAAACTACTACGTTTCACCGAAAAGTCAAAAGTCAAAATTGTTGACTGAAATCTCGTTGACCGAAAACGTTGACCGAGATCACTGAAAGTCAACTGTTTGACCAAAAACAGTTGACCGAGAATGCTATTTTTTGGCCGAGAACTCTTCCAAGCCGAGAACCCTAAATCTCGTTACCGAGAACGCTATTCAGCCGCTGAGAACATTGAAGCCTAACCGAGAACTAGAAACTTGCCACCGAAAACGTCTAGACCTGATCGAAAACGCCCAAAATCACCAAAAACACGAAATTGGTAATTTATCAAGCCCAATTTCGATCAAAATTTCCAATGTAGTGAAGAACACGAAGAACAGCAGCAACAATTTTCGTCAAAAGGAACTCAAAAACACCAAGAAAACTCCAAGAAACGTTTATTATTTTTCCAATTCGATTGATACCAATCCTTGCTCTAATACCAATTGTAAAACCCAATCTAATATATCAATCGAATTCACTAGAGTTGGTGCGGAATCCCAGTCTAATGATTAACGCATAACAGTTATAATGAATCAAGAACACAATATCGAATCTTCAATGCATACTATATTGATCAATAGTCTAGTACATAAGATCTCTATGTCTCCCGGTTCTTTCTATCTCTCTCTAAACTCGAAATCAGTTAATTAGAATGACCAAAACTTTACACGGCTGAAACAATAATATATATACCTAGACATAATTACAAAGGCACAGCCCAAAACTCAATCGAAAGCATCATTTAGCCCACCGAAATCACAATGTGATTTCGGTCCAAACACCAGCGAATTCATGATGCTTTCGGTCGTAGACCGAGAACTCTAAAGCTATGCAAAGTAAAGTATAAACCATAAATCATGTCCCAACATGAGCGACATTGTTTTTATTAGTGTTAAACAATACTTTTCAACCACTATGTACAGACAGGGGCCAAACATGAAACACCGGAGATCAAGACCATTTTGGCATTATAGCACTTCTAAAATCCAACAACCCTATGCGGCCCTTCAAACCAGATTCCCCGTACCGTGAGTAGTGAAAAGATATTATAATAACACTTTGTATATTATATTTTATAATATATATATATATATATATATATATATATATATATATATATATATATATATATATATATTGTTTAAAAGTTCATAATATCGATAATAAACTTAAACATAAGCTATATGTTAAGTAGGGTAAGCATAACTCACTTACTAGGAGGTTTGGCTAGGAACCGGGTTCTGCGGGGGCAGAACTTCCGAGCCGAAAGCTCTTCTTCTCAGAGCCTTCTAGCACTCCGGGATTCGCCTCTTTGCACTTGGGAAGTACTAGGGATCAGGAGGGGTTTAGAGAGATGTTTGAGAGAGAAAGAAGGGTGAAGGTGTGAAGAATTGTGAAGGGCCTCACATCCTATTTATAGGAGCTGGCCTCGGACTACGCTGGGCATACTCCTCGGAGTACGTTGCGCGTACGAGGCTACGCTCTACGTACGAGGGGGCAGCTGTCATCATCCGAAGCGAGGACCGTGAGGAGCAAGCGAGGGCTGAGATTGAGCCACGTCACCCTCCTTCGCATCAGCCTATTATCAACTTCTAAATTCCGTAACTTTCGTATACGAGCTCCATTTTCAACGTTACTTATAGCCATGCGTAGGTGGCAACATACTCTACAACTTTCGTTTAGACTTCGTCGGGTAATTTTGAATTTATTTTTAAAGTTATATTTTAACAGGCCTGGATGGGTAAAGTCCGTTAAAATTTCATAACTTTGTCATCCGATGTCCATTTTCGTCTGTATTTATATCGCTGTGTTCTCATTAATGAGATCTTAAATTCTCGTTTAGATTGTGTCGTCTAAAAATCAGTCGATCTAAAATTCGAATTTTGGGTTGTGCACTGCTATGCTAAATCTTGGAAAAATCATAAATTCCTAATATGAAGTCATATTTGGATGTTCTTTTTATGCACACTCTCGGTTTAATGTATACTATGAATTTCGTTTAGATTGCTAAGGCTAAAAAGTATTTGATCGCAAACTCATCACACAGCGTCGTGCGGTTTTGTTGCGAAACTACGACATGTCATAACTTCTTCGTTATAACTCGGATTTCAGTGCTCTTTATATGTACGAAACCCTTGTGACATATACTATAACTTAGTTAAGATTATTTATTCCATCAAAAAGTCATTTTTTGATGCTTATTGCCTCTAAATTGACTTGGTTGAATCTACGGGCGTTACAATTTTGGTTACGAGTGGTCCAGTTTTTGGGACATCTCGTTAACCAAAACATGATCCTAGTCGATCGGGCCAAGATTGAGTCCATGATGCAGTGGGAGGTTCTGAAGTCTCCCTCGGAGATAAGGAGTTTCTTGGGTTTTGTAGGGTATTAGCAGAGATTTATTCAGGACTTCTCCAAGATTTTTGTACCCCTCACTCGTCTGACGAGGAAGTGCATGGATTTCCATTGGGGACCTGACCAGCAGGTGGGATTCGATACTCTGAGATAGAAACTATGTGGGCCCCTAGTGTTGACCTTCCCCGAGGGTGTTGAGGATTTTGTGGTATTTTGTGATGCATCCATCACTGGTTTGGGTGCAGTGCTTATGCATCATGGGAGAGCTATTACTTATGCTTCTCGGCAGCTGAAGCCGCATGATATTAATAAATGCACAACTAATTAATAAATAATAAACCATATATCAAGGTTTTAAGACCATATGATATTACCATCCTGCGATCACTCGTGATAAATTCCATGAAGTGATTCCAGCAAGTGTCGGTTTATTCCAATGCTCAAATCAAGTTCATAAGCACTCATGAACGTTGTAGAAAACTTTCACTATGTATAATACACTTTATACAATCTACACACCAATTCATGACAGTCTTCATTCATATCTACTTCCAACATATGAACGACTGTGGACCGTTCGAATAATTCGATTATTATCAAATAACTCAATTATTCAGGAAGTCAAAACATGCTAAATTGAAACAATAGGTAAAAGATTAACATAAGACAATAACATTACTAATAAATAATACTCCTTTATTTAATCATCAAATGTTAATAACAACTTATCTATTACACATTTCCAAACTATCTAATCTAAACTAATATCGTCCTTCAGCCCAATGCTCCTAGCGTGCTGCAAGTGCTTAACCCTGCTCAGTCCCTTCGTAAGCGGATATGCTGGGTTATCCTCTGACGATACCCTCTTTACTACGAGGAGTCCTTCTTCCACCCGATGTCGAATAAAGTGATATTTTCTGTCGATATGTCGATATCTACCGTGATCTCTTGGTTCCTTGGTCAAGGCAACTGCTCCTCATTATCACAGAAAATCTCCATGGGCTCCTTTATGGCTGGCACAAATCCAAGGTCTCCAATGAAGTTTTTCAACCATATTGCCTCCTTTGAAGCTTCGCTTGCTGCAATGTACTCTGATTCGCACGTTGAATCAGCTACGGTTTCCTGCTTGGAACTTTTCCAAGTCACTGCTCCTCTATTGAGGGTAAAGACCCAGCCCGACTGCGAACGGTAGTTGTCCCTGTCGGTCTGAAAACTGGCGTCACTGTACCCTCACACCTTTAAGTCATCACTCCCACCGAGGACTAGAAACCATTTCTTGGTCCTCCGAAGGTACTTAAGAATATTCTTGACCGCGATCCAATGCGCTCTGCCAGGGTTCCCTTGATATCTGCTGACCATGCTCAAAGCAAAGGCCACATCAGGGCGATTACAAGTTATAGCATACATGATTGAGCCAACTGTGGAAGCGTAAGGTACTCGACTCATCTCTGCTATCTCGACTTTAGTACTCGGACTCTGAGTCTTACTCAACTTGGCATTACTCTGGATTGGTAACTCCCATTTCTTCGAATTCTCCATACTAAAACATTTTAGTACCTTGTCCAAGTAAGTATTCTGACTAAGTCCTATTAGTCTCTTACTTCTGTCTCTCACTATCCTTATTCCCAGAATATAGGAAGCCTCTCCGAGGTCCTTCATAGTAAAGCACTTCCCGAGCCAGGACTTAACCTCCTGCGGTGTCGGGATGTCGTTTCCTATGAGTAGTATGTCGTCGACATACAATACAAGAAATCTTACTACACTCCCACTGGCCTTGACATATACACACGATTCATCTTCGCTTCGCTGAAAGCCAAACTCTTTGACCTTCTCGTCAAAACAAAGATTCCATCTGCGAGATGCTTGCTTAAGTCCATAAATGGACTTCTCAAGCTTACACACTCTGTTGGGATGCTTCGCATTAACAAAACCCTCTGGCTGAGCCATGTAAACATCCTCAGCCAACTTCCCATTGAGGAAAGCCGTTTTGACATCCATTTGCCATATTTCATAGTCATGAAATGCAGCAATGGCCAGCATCACGATGATAGACTTTATCTTCGCAACTGGTGAGAAGGTTTCGTCGTAGTCAACTCCAGGAGTTTGAGTGAAACCCTTCGCAACCAATCGCGCTTTATAAGTGTGCACGTTTCCATCCACGTCAGTCTTCTTCTTGAAGATCCACTTGCACCCGACCGTCTTACGACCTGGTACATTGTCAACCAAATTCCAAACTTGGTTGTCATACATGGATTGAATCTCGCTGTCCATAGCCTCTTTCCATTTCACAGACTCTGGGCCTACCATGGCTTCCTTATAGTTGTTAGGTTCGTCCATATTCACTAGTATACTATCACTAATGAACGTATCCCCTTCCACAGTAATATGAAAACCATAGAACTGGAGTGGAACACTAACCCTTTCGGAACGTCTAAGAGGTAATGACTCGTCAATCGGTTCAACCGGAGTTTCCTCCTCGGGTTGAGCGCCAGTGTTAGAGGTTCCTTCATCGCTCGACTCTTGAAGCTCTTCAAGATCGATTTGCCTCCCACTGTCTCCTTGGTTTATGAGTTCTCGATCTCGGAAAACCCCTCTCCTTGCAACGAAGACAACATTGTCACTCGGTCTGTAGAAGAGATATCCAAAGGATTTCTGTGGGTAGCCAATGAAAAACATCGCTCACTATGAGGTTCGAGTTTGTCGTGAGTTTCTCATCTTACAAAAACTCTGCAACCCCAAACCTTGATATGTGCCAACGAGGGAGCCTTCCATGTCCACATCTCGTGAGGTGTTTTGGCAACCTTCTTCGTAGGTACTAAGTTAAGGATATGGGCAGCAGTCTCTAAGGCATACCCCTAGAATGAGATAGGTAGTGAAGCACGACTCATCATGGAACGAACCATGTCTAGCAAGGTTCGATTACGCCTCTCAGCTACACCATTTAATTGTGGTGTCCTAGGTGGCGTCAATTGTGAAACTATTCCACATTCCTTGAGGTAGTCGTGGAACTCAAGACTTAGGTACTCTCCACCTCGATCAGATCGAAGCATCTTGATTTTCCTGCCCAACTGATTCTCCACTTCTTGTTTAAACTCTTTGAACTTTTCAAAGGTTTCTGACTTGTGCTTGATTAAGTAGATATACCCATATCTGCTATAATCATCTGTGAAAGTCACATAGAAGCGATTCGCATCCCTCGTGGTGGATCTAAAGGGTCCACATACATTTGTATGTATGAGATCCAATAAACCCTCACCCCTTGCACAAGTGCCAGTGAAGGGTGACTTGGTCATCTTTCCAAGTAAACAAGACTCGCACACGTCATCGTCCCTAAGGTCGAATGACTCCAACACTCCATCCTTTTGGACTTGGGCAATGCGTTTCTTGTTGACATGTCCTAGACGACAATGCCACAAGCATGCTTTATCCATACTATGTGACAACCCGATATTTCGAATCAGTGTAATGTTCGAAAAGTCAAATATTATAAACTACTTTGAATCAATAAAAATTAGCGTCAAAAACGAAGTGTTCTAAAGTCTCATTTGGATTGCATAAAATGCTAGTTATATTGTCAAGGTTTCCAAATATATAAAGAACACTCAAATCCGAGTTATAACGAAGAAGTTATGACCTATCAAAGATTCGTAACAAAATCGGTAAAACGTTGTTAAGCGTGAAAAGTGAAACTTCAATAAAATACTTTTTAGCCTTAGATATCTGAACGAAAGTCGTAGATTATGTTAAACCATGAGCATACATAAAAAGAACGCCCAAATCTGACTTCGTATGAGGAAGTTATGATTTTTCTAAAGTTTCAGAACAGCAGTAGACAGCTAAAAACTCGAAATAAAGATCGAGCGATTTTTAGCCGACGCAACCTAAACGAGAATTGAAGGTCTCGACAATAGTAGTACAACGGTAAAAAGACAGACGAAAATGGACGTCGGATGAAAGTTGTAGAGTATATTCTCACCTACGCGTGGATATAAAGAACGTCGAAATCGGAGCTCGTATGCGAGAGATATGAATTTCTGAAGTTCGAGGCACGCACACCAACCTTATCTGAAACTCACGACGTGAGAAAGAGACTCACGACGTGAGTCTATGACTGATGTGTGCCGGAACTAGACCACCAGGCGTCGCGTCTACAGACCAGACTCACGACGTGAACTATCCCATGTTCACGACGTGAATCCCGAGAATGCACCCTATAAATAGCATGCGAGGGTTCCGGGAAAAGTTGCTCATTTTCTCTCTTTCTCTCACGTTTCTACCTCGTTTTGCGTGCAAGTAATATCCCGAAGTCTCGGTTTCATATCTAAGCCCCGACGAAGGTCCGAAGCTCCGAGATTCCCGAAAAACTCGCCACTTTCCGGTCGAGGTGCCGCCCGAGAAAATCTCGTTTTCTTCAAATCACGCACTTTCCCGGTGAGTTCATACCCCTATATTTTTACGTTTTCTTTAGTTTTCAGGGGGGGATACAAGTTCAAAATACCAAAGTTATCTAATATATGTTAAAGAGTTTTCCTACACCTTGTAACATGCCGAGCAAGGTGTGTATACGGTTTACACTTATCATTTCAAATGTCGATTTGTGGAAATACAATGACTTGCATAAAAAGGTTTCATCCAAACACACACAACACTTTTTGATAAACTATAATAGGTATAGTTTGAGCACTTCGTTAGACAAAGAAACAGTAACTCAATCGACTTACAAAACAAATATTTCATCGCACGCTACGTGATCTAGTATTAGTTAAAGTCGCGAGACATTCTCCTTCGGGGTACTACTAAGTACCACAGAAAAGTCCTGTAGTTATAATCAGAATCTCCGGGAGGGAGAACGTGATAGTTGTGTATAGATCTATACTAGGTTTGACAAACCCACACCTAACCTGCTTGCAACAGCTAGACCGGCAGGTCTGGGGTGACAAGTGTCAAAACTTTCCAACACCTAAAGAACGTCGTATTCAAGGCCATCTAGTTTTTAGTATGATTATAAATCTCGCATGGAATCTTAACACAACATACAAATCACGGAAATTCTAAGGTTTTATACAAATGAGTTTTATTTAAATATAAAACTCACGCATAAGTATGACGACTTACTTACACCTACTAGGCCTTGTTTCAATTCAGTTTACAACAAATCTTTTAGAAAATATTGGATTTTCTAGAAACAAACGTGTAACAAACGTTAAGGAAACAACATTTATTTTTATAAAATACTTACGAACTCACCAGCTTTATGCTGATACTCTCTTTTCAAAACAACTTGTATTCTCAGGTAATCAGTAATACAGGTAACTGCAAGATTTCTGAAGTCAAGACGCTAAGGCGTAGATTCTTTTGCTACATTTTGTCATCATATGTAATTTAATTGGAAACATGTATTTTGGAAACAATGTAATCCTTTAAATTATATCTATGATGGTTGTGTTTTACTTTCTTCACTATGGTTATGATACTGAGCATGACGTCATCCGCCCCCGAACGTTTCCGCCGTTCTGGTTTGGGGGTGTGACAGATTGGTATCAGAGCTTTGTTTATAGTGAACTCAGTATATCGAACCACGGAAGATATACAAACTATAAATACAACGGGACAAAAATTCTCTGACGTAGCTTTTCAAAAATACTTTAAAAATAAGAATTTATGTTTTCATAAAAGTATTCGCACAATCTCACATTCAGTATCATAATGGCAATAACATAAAAGTATCAAGACAAGTTGGACACCATGGTCCAGCTTTGGGGTATGTAGTCAAATCTTGGATGAATATAGCCTGATCAACTATATTCAGCCAAGATAGGACCAACGTATGCCGAAGAAGGATCATGGTGAGCAACAAGTTTGCAACTTACCAAAAATTCCAAGAATCAAACTTGAAAATACTATAGGAGTATTTTAACACAAAAAGCCGTAATCACAACTTCTTGTTCCCAAAGTTTATCGTGACATTCCTCCTTACCCCCATTCTCGTACAGGTACGATGGCAGGATTTCATTTGCCAAGTGATCCCTACTTTCTCAACCAAGGGAATGTCGGTTGGATTGTGGAAGACCCAGAGGAAGATTCCGAAGGGGAACCCATGGAGGATGAGGAACCCATGGAGGATGAAGAACCCATGGAAGAGGAAGAATTCGTAGACGGTGAAGGGGAAGAAGACTCAAATGGAACCGACTCCGAAACCGAAGTTTACAATCCACACCCTGCCACTAATCCTCCGCGACACTTCCAGGGCCCGACGCCCCGATGGGCCGAAACAATACATCGATGGAGCCGAGAACAAGGTCAACGACCTCCCTATGGCATGCAACAAGGCTTCTACGATCTCAGCAGAGGAGGGTCAGCCGACCGAGCTCTCCCTGTCATAATTCACCGTGTCGCACGTCACGAAGAGCAAACAAGAGTTAACACCCAACATCTCATGGAAGTTGGTGCTACCAGCCAAGTCAACTCCGTTCGCACTCGCCGATTAGACGACGATCACGATCGGACTCGAGACCGTACCGAGCTTCTTCGACGGGAAATGGCTGCAACCCAGACCAAAGTGCAAGAACTCCGAGAGCACCGAGCCACCCTAGAGGGACGTCTAGCTGAAGCAGAGCGCCAAGCGGCGGAATCCAGGGCCGAGATGAGGAACCTCGTGTCTACACTTCGTGATCCTCAGAACTTCAACCACTACAAGTAGTGCATGCACTATTCGCCCCAGTTTAATTTAGTTTTGCGGATAAATATAACTTTCTAGTATTTTAAGTTCAATCTCGTGATTTAAGTGTTTACACTTCCGGGATCAGTTAGGCGGCCAAAATTTTCCGTACATTGATGTAGCATAGACCCCTAGTAGGGTCAAATTTTCCCAAGTATTGTATACTAAGTTATATCAATGATATTGGCACGCTATTTACTTTATTAACACTACTCCAATTTCATAACATGGGCTATTTTCAGATAAAAATTTATTGGTGACCAACCTATGATCGCCCGAGGTATAAAATCGAAGTTGTATGTAATTAGGGCCATGTCGACCTACAAATGATGGTTCTGCCTTGGATCCTGTTCCTTGTTTGGTTGTGGGCCCAGGGCAGACCCATCAGATTCGAAAGTTTATTTAATCTTAAGTACATGTGAATATTATACATCAAGTGAATGTGGGTTGGGTCCGGTATGGATACTATCACAGACATTGCATAAGACTCAATACTACCGAAATTCATAAAGTCTATATTTCATTGTTTATAGACTTCTAGTATGAATGCAGTCTTACAACATTCTTACAAGTCGGAATCATGATGCATACAAAGAACTAATAATGTTTAGTTTAACACTCGACTTGTATCAAAGACTTATTGTCTTTCCATTCTTGATTTTGGCAGAAAATACCACCTCGTAGAAACCCTAGGCGCGACGACGCAGCTGAAACTGCACCACCCCCACCACCACCTCCTCAGTTCGACCCAGCCATGTTCCAGGCTGCGGTGGCGGCCGCAGTGGCAGCCGTGATAGCCCAAATCAACCCCAGTAATTCAGGAGGTACAGGCAGTGGTGCCTCAAATTCTAATAACGGGGACGGCCAGGGACGCTCGAGAGAGTGTACCTACAAAGACTTTACTAACGCCAAGCCCAAAACCTTCAACGGAAGCAGAGGTGTCATAGCGTTGCTACAATGGTTCGAGAAAACCGAGACCATTTTCGAAATATGCGCATGCCCTGAAGCAAGCAAGGTCAAATTTGCTTCATGCACATTCTCCGAAAGAGCCCTCACCTGGTGGAAGAGTCACGTCACGGCACTAACACTCCCGATAGCTAATGCTATAACATGGGAAGATCTAAAAACCATGTTAATGAAGGAGTACTGCCCAGGGGTGAGATACAGAAGCTGGAAGAAGAATTTTGGGGTCTTAAAATGACAGGCTCTGACATCCTGTCGTACACCTCAAGGTTCAGCGATCTAGCCATGCTGTGTCCCGGGATGGTTCCTACTGAAAGGAAGAAGGTGGAAAGATATGTACGGGGACTATCTCAACAACTCCAAGGACACGTGTTGGCCTCAAAGCCAACCACTTTTGACAGTGCCAAGGAACTGGCACAACAACTCATCGACCATAACGCTAGTCATGGCACTGTAACGACCACCTCCGAGCAAGAAAAAGGGGGAAACAACAAGAGGAAGTTCTGGGATAAGAAGAAGGGCCAACCTACCCAAGACTCAGCCAAGAAGCAACAAGTGGTTGCTGTGCACGCTGCCACGACCCCTACAACCCTACTCCAATAAGGCAATACGCCGGAAACTTACCCAAGTGCAACAAATGCAACTACCACCACAACGGTGCATGCCGTGAAATGCATTGCACCAACAGTAACAAGAAGGGGCACACCGCCCGATTCTGTAGAACTCCAGCCCAACCAAACGCACAAGCTGCCAACGCCGGAGCAAGCCGAACCTGTTGTGGATATGGAGAAGCAGGACACCTCAAACGTAACTGCCCGAAGGCAAGAAACCCCAACCCCGGCGAAATGGGTAGAGTTCTGGCGATAGGTCATGAGGAAGCCATCGCAGATCCAACTGTGGTTGCCGATACGTTCCTCCTCAACAATACATACACATGAATTCTTTTCAATAGTGGCGCGGAGAAAAGCTTCGTGAGCCACCAATTTAAACACTTGCTTAATCAAACACCACAAACACTAAAAGACACATTCACCATAGAAATGGCTAACGGAAAAACAGAGAACACTAACGACATTTACATCGGGTGTACCCTCACCTTAAACAATCATTCCTTCCAAATAGACCTTATGCCGGTCACCATAAAAAGTTTTGAAGTTATCATTGGCATGGATTGGTTATGCCCTCACCATGCTGAAATCCTATGTCACGAAAAGGCCGTTCGCCTTAATCTGCCAATTGGCGAAACTCTAATCGTCTATGGCGACAAACCTAGCTCAAACTTTCAGATCATCTCCTTTCTCAAGGCTCGAAAGTATCTCCGCAAGGAGTGCCACGCCTTCCTAGCCCACGTCGTAAATAAGATTCAAGGAATGAAAGACATCAAGGACATTCTGGAGGTCTGCAATTTCCCTGATGTATTCCCGGAAGACCTTCCAGGAGTGCCTCCTCCTCGACAAGTCGAATTCTGAATCGACTTAATTCCCGGAGCTACTGTCACACCCCAAAACCGAGAACGGCGGAAACGTTCTGGGGTGGAGGACGTCATGTACAGTATCATCACAATGCATAATAGTAAAGACAAGCAACAACATCCATTTCATTAATATAATAATTGTAATACAAGCGTGTTCTGTATAGTTTGTAAGACACCCAAAGATATAATCAAAGTAAAAGAGGAGTCTTGTATGTGCTCCATCTTCTCAAAAGCTGAATCTGTACCTGTCTACTGATGACTTGAGAATACAAGTTATTTTGAAAGCGAGTATCAGCATAAAGCTGGTGAGTTCATAAGTATTTAGTGTCTTTTCTTGTATAAAAAGAAAATTTACAACCATGTAGTATAATAGCTGATTCAATGTTTGACAATAGTATACTCCCTAGAAAATCCTATATTTTCCAGTAAAAGTAGTCTTCTACCAAGACCCGTTTGTTTGCATGTTTGATCCTTTGAAAATGTAAAAGTTTACCCCAGTGAAACTATCAGTAAGAAAATATAGTTTTAGACTTTATTCATGTAAAGTATTTGGGAAAATAAGGTTTTACCCCAGCAGTGGCACTGCCGGCTAAATGAAATAAAATGCAGACTCCAGGTAGTATTAAATGTACAATACACCTCGGGGAGCCTGTTTGGCCTTTAATTCTTAATGTGTAATTAGTGGTTTAAATGTGAACTCGTATGTAACCATGCTGATTGACGATCGAATAACTGATGACCCTCCGAGTCATATGTAGTGATGTGACATTTTGTCACCCCTCGGCCATTCGGCTGGGACTGTAGCTAGCAGTCGGGATGTGGGAGTGTCTGTCCCGTATAGATCTATACAAACAATGTCCGCTCTCCCTCCAGGAGACTCTGGTTACACGGCGATACCACTGTGAAGTGTCTTATCGAGAAGTAGTATGTCACATTCTAATTATAGTATATTCTCTTGTATATTGTATAATGTATTTTCTGGTATAATGTATAGAGTGTTCTCTTGTATAGTATATAGTATTTTCCTTGTATAGTATTTAGCATGTATTGACTCATAACTGTACTGACTCTGGTAGGTGTCATTGTAGTAGTAGTAACGAGTAGTAATCCTTAACTATACCTATTATAGTTAAATAGCAATGTTGGTTGCATGCCTTTGATACACAAAGGTACTGAACTGAAGTGAATACTTTTATATCCAACACAAATATATATAATATATAACTAAGAATTCAACGACAATCGGACAAATAACAGAATACCCTAAGTCCACAACTAAACAAGGAACAAGAAATAAGGTGAGCTATCAGTCCTAAGTCCTTCAAGTCTTACTTATATAAATATATTAGTTTAGATATGGGTTTGAAAATAAAGCAAGTTTAAAGGAGTTTGAAAACAGTTTTGGCATTTAAAGAGTTTGATAAAAGGTTTGAAACACTTGAAAATCCAAAGTTTGATGGTAATTTGAAAGCAGTAGCAAATCTTGTAGTCTGTTCTAGTTATTAATCACATATGATTAAAGCAATAACTAGAAATATTCAACTTGTATTCCCCCCCCCCCCCATAAAAGCATTTAAAGTCATTTAAAAGGTTAATTAAGGGGTATGAACTCACCTGTATTGAGTGGAGTGGATGGAAGTGTCGGGTAGGATGCTAGGTGTCAAGTAAGGACTTGAACACACACACAGATCCTATGTAACATGTAGTGATACATAAATGTATCTAATTAGTTATTTAATCGCTAATTAAGCAAGTAAAGACACTCTAATATGTGAAAACACTTTGTTTCAAGTGCTAGGAGTGCTAAGGGTTGCATCTAAGGAGAGTATGGCTTCACATTGGAGTTTACTCCTCAAATGGTCACCCTACATGTGTTTACGGTTGATGGACCATTTCCCCCATGAGTTTACGGCCGTAAACTCATGGTAATGGTGCATTTGAGTGTTTTAAGGTCTTATGCTTCACAAAGAAGTGCCCTAGGGTTGAATCAAAGGCTTAGGAAGTGGTTAGGGCACAAAAGGACCCCTCATTAGAGTTTACGGTACTTGGACCATCCTTGAGAGTTTACGGTCGTAAACACTTGGGTTTACGGTCGTAAGCCCATGAGTTTACGGCCGTAAACTCATGTATGCCTCAACCTTTTCGTGTTTTGGTGTTTCCAGCTCATGCATGCAAGTTTCTAGCCTTTTATCCAAGCATTTGAAGGTGTTAGGGGTATCAAAACACCATTTGGGGGTGTTTACGGTTTTGGGAGATCCCCAAACCATAAACACATATGTTCTCGGGAATTTTGATGATTTTCCAAAGGATTAACAAGTATACTAAGTAAGTAACTAGATAGGAAGGGTACACTTACTTATATGAAGTTTGTAAGAGTGATTAGAGCCCAAAAACACTAGTGTGTGCTCTTGGTGTTCTTGGTGTTTTGAAGAACACTTGAAGATCTAAGTAAAAACCAAGAATCCATGGATGAAATGATGTATAAACACTAGATTAAGTGTTGTATGAACGAATCTAGGAAGGAAACACTTACATTTTGGCGGATTTGAAGAAATGAACTTATGATACTTGAGAGAAAAAGCTTGGTGTTCTTGAGGTGGGAAGTGGAAAATGAGGAAAAGGTGTGTAAACTCATGCTATATGCATGAGTTCTTGGGAAAATGGTGTTTACGGCCCCAAACACCTCTTGTTTGGCCGTAAACACCTAGCTAAGGTGTTGATTGTTTTGTTTGCTACACATCACTAATAACGACACTTCCTTTTATTTAATTGTTTGACGAAAAATAAAATAAAACACCCAAACGGACTTAAATCCGGCCAAAAATGTACTGAAATGTTTTTGAATATTATATGAAGTGTTTAACTGTAGAGATTATACAAATGAAAATTTCGGGTTGTCACATCATCCCCCCGTTAGAGGGAATTTTGTCCCGAAATTAGAGTTCAGGAAACTAAGTTATTACAAAATAACTAAGTAAAAAGATGAGGATATTTAAGTCTCATTTGATCCTCGCGCTCCCATGTGAATTCCGGTCCTCGCTTGGCATTCCAGCGAACCTTCACTATTGGGATGCGGCTTTGTTTCGTTCGTTTGACCTCGCGGTCCATGATCTCTAAAGGTTCTTCCACGAAGTTGAGGCTCTCGTTGCTCTCTATCTCGTCGAGTGGGATTACAAGAGTCTCGTCGGATAGGCACTTTTTCAAGTTTGAGACGTGGAAGGTAGGATGTACATTACTGAGTTCGCGGGGTAGGTTGAGTTTGTAAGCTACGGGGCCGATTCTAGCGAGAATCTCGAAAGGCCCTATGTATCTTGGATTCAGCTTTCCACGCTTTCCGAAGCGTATCAAGCCTTTCCAGGGTGAGACTTTCCAAAGGACTCGGTCTCCCACCTGGAATTCCAAAGGTTTCCTTCGTTTGTCTGTGTAGCTTTTCTGTCGGTCTCTAGAGGCTTTCAATCGTTCACGAATCTGAACGATCTTCTCTGTCTTTTCCCAAATGATCTCTGGACCCATGAGAGTGATGTTAGGAACTCGTCCTTTAGCTAATTGAATGTCACCCACCTCAGCCCAGCACAGAGGGGATCTGCACTTCCGGCCGTAGAGGGCTTCAAATGGAGCAGCCTTGATGCTCGTGTGATAACTGTTTTTGTAAGAGAATTCGACGAGAGGTAAGTGGGTATCCCACGCCTTCCCGAAGTCGATCACACAGGCTCGCAGCATATCTTCCAAGGTTTGGATACTTCTCTCACTCTGTCCGTCGGTCTGTGGATGGTAGGCTGTACTCATGTCCAGCCTCGTTCCTAAGGAGTTTTGTAGTGACTGCCAGAACCTCGAAGTGAATCTACTATCTCTATCGGAGATAATAGATATAGGAACACCATGCAGTCGTACGATCTCCCTAATGTATGTTCTTGTGAGCTTCTCCATCTTGTCGGTTTCTTTGATGGGCAGGAAGCGTGCGGACTTGGTCAATCGGTCGACGATGACCCATATGGTATCAAGTCCAACCGTTATCTTGGGTAGCTTGGTTATGAAGTCCATAGTGATCCGCTCCCACTTCCATTCAGGTATCTCCGGTTGCTGGAGTAGACCTGATGGTTTCTGGTATTCAACCTTGACCTTGGCGCAAGTAAGGCATTTACTCACGAAGGTAGCAATCTCTGCCTTCATGTTAGGCCACCAGTATGATTTCTTGAGATCCAGATACATCTTATCTGAACCTGGGTGGACGGAATATCGAGTGTTGTGCACTTCCTTCATGACCAAGTCTCTGAAGCCACCGTGTTTTGGTGTCCAGATCCGGTCCATGAGATATAAGGCTCCGTCACCCTTGACTTCTAAGTTCTTATCCATTCCTCGCAGGGATTCTCCCGCTACATTTTCAGGTTTCAAAGCTTTGAGCTGAGCCTCCTTTATCTGTGCGGGTAGATGCGAATGGATAGTCATAGTTAATGACTTGACTCTTCGACCAGAATATTCTTTCCGACTTAGGGCGTCTGCTACCACGTTGGCTTTACCCGGATGATAACGAATTTCGCATTCGTAGTCATTGAGTAGCTCGACCCACCGTCGTTGTCTCATGTTGAGCTCTTTCTGATTGAATATGTGTTGGAGGCTTTTGTGGTCTGTAAAGATAGTGATCTTCGTACCATACATGTAGTGTCTCCAGATCTTTAGGGCAAACACAACTGCTCCTAATTCAAGACCGTGTGTGTTGTAGTTAACCTCGTGTGTCTTTAGCTGTCTTGAGGCGTAGGCGATGACCTTACCTCGTTGCATCAGAACACAACCGAGCCCCTGATTGGATGCATCGCAGTATACCACGAAGTCGTCTATCCCTTCGAGGAGAGATAGTATCGGTGCGGTGCATAAGGCTCTTTTCAGGGTTTGGAATGCCTTCTCTTGTTTCTCTTCCCAGTCAAAGGCCACACCTTTCTGGGTCAATGTCTTAAGGGGTTTCGCGATTCGAGAGAAATTTTGTATGAACCTGCGGTAGTAGCCAGCGAGGCCTAGAAATTGGCGGATTTCCGTAGGCGTCTTCGGTGCTGATCAGTTCTCAATAGCTTTAATATTGGATGGGTCCACGTGGATTCCTGCTTCGCTAACCACGTGTCCTAAGAATTCGACTCTTCGGATCCAAAATTCGCACTTAGAGAACTTTGCGTATAGCTTCTCTGATCGCAAGGTTTCTAGGACTTGTCGTAGATGATTGCTATGCTCCTCCTTACTTCGAGAGTAGATAAGTATGTCGTCAATGAAGACGATGACAAACTGATCCAAGTAAGGACGACATACTCTATTCATTAAGTCCATGAATACGAGGGGCGCATTGGTCAGTCCGAACGGCATCACCACGAACTCGTAGTGTCCGTAACGAGTTCGGAAAGCTGTCTTCGGGACATCCTCCTCAAGCACTCGTAACTGGTGATACTCGGATCTTAGATCGATCTTGGAAAACTAACTAGCCCCTTCCAGTTGGTCGAATAAATTGTATATACGAGGAAGAGGGTAACGATTTTTGACCGTCAGTTTGTTGAGTTCTCTGTAATCGATTCACATACGAAACGATCCGTCTTTCATCTTCACGAACAAGACCGGTGCTCCCCAGGGTGAGAAGCTTGGTCTTATGAAGCCCTTGCTGAGCAGTTCGTTAAGTTGACCGGACAGTTCTTGCATCTCATCAGGCGCTAGACGATAGGGCGATTTAGCTACGGGGGTAGCTCCTGGGATTAAGTCGATTCGGAACTCGACTTGACGTTGGGGAGGTAATCCCGGTAGCTCTTCTGGAAAGACGTCAGGGAAGTCACGTACCACGGGGAAGTCTTTCAGGTCTTTTGTTTTATGGCTCGCGTCGACGATGTGTGCAAGGAACGCGCGATATTCCTTACGCAAATATTTCTGGGCTTGGATACCTGAGATGATACAAAGGCTCGTACTGGGTTTGTCTCCGTAGATCAATAAGGTTTCGTTATTTGGTAGGTTCAGACGGATTGCTTTGTCGAAACACAGAATATCGGTACGATGGAGACTCAACCAGTCCATGCCCACAATGACATCGAAGCTCTTGATTGCTACTGGTATGAGGTCGATTGGAAACGAATGGTTATCTAGCGTGAGGGTACAATCTATGTAGATCTCGTTAGAACTCTCTGTCTTTCCGTTAGCCATTTCTACGACGAAGGTTTCTTTTAGTGGTTTCGGTGATTGTTTAAGTAAGTGTTTAAAGTTTTGGTTTACAAAGCTCCTCTCTACCCCACTATCAAATAGGATACAAACATAAGAGTTATCAAGAAGGAACGTACCCGTGACTACTGTGGGGTCTGCTACTGCTTCATTGTGGCCAATAGCAAGTAGTCTTCCTGTTCCTCCTGCATTCCCAGCTTTCGGGCAATTTCTTTTGAAATGCCCTATCTCGCCACAGCCGTAGCAGGCCTGGCTCACTCCTGTGCTGGGGACCTCGGAAATGGGTTTGGGCGGTGTTCGGCAAAACCGGGCGGTATGGCCCTTCCGGTCATAGTTAGTGCAGTGCATTTCCTGGCAGGGGCCGTTGTGATGGAAAGAGCACTTGGTGCACTTGGGTAGACTCCCCGCATATGTTTTGGCTGGTACAGGGGCAGCAGGAGTAGTGACAGCGTGGATAGCCACCGTTTGTTGGTTCCTTGAAGAGGATTGGGTTGATTTGCCCTTCTTTCGGTCCCACCGCTTCCTTTTGTTGTCGGATGTCTTGGTCGGTGCAGTGGCAACCGTGGTAGTGGTCGATGGAATGTAAGGAACTTCATGATCAATCAACCTTTGGGCCAATTCCTTGGCACTGTCAAAGGTCGTAGGGTATGACGCTAGAACATTCCCTCGATACGGGGGCACTAAACCCCAGATGTATCTTTCAATTTTCTTGCCATCAGTGGGAACCATGTTAGGACACAGAGTCACCAGGTCGTAGAACCTGGATGTATAAGCCACCATGTCGGTCCCTTTCATTTTGAGGTTCCAGAGTTCCTCCTCGAGTTTCTGAATTTCGCCCCTAGGGCAGTACTCCCTTGTCAGAAGGTCCTTCAGTGTGTCCCAGCCCATGGCGTTGGCTGTTACTAAAGAGAGTGATTTGACATGGCCATTCCACCACGTCAAGGACCTTTCGGTGAAAGTGCAAGCTGCGAACTTTATCTTGCTCTCTTCGGGGCACGAGCACATCTCGAAGATGGCTTCAGTTCTTTCGATCAATTGGGACAGTGCAATGATCCCTCCGGTCCCATTGAAGAATGTTGGTTTGCAGTTCATGAAATCCTTATAGGTACACCCCTGTATACGTGGGTGGATTTCACCATGTCTAGAGTTGGTGCCCATTCCGGATCCACTTGCATCGCCAGAATTTATTTGGGCCATAGCTGCGGTCACAGCTACGGTTACAGCTGCCTGAAACATCACCGCATCAAACTGTTGCGGAGGAGGTGGTGGTGGTGGAGTTTGACTTGCAGGCGTGTTTCTGGTCGGACGCTTGCGAGGCGGCATCTTTTACTGAAAGTTTATAGAAACGATGATAACCGTAAGAATCAATTGTAAGTACAATGAGAGTGCTTCATGGACTAAATCGCCATAGTCCAACTGTTAGGTAGTGACATAACAATAGAGTAGGGAAACACAAGAGTAAGAACTTTCCAATAGATTAGATATCTGCAATATTACTGGTATTACTGATGTAAAATGAGTTCAGAAAAGTTGACCTAACAGTAGGTCTTACATCCAACCATAAGGAAAATGTTGGCAGCTTAGAAGTCTAATTAGAGTACTTTTAAAAGCTAGGAATATTTTACAGACAAGTGCTTCCCAAAGCACAGAAAGAAAGGCTATTCCTTAATTCAAAAGTAAAGATGCGTGGACATCTTTTACCGGCGACGGGTATCCCTCGGACGAACCCTTAGGTCTTCCAGTTGACGTACAACTTCCTGAAGATGTCGCTCATGCGCTCTCTGACGCACTCGGAGTTCCATGACTTCAGCTCGGGATGCAGCTAGTTGCTGCTGCAGAGTCTCATTGGTCCTCCTAGTCCTATCCACCGTCTCTTCGAGTTGACGAATACGGACTGTGTTAAGGCTAGAGTTGGCATCAATTTCTACTACTCGCTCGATGGCCGCATGACCTTGCTCAACATTCCTAGCAATCCTTCAGACCATGATGGGTAGGACTCGGTCAGCTGATCCTCCCTCGCTTATATTGTAAAAGCTTCGGTCTCCGTTGAAGGGTAAGGGCTGACCTGCTCATCACTCCATTGGTTCAAGGTTGTTGCCCACATGGGAGTAGGTCCTTGAAATGTCGGACGGGGGTTGGGGTTTGGAACTACTGGGGGTAGGTTGTTGACTTCTGGTTCGGAGTCGGAGCCATCTGAAAAGCCTTCTGTGAGGAGATCATCCAAAGGGATTGGGTGATCATCTTCCGGCTCATCATCAAGCCATCCTCCAATGCCTTGGTTTGGATAGTACGGATCGTCAGGGAGATGAAAGCCAGCCATGCTATCTACGCGAGAATAGGGAAAGAATAGCTAACAGACGTACTAATCTAAGATACTTATAAGGTGATCGTTATTAGTTGATCCAATACTTGCATAGTGCATACCAATTACATGCAACTGAAACAGGATAGAACTTCGAATAAGTGACCCTAACTCTAAATCCACAAACAAACAAGGAACAGGAAGTAAAGCAAAGATCACAGATTGTAAGTCTATAGCGCCTTAGTCACATGTAACCGCAGAGTATCCACTTAGCAACTATTCTCCTACTAGTAACAACCTTTTTAGTTCTCACATATGTAATTCATAGTAATGCAGAATACTCCTATAGTATTCTTGTGCTAATGTTCTTGTAGTAGTGTTGGTAAGTTTTTAGACTTGTTGCAACACCACAACCACCCTTAGGCACATGCTAGTCACTCCTAGGAAAATGTAGTTGATCAGGCTACATCCACCCAGATTTGACTATATGTCCCTAAGCCTAATTGTGATGTTTAACAATCTTAATACTTTTGTTCTGTTCTAGTATGATACTGACCCGTTGTATGAATGGATGTATATATATACTTAGTTAAATATCTTATTATTTAAAAGTATATATTCTTGGTCAGAGTGTTTTAATCCCGATGTGTTTATAGTTCGTATATCTTTTATGGGTTGATATACTTGATTCACTATAAACAGTGCTCTGATACCAATCTGTCACACCCCAAAACCGAGAACGGCGGAAACGTTCTGGGGTGGAGGACGTCATGTACATTATCATCACAATGCATAATAGTAAAGACAAGCAACAACATCCATTTCATTAATATAATAATTGTAATACAAGCGTGTTCTGTATAGTTTGTAAGACACCCAAAGATATAATCAAAATAAAAGAGGAGTCTTGTATGTGCTCCATCTTCTCAAAAGCTGCATCTGTACCTGTCTACTGATGACCTGAGAATACAAGTTATTTTAAAAGTGAGTATCAGCATAAAGCTGGTGAGTTCATAAGTATGTAGTGTCTTTGCTTGTATAAAAACAAAATTTACAACCATGTAGTATAATAGCTGATTCAATGTTTGACAATAGTATACTCGCTAGAAAATCCTATATTTTCCAGTAAAAGTAGTCTTCTACCAAGACCCGTTTGTTTGCATGTTTGATCCTTTAAAAATGTAAAAGTTTTCCCCAGTGAAACTATCAGTAAGAAAATATAGTTTTAGACTTTATTCATGTAAAGTATTTGGGAAAATAAGGTTTTACCCCAGCAGTGGCACTGCCGGCTAAATGAAATAAAATGCAGACTCCAGGTAGTATTAAATGTACAATACACCTCGGGGAGCCTGTTTGGCCTTTAATTCTTAATGTGTAATTAAAGGTTTGAATGTGAACTCGTATGTAACCATGCTGATTGACGATCGAATAACTGATGTCCCTCCGAGTCATATGTAGTGATGTGACATTTTGTCACCCCTTGGCCTTTCGGCTGGGACTGTAGCTAGCAGTCGGGATGTGGGAGTGTCTGTCCCGTATAGATCTATACACACAATGCCCGCTCTCCCTCCAGGAGACTCTGGTTACACGGCGATACCACTGTGAAGTGTCGTATGGAGAAGTAGTATGTCACATTCTAATTATAGTATATTCTCTTGTATATTGTATAATGCATTTTCTGCTATAATGTATAGAGTGTTCTCTTGTATAGTATATAGTATTTTCCTTGTATAGTATTTAGCATGTATTGACTCATAACTGTACTGACTCTGGTAGGTGTCATTGTAGTAGTAGTAACGAGTAGTAATCCTTAACTATAACAATTATAGTTAAATAGCAATGTTGGTTGCATGCCTTTGATACACAAAGGTACTGAACTGAAGTGAAGACTTTTATATCCAACACAAATATATATAATATATAACTAAGAATTCAACGACAATCGGACAAATAACAAAATACCCTAAGTCCACAACTAAACAAGGAACAGGAAATAAGGTGAGCTATCAGTCCTAAGTCCTTCAAGTCTTACTTATATAAATATATTAGTTTAGATATGGGTTTGAAAATAAAGCAAGTTTAAAGGAGTTTGAAAACAGTTTTGGCATTTAAAGAGTTTGATAAAAGGTTTGAAACACTTGAAAATCCAAAGTTTGATGGTAATTTGAAAGCAGTAGCAAATCTTGTAGTCTGTTCTAGTTATTAATCACATATGATTAAAGCAATAACTAGAAATATTCAACTTGTATTCCCCCCCATAAAAGCATTTAAAGTCAGTTAAAAGGTTAATTAAGGGGTATGAACTCACCTGTAGTGAGTGGAGTGGATGGAAGTACCGGGTAGGATGCTAGGTGTCAAGTGAGGACACACAGATCCTATGTAACATGTAGTGATACATAAATGTATCTAATTAGTTATTTAATCGCTAATTAAGCATGTAAAGACACTCTAATATGTGAAAACACTTTGTTTCAAGTGCTAGGAGTGCTAAGGGTTGCATCTAAGGAGAGTATGGCTTCACATTGGAGTTTACTCCTCAAATGGTCACCCTACATGTGTTTACGGTTGATGGACCATTTCCCCCATGAGTTTACAGCCGTAAACTCATGGTAATGGTGCATTTGAGTGTTTTAAGGTCTTATGCTTCACAAAGAAGTGCCCTAGGGTTGAATCAAAGGCTTAGGAAGTGGTTAGGGCACAAAAGGACCCCTCATTAGAGTTTACGGTCCTTGGACCATCCTTGAGAGTTTACGGTCGTAAACATTTGGGTTTACGGTCGTAAGCCCATGAGTTTACGGCCGTAAACTCATGTATGCCTCAACCTTTTCGTGTTTTGGTGTTTCCAGCTCACGCATGCAAGTTTCTAGCCCTTTATCCAAGCATTTGAAGGTGTTAGGGGTATCAAAACACCATTTGGGGGTGTTTACGGTTTTGGGAGATCCCCAAACCGTAAACACA
The DNA here is from genome assembly GCF_052849685.1 of Lactuca virosa. NCBI lineage: Eukaryota > Viridiplantae > Streptophyta > Magnoliopsida > Asterales > Asteraceae > Lactuca > Lactuca virosa. The sequence goes on from NC_136429.1 coordinate 172,946,903, forward strand.
TATGTTCTTGGGGATTTTGATGATTTTCCAAAGGATTAACAAGTATACTAAGTAAGTAACTAGATAGGAAGGGTACACTTACTTATATGAAGCTTGTAAGAGTGATTAGAGCCCAAAAACACTAGTGTGTTCTTGGTGTTCTTGGTGTTTTGAAGAACACTTGAAGATCTAAGTAAAAACCAAGAATCCATGGATGAAATGATGTATAAACACTAGATTAAGTGTTGTATGAACGAATCTAGGAAGGAAACACTTACATTTTGGCGGATTTGAAGAAATGAACTTATGATACTTGAGAGAAAAAGCTTGGTGTTCTTGAGGTGGGAAGTGGAAAATGAGGAAAAGGTGTGTAAACTCATGCTATATGCATGAGTTCTTGGGAAAATGGTGTTTACGGCCCCAAACACCTCTTGTTTGGCCGTAAACACCTAGCTAAGGTGTTGATTGTTTTGTTTGCTACACATCACTAATAACGACACTTCCTTTTATTTAATTGTTTGACGAAAAATAAAATAAAACACCCAAACGGACTTAAATCCGGCCAAAAATGTACTGAAATGTTTTTGAATATTATATGAAGTGTTTAACTGTAGAGATTATACAAATGAAAATTTTGGGTTGTCACAGGTACCCCCGTAGCCTAATCGCCATACCGTCTAGCCCCAGCCGAAATGCAGGAACTGTCCAGTCAACTGAACAAACTACTGAGCAAAGGCTTCATTAGACCAAGCTTCTCGCTTTGGGGAGCACCGGTTTTGTTCATCAAGAAGAAGGACGGATCGTTCCGCATGTGCATTGACTATCACGAATTAAACAAACTCACCATAAAAAACCGATATCCTTTGCCTCGAATCGATGACCTCTTCGACCAACTACAAGGAGCGAGTTTCTTCTCGAAGATTGACCTTAGATCTGGGTACCATCAGCTACAAGTTTAAGAGGAGGATATTCCCACGACAGCTTTCAGAACGCGCTATGGTCACTACGAATTTGTAGTGATGCCTTTTGGCTTAACCAATGCACCCGCAGCATTTATATATCTGATGAACCGAGTGTGTCAACCTTACTTAGACAAGTTTGTGATTGTTTTCATCAATGATATACTAGTCTACTCCCGAAGTAAGGAAGAACACAGCCAACATTTACGTCATTTCCTAGAGACACTGAGGGCGGAGAGACTGTACGCAAAGTTCTCAAAGTGTGAGTTCTGGATTCGAGAGGTGAATTTCCTCGGACATGTAGTCAGCAAGGAAGGAATCTATGTGGACCCTTCAAAGATCAAGGCGATTGAAAGTTGGGCAGCACCAAGAACACCCACATAGACCCGACAATTTTTAGGACTCGCCGGTTACTATCGAAGGTTCATTTAAAACTTCTCCAAAATCGCGAAACCACTCACCACCCTGACCCAAAAAGGAGTGACATTCGTCTGGGGAGATAAGCAAGAGGCTGCATTCCAAACACTAAAACAAACTCTATGCAGTGCTCCGATCTTGTCCCTACCAGATGGAACCGAAGACTTTGTGGTTTACTGCGATGCTTCAAACCAAGGTCTAGGGTGTGTGTTAATGCAACGAGGAAAGGTCATTGCCTACGCCTCAAGACAACTGAAGACACATGAGGTAAACTACATGACGCAGGACCTTGAATTAGGAGCAGTAGTTTTCGCCCTAAAAATCTGGAGGTATTACCTTTACGGCACTAAGTGCACCATCTTCACCGATCACAAAAGCCTCCAACAGATCCTCAATCAGAAGGAACTCAACATGAGACAAAGGCGATGGGTGGAATTACTAAACGATTACGAATGCGAGATTCGTTATCACCCCGGAAAGGCCAACGTGGTTGCAGACGCTTTAAGTAGAAAGGAGTACTCGGGCCGCCGAGTAAAGGCATTAACCATGACCATCCACTCACACCTGTCCGCACAAATCAAGGAAGCTCAGGGATGACGGAGTTCGTTGTCTCATGAACCGGATCTGGACACCAAAATTTGGTGGATTCAGGGACGTTGTCATGAATGAAGCTCATAAAACTCGCTACTCCGTGCACCCCGGCTCAGACAAGATGTACTTAGACCTCAAGAAGTTATATTGGTGGCCGAACATGAAAGCCGAAATAGCCACCTTTGTGGGCAAGTGCCTGACTTGCGCCAAGGTTAAGGTAGAATATCAAAAGCCCTCGGGACTACTACAACAGCCAGAGATACCCGAGTGGAAGTGGGAACGGATTACGATGGATTTCATTACCAAGTTACCTAAGACCACGGGTGGACTTGACACCATCTGGGTAATCGTCGACAGATTTACCAAATCCGTACACTTCCTACCAATAAAGGAAACAGACAAAATGGAGAAGCTGACAAGGATCTACATTAGAGAAATAGTGCGCCTTCACGGAGTACCGATATCCATTATCTCCGACAGAGATAGTAGGTTCACGTCACGATTCTTGCAGTCACTACAGAAAGCTATGGGAACTAGGCTGGACATGAGTACAGCTTACCACCCACAGACTGACGGTCAGAGTGAAAGAACCATTCAGACGTTAGAGGACATGCTAAGAGCTTGCGTGATAGACTTTGGAAAAGCTTGGGATACTCATCTGCCTCTTATTGAGTTTTCCTACAATAATAGCTATCATACTAGCATCAAAGTTGCTCCGTTCGAAGCCCTCTATGGCTGTAAGTGCATGTCACCCCTATGCTGGGCTGAGGTGGGAGATACGCAACTAGCCAAAGGACAAGTCCCTAACAGCGCACTCATTGGCCCGGAGATCATCAGGGAAACAACCGAAAAGATCGTCCAGATTCGAGAACGAATGAAGGCTTCGCAAGACTGACAAAAGAGCTACGCGGACAAGAGACGAAAACCTTTGGAGTTTCAAGTTGGGGATCGTGTACTTCTGAAGGTATCACCTTGGAAGGGGCTCATACGTTTCGGAAAACGTGGGAAACTAAATCCAAGGTACATCGGACCATTCGAAATCCTCGCCAGGATTGGCCCGGTGGCATACAAACTACGATTACCACAGGAACTCAATCACGTTCATCCTACCTTTCATGTGTCGAACCTGAAGAAATGTTTGTCTGATGAGACCCTTGTCGTTCCCTTGGAAGAAATTAAGATCAACGAGAACCTCCACTTCATAGAGGAACTTGTTGAAATCATGGACCGAGAAGTGAAGTCGACGAAACAAAGCCGCATCCCCATCGTAAAGGTCAGGTGGAACGCCAAGTGAGGACCTGAATACACCTAGGAACGCGAGGATCAGATGAAACATAAGTACCCGCATCTTTTTCCTAGTCCATAAGCTCTGTCTTAGATTAAAATTTCGGGACGAAATTCCCTCTAACGGGGGGATGATGTGACAACCCGATATTTCGAATCAGTGTAATGTTCGAAAAGTCAAATATTATAAACTACTTTGAATCAATAAAAATTAGCGTAAAAAACGAAGTGTTCTAAAGTCTCATTTGGATTGCATAAAATGCTAGTTATATTGTCAAGGTTTCCAAATATATAAAGAACACCCAAATCCGAGTTATAACGAAGAAGTTATGACCAATCAAAGATTCGTAACAAAATCGGTAAAACGCTGTTAAGCGTGAAAAGTGAAACTTCAATAAAATACTTTTTAGCCTTAGATATCTGAACAAAAGTCGTAGATTATGTTAAACCATGAGCATACATAAAAAGAACGCCCAAATCTGACTTCGTATGAGAAAGTTATGATTTTTCTAAAGTTTCAGAACAACAGTAGACAGCTAAAAACTCGAAATAAAGATCGAGCGATTTTAGCCGATGCAACCTAAACGAGAATTGAAGGTCTCGACAATAGTAGTACAACGGTAAAAAGACAGACGAAAATGGACGTCGGATGAAGAAGTTATGGATTTTTAACGGAATTATCTTGTCCCGGCCTATTTAAAATATAATATTAAAAATTAAAGTCAAAATTATCCGACGGAGTCTAAATGAAAGTTATAGGGTATATTCTCACCTACGTGTGGATATAAAGAACGTCGAAATCGGAGCTCGTATGCGAGAGATATGAATTTCTGAAGTTCGAGGCACGCACACCAACCTTATCCGAAACTCACGACGTGAGCAAGAGACTCACGACGTGAGTCTATGACTGATGTGTGCCAAAACTAGACCACCAGGCGTCGCGTCTACAGACCAGACTCATGACGTGAACTATCCCATGTTCACGACGTGAATCCCGAGAATGCACCCTATAAATAACATGCGAGGGTTTTGGGCAAAGTTGCTCATTTTCTCTCTTTCTCTCACGTTTCCACCTCGTTTTGCGTGCAAGTAATATCCCGAAGTCCCGGTTTCATATCTAAGCCCCGACGAAGGTCCGAAGCTCCGAGATTCCCGAAAAACTCGCCACTTTCCGGTCGAGGTGCCGCCCGAGAAAATCTCGTTTTCTTCAAATCACGCACTTTCCCGGTGAGTTCATACCCCTACATTTTTACGTTTTCTTTAGTTTTCGGGGGGGGGGGGGGGGTAACAAGTTCAAAATACCAAAGTTATCTAATACATGTTTAAGAGTTTTCCTACACCTTGTAACATGCCGAGCAAGGTGTGTATACGGTTTACACTTATCATTTCAAATGTCGATTTGTGGAAATACAATGACTTGCATAAAAAGGTTTCATCCAAACACACACAACACTTTTTGATAAACTATAATAGGTATACTTTGAGCACTTCGTTAGACAAAGAAACAGTAACTCAATCGACTTACAAGACAAATATTTCATCGCACGCTACGTGATCTTGTATTAGTTAAACTCGCGAGACATTCTCCTTCGGGGTACTACTAAGTACCACAAAAAAGTCCTGTAGTTATAATCAGAATCTCCGGGAGGGAGAACGTGATAGTTGTGTATAGATCTATACTGGGTCTGACAAACCCGCACCTAAGCTGCTTGCAATAGCTAGACCGGCAGGTCTGGGGTGACAAGTGTCATAACTTTCCGACGCCTGAAGAACGTTGTTTTCAAGGCCATCTATTCTTTAGTATAATTATAACATCTCGCATGGAATCTTAACACAACATACAAATCACGGAAATTCTAAGGTTTTATACAAAGGAGTTTTATTTAAATATAAAACTCACGCATAAGTATGACGACTTACTTACACCTACTAGGCCTTGTTTCAATTCAGTTTACAACAAATCTTTTAGAAAATATTGGATTTTCTGGAAACAAACATGTAACAAACGTTAAGGAAACAACATTTATTTTTATAAAATACTTACGAACTCACCAGCTTTATGCTGATACTCTCTTTTCAAAACAACTTGTATTCTCAGGTAATCAGTAATACAGGTAACTGCAAGATTTCTGAAGTCAAGACGCTAAGGCGTAGATTCTTTTGCTACATTTTGTCATCAGATGTAATTTAATTGGAAACATGTAATTTTTGGAACATGTATTTTGGAAACAATGTAATCCTTTAAATTATATCTATGATGGTTGTGTTTTACTATCTTCACTATGGTTATGATATTGAGCATGACGTCATCCGCCCCCGAACGTTTCCGCCGTTCTGGTTTGGGGGTGTGACATACTATTGGAAGAATCCACACACAACACATCATTTCCTAAATTGTCTACAACCATCACAGTTTCATATATTCCATTACAAGGCAATGCTTCAAAATATAAAACATTATTAAAATAAGCGTAAATAGAACCCTTTTCATTATCAAATGAATATCTAAAACCTTGTTTATATAAACCATGAAATGAAATGATGTTTCTAGCCATATCTGGCGAATAGCAACAATTATTCAAATTTAAATCTAAACCATTACTAAGCACTAAGGAATAAACTCCAATCTTGGTCACAGGCAACGATCTTGTGTTTCCCATGATCAGATTCGTCCTTCCACGCTCCACATCCCTATTTCCTTTTAGTCCCTGCAAATCAGAACATATGTGAAAACCACATCCTGTATCAAGAACCCAAGAAGTAGCATGTGATAAACTATTAGATTTAATTGTGTAAATACCTGCGAAAGATGGCTTGATCTTTCCATCCTTGATGGCTTGCAGATATTTTTGGCAGCTTCTCTTCCAATGCCTTATTTTGTGGCAGTGGTGGCACTCTGCCTCCTTAGGGTTAGAGTTGGGTTTAGCAGATCCAACTTTGGTTCCACTAGAAGAGGTGCCATCTTGGGACTTTCCCTTGTGGTGGCCCCTTGAAGAGGCCTTCCTCTTCTTACCCTTCCCTTGCCCTATTGCCAAGACAGGGGCAACAGCTGGAGTAGGAGGTGATGCAACAGATTTATCCTTGAGGTTGCTCTCAGCAGTCCTCAACAAGCCCTGAAGCTTGCTCAAGGAGACCTCTTCCTTATTCATGTGGTAGGTCATGCGGAACTGGCTATAGCAGGAAGGCAATGAGTGAAGGATAATGTCAATTGCAAGCTCTTCATCGAAGTTCACATTCAACTTCAGCAGGCGATCAACATATCTCTGCAGCTTTTGAAGATGGGCAGTAAGGGACTCTCCATTGCCCATTTTGGTAGTGATCATCGAAGTTATGATCTCATACCTCTCTTGCCTAGCGCTCTGGTGGTAGCGTTCCAGCAGATCCTGATGCATCTCAGAGGGGTACTTGTCCTCATAGGACTTTTGAAGTTCAGCAGTCACAGTCGCGATCATGATGTAATGGACTTTCGTGGCATCATGCTCGTGGGCCTCGTAGGCCGCGATCTCATCGGCAGTAGCAGTTTCGATATCAATCTCCTTTAGCTTCTCGTCGAGGACATATTCTTTGTCCTCGTAGCGAGTGACCATGCGAATGTTGCGGATCCAATTACTGAAATTGGTCCCATCGAATGTCACTTTCCCACACAAGTTCATGAGTGAGAATGAACCAGAGGAGTTTGATCCAGAAGCGTTGTTGTTTGCATTCGACATCTGAAAAGGAAAAAGAACAAAGTTGATTAGAAATGAATTTCCCCAATTAATCACCTAAATGAGAAATTAGGGCTAGGAACCAACAACATTATTTACAAATTAGAAAAGGGATGCCGTAATCTAACAAGTAAATAATTTGAAGGCAAGTGAATGTCGATTCACTAATTCTCCACCATGAAAAACAAAAAAGAAATTAGGTTTTAAATGTATTGAAAACTCCTAGATCTTTTGAGATACATTGAACCTTTCAATGGCATGTTTAAATCTCGATATGCCCCTCTCGTTTGTGAATGGGATGCCGAGGATCACAAAGTGGGTGTGAATAACCATGCAAATGTACATGGTGCCCTTATTGTTACAGTCACCTATTCGATGTGTTGGTTAACCACACACGCTCCATCGAGCTATGACAAACAATGAGTCACCCTTTGCTACCATTTCTTAGAACCCAATTAATGTGCCGGTTAACCACACGCGCTCCATTAACGTCTTAGCAAGGGCACAAAGTGTAATTTCATGGAATTGCATCAATTCACTTTTGCCTAAAGTAACTAAGATTGGGAATTTTATGAAAACGTTCTAGTTACTTTATATAGATTCATTATACTTTTAATGAGGAAAGGTTTGCCCGATCCTACCCGTTCGGCTAACGACCCCCCACCAATCAAGGAAGTGGTGGGTGAGAATGAACACCCATTAAACGGCCATTTTATAGGCCATAACCTTATACCCCCCTTATAGATCGGCTTCGTGAATGAGGCCTACTAAAGGTAAGACTAGCATTTAAGTTATACGTATATATATTAATCTTATAATACTATAAGTATAAGGTTGAATTTTAAAACTTGTAAAATTCTAAGGTTTGAAATTTAAATGGTTCAAATTAAAACTTTTAATCACAAAACTTAAATTTCAAACTTGAGGACAAGTTTTGAACTTTTCAAAACATAAAGGATCAAATAGCAAATAATATAAATTAACTAATTAATTTAGTGGTAATCTAAATTTGACCTAGTCAATATTACTTGCAAGACAATCTACCAATTAATTCAAATAATCAATTATTATCACATAAGGAAATTATTATTTAACTAAATGGTAATTATCTTTTGTTTTGTCAAGGATATAGTCAAATATATGATAAAATTCGGATTTTATTGACCCAAAACGATTAAGGCAAGTATCCTCAAGCAAAACAGCAAGAAATCCCGAAAATCACTCTGACAGACGCTTGGACTCGCCGAGTACCATCATGGACTCGCCGAGTAGCATGAACTCGCCGAGTCCACAATGGGACTCGCCGAGTCTGTCAGTCAGGGGCACAAAAAACGATTTTTCATGGCAAGAACAATCAAACAATGCATCAATTCAATAGAAATCAATCTAAGCTCTGATACCACTGATGGGTTTGAGCCATAAGAACTTTCCTATGTGCACATGCAAACCCTAATGCTTGGATCTAGGTTTCTCTAATTGAACATGCAATGTTTCCAAGACTTACAATCCTAGATCTAGAGAATACAATTGAAACATAACACATGAAATCAGATCTAGATGAATACCTTAAGTTGCTTGCTTGAATCTTCTTGTTCTTGGAGCTTAGAGTCACAATTGTCACTCCTCTAATGGCTTACAAACACCAACTAGCAAGAGGATGATTTGGAGAGAGCGGAGGGATGAGAAAATCGGCTCTAGGGTTTCCAATGCAACAAGGTGGCCGATTTCCCTCACCTATGGGGTCTATTTATACTATGAGCTACTAGGGTTACATCCTTAACCCTAATTGAATAACTTAGGCCCTAAGCAATCCAAGGATCCTTCTAGATTAAGGCTTGGACGAATTCAAGGAGCCCATACTCCTTAATTTCGGCCACCCTAGATCTATAAGGATTCATAGCCCAAAACTCAACTATCACACATTTAACAGTTTAAGCCCCTTTATTCAATTAACCTCTTTTAGTCACCAAATTAATTCCTAATTAATTTATGACTAATATTAATTAAATAATATTATTATTCCTTTAATATATTATTCCCATAATATATTAATATAATAATATCTCTTCTCTCTTCATAAATCACCCTGTCAAGTTGTTATGGTGAAGGCAACCCAAAAGGACCATGCACAACCGGGTCAAGTACTTACCAAATATAGTTACGGGCTTAGACACTAGTCCAACAGCTGGTATGGAAGATATTGATGTAGATGATGTCGTTGATGTGGAGCAAAATGGAGGTGCTCCTGATCATAACCAAAGAAAGGGACGAAAGCAGTCTATTGTTTGGCAACATTTCAACAAACCGGATACAATTCCACCTGAAGGAGCACGCACCGCATGTATTCACTGTAAGAAAAGCTATGTGTATGAACCAAGTCAGAATGGTACTAGTGTTATGTTAAATCATTTGAGAAAGTTATGCAAGTTTGATCCACTTAAATGTCAAGTAGAAAAAAAACAAACAACTATAAATTTTTTTTGGAAAGGGTAAGGATGGAAACTTACAATGTGGTCGTTTTACAAAGGAATTGGGTAAACAAGCTCTTGCTAAAATGATTATTATTGATGAACTACCATTTAGATTTGTTGAAAAAGAAGGTTTTCGTTATTTTTGTAGTGTAGTTCGACCCGAGCTAGAGTTACCGAGTCGGATTACAATTGCTAGAGATATCTTATCTTTGTATGTGGAAGAAAAGAATAATTTGAAAGAGCTTTTACGAAAATCTTCACAATCTGTTTGTCTTACAACTGATGCATGGACTTCATGTCAAAACATCAATTATATGGTTTTAACAGTCCATTACATTGATGTAGATTGGAAATTGCAAAAAAGGATTTTGAATTTTGAAGTTATTTCTAATCATAAGGGTGACACAATTGGTAAAATGGTTGAGAGTTGTCTAATTACATGGGGTATTGAGAAGGTTTTTACAATCACTGTGGATAATACAAGCTCTAATGATACATCTATTTCTTTTCTGAAGAAGAAAATACAAAATTGGGGACATGCGGTTTTAGATGCTCAATACTTGCATATGCGTTGTTGTGCTCATGTGTTAAACTTGATTGTGTGTGATGGTTTAAAAGATTATGATCCTGCAATTCAAGTTATTAGAAATGTTGTGAGGTATGTTAGATCCTCGCCTTCAAGGATGGCTAAGTTCAAGGAATGTGTGAAGATAGAAAAGTTAAATGTTACTGGAACTGTTTGCTTAGATGTTTCCACTAGGTGGAATTCGACTTACTTGATGTTGGAGTCGGCTTTGAAGTATAGAAAATCATTTAATCGGTTGGAAGGAGATGGACATTATGCAAGGTTTTTTAATGTGGGTCCTAGTAGCTTGTTGAATGAAGTAGATGCAAAGAAAATGTATGATGTCACTAAAGTCGGGCCACCCAATGATATTGATTGGGATGTTGCACAAGCATTTATGGTTTTTCTTAAATTATTTTATGAAGTGACAAATTGGTTTTCAAGGTCTTTGTATGTAACTTCTAGTGCTTACTTTCATGATATGTTTTCATTGCATAGCCATATTGATGAATGCATTGAAAGTGATGATTGGCGGGTGAGTTCGATGGCTATGAATATGAAAGAAAAGTATGATAAATATTGGGGAAATGCAGAAAAGATGAATCCTTTATTGTATGTAGCCGTTGTTCTTGATCCTCGATACAAGTTAAAATATGTCAATTGGAGTTTGGAAGAAATGTACCCTATTGGTGATATTGCATGTGACTTGAAAAAGAAGTTAAAAGCCACTTTGACTCGACTTTATGACTTTTAATTGGAAAAAGATCCTATGCATGCCAAAAATTCTTCTTCAAACAAGAATCATAACAAAAGGAAAGTTAATGAGAATCTTAGCATACAAGAGAAGCGTATGTTAAAATATAAGGCACATTTGGAAGACGAAAAAATAGGAGAATTGAGTGAGCTTGAAAGATATTTGTCAGACAATCAAGAGCCAAGCTATGAGTATTTTGACTTGTTGGATTGGTGGAAGACAAATAAAGCAAAATATAAGATTTTGGGAAAAATTGCAAGGGATGTGTTGGCTGTTCCAGTTTCTACAGTTGCTTCAGAATCTGCATTTAGCACGAGGGGTAGACTTCTTGATTCATTTAGGAGTAGTCTTTCTCCTAAAACAGTGCAAGCGCTTGTATGCACACAAAATTGGATTCGGGGTGTGTTTAACAAAACTGCAAAAGTTTGTTATGAAGATGTGTTGAAAGAAATTGAAGACCTTGAAGAAATTGAAAGTGGTAATTTTTCAAATTCTAAAACATTTTATATTTTCTCTTTGTTATTATTTTTAACAAAATATAACTTGTATTTCAGATTTTGCAAACAAACTTAATATTTGTACCGACAACATCGATTGAAAGGTATTTTTCTTCTCATGGTTTTATATTGAATTTTTGGTGTGATCTTTTAATATTAACTTTTTGGACAACAAAAGCTTATGGATTGGATGGAATTTTGGAAGTGGATAGCATTTTCGAAGTGAGCTTGCGGATAATGGAAAAAATTGTTGTTTTGTGTGTATTAGTTTAATGTTTGATGTAATGGAATGATATTTGCTGTTTTTATTTGCTGTTTTGGATGGTTTTTAAGTTGCATGAATCGATAGAAATGTTTGATGTAATAGAACAATGTTTATTGTTTTCATTTACTGCTTTTTATTTACTGTTTTGGCAGTTTTGACAACTTTAATATTGTAGTTTTTTTTAACAATATTGCAGTTTTTTAAACAATATTTGGCAGATTTTTTGTTGACAGTTTTTTTTAAACTATTTTGACAGCTTCAACATTGCAGTTTTTTAACAATATTTGGCAGATTTTTTTGTTGTTGTAACAATATTGAATTTTTTTTAACAATCTAATGGACTCGATTAAAATGGGCCTAACAAGCCCAAGCCGTGAAACCAAACCGGAACCAAACCGTTAGTAACGGTTTGGTTTTGTTCGGTTTTAATTTTTAAACGGTTCGGCTTCGGTTTTCGCTTGAAAAAACCGTAACTAACAGTTTGGCTTCGGTTTGAGCTAAAAACCGAAAAAACCGGACCGTGAACACCCCTAGATGACATATGGGTCATGGGTCGACATGTGGTAGTTGGTTATAGTGTCAAGGTAACACACGTGGATGACATATGGGTCATGGGTCGACATGTGGTAGTTGGTTATAGTGTCATGGAAATACCCATGGATGACATATATATGGGTCATTTATCAATGTGGTAGTTTCTTATAGTGTCATGGTAACACCCATGGATGACATATGGGTCATGTTCGAGATGTGGTAGGTTGTTATAGTTTCATGGTAACACCCATGGATGACATATGGGTCATGGGTCTACATGTGGTAGTTGGTTATAGTGTCATGCTAATACCCATGGATGACATATGTGTCATTGGTCATCGTGGTAGTATGGTAATACCTGTGGATGACATATGGATATGGGTCATGTGGTAGTTGCTTATAGTGTCATGGTAACACCCATGGATGACATATGGGTCATTGGTCAATGTGGTAGTTGCTAGATTAAAAAGGCATATATCAATTGTGCCGGTTGTGTTTTAAAATAGATTGATTTTTTTTTAATTCTGATTTTTGAGAAAACTACCCTTACTAATCAAATATGAGTCATTGTATGTACGGGGGCAATTTGGTCATTTTATAGTCAACATCTTGTAGGCACCATAATTTTTCCGACGAATCACGTCGTTTCAGTTCTTCAGTCTTATTTCAGTCACTTGCAATCAACCCCAATTTCAAAATTCCAACAGTCAAAAACCCTAAAATCATTTTTACAGAATCGTTATCTTAGCCGAGGAATAATATTATGGAAGCCAGTACTTCTTCGAAGATGCAACCAAGAAAGCAAAGCAAATCGCTAACTGACATGCCATTGGAAGTGATTGAGAAGATAATAGTCGAGATGGGAAAATTTTCAGCAGTCGACGCTTTCAAGATGAAGAGTGTGTAAGTTTGTCTTCGATCCTTCAGTTACACGTGTATATTTGATTTGTGCTTATAGTTAGGGGCCAATATTGTGTTTCGTTTGTAGTTGCAAAATCTTGAACGAGGCGGGAAAAACAGAAGAAATATACAAACGGATGGAGGTAGATGGATTACGCTGTTATATGCATAGTATTAATTTGTTTCTTGTTTTGCATTACTTTAACTAGAAATTATGTGTTTAGTGTTTTTTTTTCAGATGAAGTTATTTTTCTTGGAAGCTGATCATGAATGGAAAACGATGCTTGAAGAAGCATCTGCATTGGGACATTTGGATTCAACATTTGTCCTGGGAATGATGTTGATGGCAGAAGGCAGACAGAGGAAGCAGGAAGCTTTGGACATGTTGAATAATGCTTATCGCAGAACAAAAGGTACTTGGAATCTTAGAGCAACTTCTTCCAAGGTTCATCTCTAATTAAATAGGGATGGGAGAAAACATGTACACTTCCATGGCTTCCATAGAACTTGTGTAATGCATAGGTCTGTGATTAATGTGTCAGGCGCTTTTGTGAATGGATACAAATGGGTGTTTTGGTGTGAAATTTGTTTATGGGATGCTTGTTTCGTTCGGTTTGCTAGGGAGTTTGGGATCATTTATGAGTAGTTTGTTGATATGTACTTTCATATTATGACAATTAATGATTTGTACACTCTTTTGGTTTAATATATAAATATATAGTAATTTACTTGATAAGTAGTTACTTGATGTCGTTACTTGATTAGTAACTATGTTGTGTTGTTAATAAGCGACTAAAAGAGTAAAAGTTTGGAAAGTCGTGTGGCAAAATGAAAGTCAACAAAAGCTTACTATTCCTAACTTGGTCAAGTTTTAATATATATATACATATTAGTGTTTATATTATGTTAGTAAAATTAAATGGTTGTGTTATAATTATCAAATTTTGAAATATATGTTAATTTAGTGTATGTTACTTTAAAATTAAATGGTTGTGTTATAATTATCAAATTTTGAGATATATGTTAATTTAGTAAAATTAAAATCACCATTTAGTGTGTGATTGGATTGAAAACACCATTTTAATGTGTAAACATCACCATTTTAATGTTTTTCCATTGGAGTTGGTCTAATAAGTTGAGTATAATATGTGAAATGATTTGTAGTAAAGATACCTTTGCTATATTTATATTGTACATATATAATTACTTCAAATACCATGTATTAATTGTAATCGACATTAAGGAAGATAATATTAAAGTTATTCAATTGTGAGAAACATAAGGCAGTTTAGTTCAGCCGGATGACACATCTTTCTTCCTTCCCGAAGTCACAGGTTCGAATCCTACTTCCTTCAATCTTTTTATTTAACTTCGTCTTTTTCATTTAAATTGTCAAAGTTCCACTTTGACCCATAAAAGGTTATAATGTTTCAATAATTTGTTTTGACACAACTGCCCTTAGTAATCACATATTTCGAATGATTATAAGGGCACTTTGGTCTTTTTGCATTGTACATTATTTAGGCGCCATGATGGTTCTGATGTCATGTTGTCGTTTCAGTGTTTCAACCATTCAGAACGTCTCAAATCTTCCCGACAGTAAAACTGCAGACGAACATATAAACCCCCAAATCGTCGATAGGTAATCGCTCTGAAAATCGATTTTCCCCGATAATATTGACGCAGATACTTAGTTGATAACTAGAGCATCATAAAGTAAGGTTTTTTTCCTTACCCTGTTACACCGTTTTTCACATTTACACCTAATTTTTAAAAAAAAATTGAAATCAATTAGTGAAATGTGTATTTTGTATGTAGAATGTCGAATACAAGAAGTTGTAGTTCGTTGGATGATCTTCCGAGATTTTGATTCGGATTATTGTAATGTTAGGGTTAGAATCTGTAAAAGACATCATCTCTACAAGAATTTGCTAATTCTCACTAAACATAAACTAATGAATGTTTATTTGACGAAATGTAACTTGATTTATTAGTTATTTACTGTATATTTCAATTTTTGAAGTTCAAAAAAGATGTATGCAGCGGGGGTGATCCTCAAGTGTTCAGGACAGCATCCCTGCACATGATTGCAGGGATGGGTCCCAACCATCTTAATGTTGATTTATTTATACACACATGTGCAATGCATAATAACATTGAAGTCATGTTTAGACAAGGAGCGGTATGTGTAATTTCAGTAATTTTATGTAATTTGAGTTCATTTATTAATTTTTAGTGTCATTGATGTTAATGATATTGTTATTCCGTAACAAGGAGGAGTGCTTATGTAATGGCAATTTTGATGTAGGAATGACTTTGTTGGGACAAGCAGCAGATGAAGATCATCTTGAGGCAATTTATTTGCTTGGAATGATCTACATTTCAAGAGGGCTTCCTCAGTGTGATCAAGGTAGGTATGGTATATATGTACAATAAATTTTGTATATAGTTAATTAATACATGTTTATAGTTTGGGGATAATATTTAGTATTGTGTTGTATAATTAATTGATAGTTTTATTAATATGTAAGTTTACAACTACTTGATGCGTATTTTGGCTGGGCAGTTCCGGATCGTGGGGAGTACATAGGTGCTGTTGATAGTGCCAGAGATTTGTCGAAGACTTTTGATGTTGTTCATATACTTACAACGAATAACATCACATTTCAATGTGAAGAGGCACTTCATTCTGTTAAAGGGGCATTTGCGGTAGGACATGAAGAGGATGAGGATCCACAAAGGTATTGCATGGTTTGCCGTTGCTATGTGGAGTACGGTAGGTTTTGTAGTTTTCTTAAATATATACATGGTTGATAATGGACATTAATAGTTTATTAAGTATATATTAATGACTTTCAATATCAGTGTTTATATTAATATCAGTGTTTATATTATATTGTATATGTAGTTGTATATACTTTTATTTTGGTTTATGTTGTTATTTTATGGTAAAAGGGCATTTTGGTCATTTTATTATGTTATGGTGTTTGAGTAGTTAGTTGATGTTGTTACTTGATTAGTATATATGTTGTGTTGTTATTAAGGGAATAAAAGTGTAAAAGTTTGGAAATTAATGTGGCAAAATGAATGTCAACAAAATGCCCTTTAACATTATATTTAAACTAATAATTTAAGTATTTCATACTATTCAAAGCTGTAACTTTATTATGCATGTTATTTAAATTTATTACATGTGTACTACATGGATTTAAACCTAGTATTGAATAATATCGACCAAATACTTTGACCTAGTATCCATCTACCACATCGAAATCAAGGGTTGTCGAAGGTTCCCTCATACACTCTTTCTTTGAATCTGTGTTCTACAATTCTCAAATTCAATTAAACCATTGTACAAATATTCTACGCCATTATCAAATCATCAAAGCAATTCATCCATTCAAATGAGAAAACTTTGAAGATTGGTTCATCATTCAGTCATTAATTTTGTGAAACGATTTGTTGTTAAGGTAGCTTTGCAATATTTATATTGTACATATATATTTACTTCAAATCTCATCTATTAATTCGAAGCAACATTAATGAACATAATATTGTGTTATTTAAATGTATATTTTACAGATTTAACACCGTGAAAAATACCAATAGAACGTGGATGTATGAAAGAAAAGATAATTGTGGTTGTGTATCGTCTTTTTCATACAAGGAGTGAAAAAATTCATAGACTTTGATACCAGTCAACAAAGGTTCATGGACGAAGATAGAATCAAATGCCCATGCATCAAATGTCGTAACATACCATTTAGAGACTCTGATACTGTTAAGCATCATTTGTACAAGTCAGGTTTTGTTAAGGAATATTGGTTTTGGGATAAACATGGCAAAACATCCATTATTGATGACAATACATCTTTAGGGGTGGATGATTCAAACACAAATTTGAATGAAGGTGAATGTACTTATAGAGAAATGGTCATAGATGCAATGGCTCCTGATTTTAATACAAGTAATCCTGAGGAGGAGCCAAATGCACTAGATAAAAAATTCTTTGATATGCTAGAGGCAGCCGATAAAGAGTTGTGATCTGGATGTAAAAAAGTCACACAACTGTCTGCTGTAGCTAGACTATTGAAAATAAAATCAGAGTACCGCATACCTAAACAAAGTTATAATGCTATCTGCTAATTGATAAATGATGTGTTACTGGAGGAGAATAATATGGTTGGTATTTTATGCGAGAGTAAAAAGTTAATACAAGCACTAGATTTGCGTGTGGAGATGATTGACTAATGTAGGTCTGGATGTATGGTATATTGGAGGGGAGACAAAGATCTTTATCGATGAAAATTCTGCAATGCAGATAGGTACAAACGGTCAAAAATATTTGGCCAGATGTTCTCGCGTATCCTTTAAGAGAATGCATTACTTTCCTTTAACTCCAAGGTTGAAGAGACTGTATGCTTCACAAGCCACAGCCGCTTCCATGTGATGGCACTCCGAGGATCATGGACATGATGCTGGAGTAATGTGTCATCCATCCGATTCAGAATCTTGGAAGCACTTTGACAAAATTCATCCTTCGTTTGCAGCAAAAATACGTAATGTTAGATTAGGCCTAAGTATAGATGGGTTTGCACCACATGGAGCATTTGGAAAACAATGTTCATGTTGGCCTATTATTATAACACCTTATAATTTGCCACCTTCTATGTGCATGAAAGAGCCTTACATGTTTTTGACCGCACTTGTGCCAGTACCTTCAAAACCTAAGCATAAAATAGATGTATTTTTTTGGAACCAGTTGTTGCAGAATTGGAGCAGTTATGGGAAGAAGGCGTAGTAACATATGATATATCTTTAAAACATAATTTCCCTTTACGAGCAGCTTTGATGTGGACAATAAACGATTTTCCAGCATATGCAATGTTGTCAGGATGGTCTACAACAGGGAAGTTAGCATATCCACATTGTGGGAAACATACACAAGCATTCAAACTAAAGAATGGTAATAAGATGTCATGGTTTGACTGCCATAGAAGATTTATACAGGTATATCACCCATATAGAAAGGATAAAAATAAGTTCAAGAGGAATCGTGAAGTGACAGAAGGTCCTCCTCCAAGTAAGAATGATGAACAAACTTTATTGGAAATTGAACAATTAGGTTTGGTAAAAGTGACTGAACTACATGCTGATGATGTAAACAAAGCATGTGACAATCATGGTTGGAAAAAAAAACATATTTTGGGATTTACCATATTGCAAAATAAACCTCATTAGACATAATTTTAATGTTATGCATATTATGAAAAGTGTATTTGAGAACATTTTTTACACTGTAATGGATGTCAAAGCGAAGACGAAGGATAATGTAGCAGTAAGAAGACATCTGAAACTCTAATGTAGGAAGAGAAGATGAGTCGAAGATGATCAAAGAGCGTACTATGCTCTAGACAAGAATCAAAAGAAAATCATATGCGAATGGGTGGAGAAATTGTGTTTCCCCAATGGTGATGTTTCTAATTTGGGGGAGTGTGTTGATTTAACCGGGTTTAAACTGTTCGGAATGAAAAGCCACGATTGTCATATTTTTATGCAAAGATTGATGTCAATTTCATTTCGTGAGATGTTGCCAAAACATGTGTGGGAAACATTAACAGAGTTGAGTCTTTTCTTCAAAACATTAACAACAACATCAATCACAACAAAAGACATGGAAAGGATTGAAGCCGAGTCCCAATAATTGTATGTAAATTATAGACCATCTTTGTCCCTGGTATTTTTAACTCCATGGAACATTTATCAGTACATTTTCCATACGAAGCGAAGATAGATGGCCCCGTCCAATATCGGTGGATGTATCCATTTGAAAGGTTTGTATTTTACATCAAAATGTATGTTGCTATTTTTGTAAGCTAATTTAAATATTCTTTACTACAGATATCTAAATTAGTTGAAAAAAGATGTGAAAAATAAAGCTCGAGTGGAAGGGTCTGTTGTTAACGCTTACTTGCTTCGTGAAGAATCAATATTTTGCTCTCATTATTTCGAGACTGGTGTCCCCACACGTAATAGAAAGTTGCCTCGAAATGATGATGGAGGAGGAGATGAGCAACCTGATGATAACAATAAAATTTTAGATATATTTTCATATCCTGGTCGTCATTATGGAAGATTCGGGAATAGAATGTTGTCTGATGAGGAATTGCATGCTGCCCAAACTTACATACTCCTTAATGAAGATAAGATCAAACATTACATTTGGTAAGTAACATATACTTCACTTTTAATTATAATTAATAATCATTTGTAATTGATCTGAATAACATTTACATGCATGATTTTGTTTATTAAATCATAGTAACTTTAAAAATGTTATTTAAATGGTAATACAAAATATTTGAAGAAGATTTGAATGAACTTATTGGGGATATGGATGAATAGGAGCTTGCAGCTGAAGTTGAGAAGAACTTTGCAGTATGGTTTCAAAACTATGTGCGTGTTAATTTTATATTTTTTAATTTTATTATTTTTTGTCATATAGGCACGTAGGATCCGGATAAACAGCAAGTATATATCTGACCTTTCTAAAATGCCATTCAAAATAGTGAAATTATATAGTTTATACTTTGTCAATGGTTACAAGTTTCACACAGAAGCTCATGGTCTAAACAAATCAACAATCAATAGCGGATTGTGTGTTAGTAGCCAAGGAGGTGATTATTACAGTAACATAGAGGAAATTTTAGAAGTCGAGTACCCTGGTTCCCCAATTAAAACCACAGTTTTTGTTTAAATGTCATTGGTACGATCTAACACCTAACATAGGAGTTCATGTTCACAAACAATATAACTTGGTCGAGATAAGCGTCAAAATAAAATACAACACATTCGAGTCGTTTGTTTTAGCCACGCAAGCCACTCAGGTGTGTTACATTCCTTACCCAAGTTTGAAAACAAACAACTCAGACTGGTGGGCTGTATTTAAAGTTAAACCTCGTGGCTGGACTGATGTACGTGAAAATCATCTTCAGAAAGACGTTGCTTTCCAAGAAGATGAAGTTGAAACAAATGAAATCATTATACAAACTACAGCCGATATAGACAATTAGGATGATCATGACATGTCAACCAGTGGTTCAGATAATGAAAATAACATTGACGAAGAAGGTGAAATTCATGAGGACAACAATGATGGTATTCCTGACAGCGAGGGTAGTTATGAGTATAGTACATTGAGCAATGAAGAACAAGAGGAGAAAGAAGATATTGACTAGATGTTTTTGTTTCTCTATAGAATGATGCTTACATTGTCTAATTTTTAGTTTTTGCATGCCAATTGGTAAATGTGATGTTATGTATTAGTGCCATTCATAAATATTTGTATGTACAATATTTTCATTAAATATCCAATTAAGTAATAGTTTATGGTATAATCAAGTTTTTTTACATTGAAATGCTAAAAAAATATTCAATATAACATAAAAATAATTACTTTACAAAAATTTAATTCCTAGCAAAATTGGTTACAAAAGTTGCACCATATAATTGCTCATTACTAAAAATTCCACGAGTTTTATTGTCGTTGCAAAATTCCATAGCTAAATATCTATGAGTTTGAACTACTCCTTATCAACGTTGCTATGGAATATAATTTTGTAACAAATGTCGTCACAAATTAGCTAGGTTTTTTTTTCCATAACAAAACAAGCAAAGGAAATCAAATTCCATAGCAGAATTCCCTAGCAAATACCTACGAATGGTACTTCCATAGCAAAGCAATTATGGAATTGGTTTCCGTTGAAAAAGTTCGTTGCATAGTAACCACGATAATTAATTCCATAGCAGCAGTACAACGGAAAGTGATTTCGTAAAAAATTTCGTTCCAAAATTGTTACGAATGTTTTTTCCATAGAAATATCGGTAGCATAATACCAACGGATATGGAGTGTCACACCCCAAAACCGGAACGGCGGAAACGTTCTGGGGCGGAGGACGTCATGCGTAGTATCACAACAATTGTAACATAGCAAGCATAGTAAACACAACCAGACATTGAATACATACATAAAAAAAAGTTTACATTGTTTAATACATAGTTTTGTTCATATCAAGGTAAAATAGTAAAGACGTGACTCTAACGTTCTGTCTTCTCCGAACTCCTGGAGGTACCTATCTATTAATTCCCTGAGAATACAAGCAGTTTTTAAAGAATATCAGCATAAAGCTGGTGAGTTCATAAGCGTTTAGTTTTTGGTGGAAAAATGTTCTTTGATCCTTTTTAAAAGTGTTCCTCAAGAAAATCCTATATTTTCTTATGAAAAGCGTGTTTGAAAAGCCCATTCCTTCCATGACTTCCAGATTCATACAATATATGTACAATCCAAGGAGTCGTGGAATGAATATGAATATTTGTTGGTTGTAAAACAGTCCGTTTTGAATAGCCGGTTTATCCCAGGAAAATCCTATATCTTCCCTAATGGTTGATGGTTGATTTTTCATTTTAAACTGAGGTATGCAAGTATCTACCATACTCGTGTTGATAAAAGCAGTTTTCTTTTAAAAACCCTGGTTACACCCAGATAGGTATATTAGCCTTAAAAACTAAATAAAAGAAAACTGTGATGAACTAAGTCCTGAAGATATTATTATTAATACCCTCCAGTAATTTAAGTCGGTTATTACTTTGAGGTTAGTTCACTTGATTCATTATTACAAAAGTAAATCTCTGTTATCTAGGTTGTGAGTGTCATGACCATAACTGACTGGATATGGCCCGCAACGGCCGGTATCCTTAATGACTTTGTCACCCGTAGACCTGTCGGTCCGACTGTAGCTAGCAGCGAGGTGTGGGGTTGTCAGTCCCGTATAGATCTATACACAACAGTCACGCTCTCCCTACAAGAGACTATGGTCACAAGTACTAGTCCTACACTCTGTTTCTTGTGGTGAGTGTTACCAAGGACGTGTCTCAAACTTAGACAAACAAATTTACACTAATAATATAGAAAATCCTTTTGTGATTTAACATGATTCCTTTATAAAATGATACATTTTACTACATGATTCATAAGTTCATTGCTCTAGTTTTGATAACTGTTTCTACGAGTTGATTTCTTAATCGTTTGGTAAAACTGTTTTCCGTGTTAAAAGCATACTGAGAATATAATTATCTTAACAAAATAATATATTTTTAAGCACAAGTTTCCTTGTACTTTTGCTTGTATTGCCCCCCCTGAAAACCTGAAAAACTCGGAAAAAGCGTAGGGGTATGAACTCACCTCGGGCGATTTGAAGGAAAGATCGATACGGAATGCTGGATGTTCAAGTGAAGCCTTGAACACGAGTTGATCCTAATTAACACGTAATGACACATAAAGGAGTCAAATGAAGGTATTTCACCACTAGATGTGATGGAGAACCACTCTAGGAACTTGGGACTACTTGCACTAAGTGCTAGAACCTTAAAGGATTGCATGAGGGAGGTGTATGGCCACCTTAAAGGTGTGTACGGCCATGGGTGTGCGGCCGTACACTCATGATGGAAGGTGTCTATGAGGTGTTTCCAAGGTCCATACTTGCATCCATGAAGTGTTCTAGGTCCAAACTAAGTTGTAGTACAAGTTTAGGGTCTTAGAAGTGGGTTTGCGGCCCTAGGATGAGTGTGTGGTCGCACACGGGAGTGTGCTGCCGCACACAAGGAGTGTGCTACCGCACAAGGGTGTGTGTGGTCATACACAGGTGTGTGCGGTCGTACACCCCACATGAAGATGTCCAAAATGTCAATTTCAAGGTGCAATAAGGCTAGGGTCATGTCTATCTCGAGTATGGAAGTCAAACTCTCACTTTGGAGGGTGTTTTAAGAGTGTACGGCCGCCCTTATGAAGGTGTGCGGCCGTACTCCTTCATATGATGAAGAACATGATGAAAATTTGATGATTAAGGGCTTAGATCAAGTGGTTCTTCAAGTACAACAAGCGAGGGGATGGATTACTTACGTTTTTGAAGCCTTGGGAGGGTTTGCGGTTGAAGAGTCTTGAGAGAAAAGGTGTTGTGTGCTGCCAGGATGTTAAAGGAATGAAAGGAAAGGGGTCTACCCTTTATATAGGGTGGGTGTGCTGCCTAGAAGGGAGTGTGCGGCCAAGAGGTGAGTGTGCGGCCGCACACCCATGTGTACGGCCGTACACTCCCCCTAAGGGTGTGTATGGCCCGGTTTTGACACTATACGACTTGTTGAATCATTCCTAACCTCAACCTTGACTGAACCCAAGCTTAAAACACTTAAATAGACCCTTAAACTGTGCTAGAAGTTAACAGAAACGAGTTTAACTTAGATTTACTGACTAGATATACCAGGTAGAAGTTTCGGGTTGTCACATGGAGTCGGTAGCATTTCCCAAGCAAGTCCCATGCTTGCTACTGGAAATAAATTCTGTAGACAATGTGGTAGCAACCTTGCTATGGAACGACATTCCATAGCACGATCCATTGCCGATTAACAACGAAAATACGTTCCATAGCGCTCTTCCCTAGCAAAATCGTGTTTTTCATGTAGCAATATGAGGATTTCGATTGATTCTCCATTGTTGGATTTGATGAAGTAGGCTTAGGCCGGGGAGTCCAAAAGGAAAATTGGAAGCAGGAAAGACTCAAGTGTGAGATTGATAGGTTTACTACAGACGTTCATGGATTATTGACCCGGTATGGACGGGTTTGGGTGTTATAGTTTGGTGGGATCAGGCAGACTGTATTGGAGGAGGCACACAAGTCCAAGTTTTAGATACACCCCGGAGCCACCAATATGTATCTGAATTTGTGGCTTAATTATTGGTGGTTGTGTATGAAGAGAGAGATAGTCTGGTATGTTGAGAGGTGCTTGACTTGTCGGTTGGTTAATATCGAGCACCAGAGGCCACATGACAAGTTGCAGCCATTGGAGGTTCCCATGTGGAAATAGGAACATATTACTATGGATTTCATCACCAAGTTACCTCGGAAGGCTAAGGGATTCGATGTGATATGGGTTATCATGGACCGTTTAACCAAGAGTGCCCACTTCTTAGCTATCCGCGATAGCTCATCTGCCGAGAAATTGGCCGATTTATATGTGTGTGATATCGTTGTTCGGCATGGTATTCTAGTATCCATTGTATCTGATCGAGATGTTAGGTTCACATATCGTTTTTGGCAGAAGTTCCACAAGGAACTGGGTACGAGGTTGCATCTTAACACTGCTTATCATTCGCAGACGGACGGTCAGAGTGAGCGGACCATTCAGACATATGAGGACATATTGAGAGCTTGTGTTATTGATTTTGGTGGGAGTTGGGACTCCTACCTTCCCTTAGTTGAGTTTTCGTACAACAACAACTACCACTCTGGTATCGTTGCACCACCTATTGAGATCCTCTATGGGAGTAAGTTTCGCACCCCAGTGTGTTGGGGAGAGGTTGGTCATAGAGTCATGGGAAGGACTGAGGTAGTTCATCAAACGACAAAGCTCATTCAGCAGATTAGGCAGCGACTTCAGACAACTCAGAGTCGGCAGAAGATTTATGCCGACAGAAATCAATCTGAGTTGGAGTTCCAGGTTGGGGACATGGTATTACTGTAGGTTTCACCCTGGAAGGGTGTAATACGCTTCAGGAAGAGGAGCAAGTTGGTGCCCCGGCATATTGTGCCATTTCGGGTGATCGCCAGGGTTGGCATGGTAGCATACAGATTGGATTTGCGTGAGGAGCTCAACCAGATCCACAACAACTTCCATGTCTCGCAGCTTCGGAAGTATGTGCCCAATGATACATCAGTTGTTCCTTTGGAGGATATTCAGGTTGATGATCGCCTGAATTACGTGGAGAGACCAGTGGCGATTTTAGACCGAAAAATGAAGGCCTTGCACAACAAGGTGGTGCCTTTAGTCAAAGTTTAGTGGCAGCATCGGAAGGGTTCCGAATGGACGTGGGAACCCGAGTCTGAGATGCGGGAGCATTACTCGGAGTTGTTCACAACAGCGGACTTCAAGGACGAAGTCTAGTTCAAATGGGGGAGAATTTAACATTATGATGATGAGGTATTTTCAATTTTAACCCTAAGTATGAAGACTAATTGCATATTAGCCATTGTGTATGAAAAATGTTGCAAAATGGCCCATAGTGGCCTTTTTGTAATTTGGGGACTGAGCTCACGCACGTTGGGCATACATAGCGTACATTGGGCGTATGTGCCTGAGCCACAAACCCTAATTTTAAGGGTTTGGACCCTTTATAAGCATCATTATCTTCCCAAGGCTCATTCCCTCATCAATATCCAACCCATTTTTGTCTCCCAAGCAAAATCCTAATCCATTTAGAGCATTCTTGAGCATTATGTGTGTATTTTGATAATCTTGAAGGAGAGATGAAGAAGAAAAGATCATCTTAGAGGAGTGGGAATCTTTAGATCCAGAATATCATCATCTTTTGGCATCATTTAGAGGTAAAAAGTTCCGAACTTGGCTTGCATTTCTTTAGATCTTGTTAGTTCTTGATTCATGAAGCATTTTGGTCCCAAGTCTTGACCTTTATAACTATGGCATACTCTAGCCCACTTACGTTGTCCTTTCAAACATTTTGAGAGGTCTAGAAGCATAAAAATATGATCTCGGCTCTTATTTCTTCCCCATACATTAGTTTGGTTGTCTTAATGGGTTGAGAGGTTAGGGTTTTTAGTATTTACCACTTAATGGCCATACAGGACCATAAATTTGGAAACTTTATGGTCAAGGACAACATTTCGGTCATGGATCTATGATTTGGACATAAGAGCTTAAGTATTAAGCACTAAATAAGTTGAGAAAATATCCAGCTACGTACTCTGTGCGTACCAAGTGGTACGCTATGTGTACGCGGTCAAGCCCGCGCACCTGGTCATTGTCCGAGTACGCCCTGCGAACTGGCTGAGTACGCCCAGCATACGCGGCCGAGTCAACTCGGTGGACTTTTTGACTTTTGGCTTTGACCAGGATTTAACCAATTTTAACCAAAGGGTATTTTGGGTATTTTGATAATAAGTTATTTTGGACTATGATTCGAATAATAGCTGACGGGTGGAGCCGGTATTAGGGCAGAGATTTATTCAGCTATTTTTTCGGAATGAGAGGTGAGTTTCCTCAATGTACTTGCGGGTCGAAGGCACCAAGACCGACCCATTGG